>NW_025765525.1:600000-1200000 GCF_003918875.1 Haliotis rubra | reverse complement strand
CCACATGGGTAAAATGTGTGAAGCCCATTTCTGGTGTCCCCCGCCGTGATATTGCTGGAATATTGCTAAAAGCGGCGTAAAATCAAACTCACTCACTCACTAATTGTAATAAAGAGCTGCATATAACAGACTGTACTTGATCCAAACAGTCCTATTGGCTCTTTGTTTAATATGTTTATGTGCTGTTGTTGAAAGATAACAACAGTTTAAAACAATAAAACATGAAATCACCATACAACCTTTGTTCTGTAGTTGAAATCATGTATCAAGATACCTTTTGTGCATCTTCCTGAGGCAAGGGAGATAACTGACTATAAAAATCCAGTCTCCACCCATGCTGAAATAACTCTGAATTTTGTAGTTCTATCGTAGTGACACCAGTGGCTGTTATGAGGTATGTCCCTTATATGATTTTCCAATTGACCAATCGGATTTAACGTTTGATATCACTTGCACTTGCTTGAAATAACATGGATGTGCACAGTCAAAACAATCGGATTGATAATCAACATTTTATCGGCATAATACAGGTCTTACGTCACAAAAAGCATCATATCATTTGAGTGCCCAGATATAAAACATGAAAAGAGTTGATAAAATTATGTTGACATATATAGTCCATTTGGCTCAAAAGCGGACCGATGAATTGCAATCTAACTCAAAAACTAATAAACATATAATACTAAATGAAACTGATTATAATTAAAACATCAGACCAACTCTGTGATGTTTTTGCAGAATTTATGTCCTAAAAATAAAAAAGTTGTTTAACAAACTATCATTAAAATGTTTGCACAGTGCACTATTTGTTACAAGGGAGGAGTGCAAAGAGAAGAACAGCCAGGTGTGCAGGATAGGATAGAGACGGCACAGCACAGGTAAATGAATAGGCACTTGTGCACATACTTTGTGTACACCTGGCTGTTCCTCTCGTCCAATTCATCAGTCTGCTTTTGAGCCAAACAGACTATAGCTGATGGTACACGAGCTCTAAAAATCCAGCAATTGACCGAAATCATTACAGATGCAAGATTGTTTATGAACCAGCTGTTAGGAGATTTTGATTGGACTATACATAGACATAGACAACTCCATGCTTTCAGCCTAGTTCAGCAAACGCTGAAACACAACTTTTATAGTCAGTTATCTCCCTTGCCTCATGACGATGCCTGTTGTACTGTGAAATTAGTATGTGATACTTGACATCTCTCTTCTTATAGTATCATTCCAGCATTACGTATTGCCAGTTTGATCTGAATAATCAAACTTAAGGACGAAGTCAGGTGAAGATATATGTGAAGATGATGCTGAGTGTATGATGTGTCTCCATTGTGATGTTGTTTCGAATGTTATTTTGTGATATACATACAAGCAGATATGACTGTGATTAGGATATACTGAAAGTCAAAAGTTAAGCAACTATTCAATTTGGGTTGGCTATTTTGAATGAGAGTAAAGGCGATTAATGATGAGGGGTTCATCAAAAAATGAGTGAAATCGGATGAGAAAGACTCTCGATTGGTAGTTTATCATTGACTTGGGTCATGAAAAATGTTGCATGCATTTCGGAGGGGCCATAAAAGAATGTTACATGAAATGGTGGATAGTGACAAAATCAAGTCCCCCACCCTGTAAATAAATTACAAGTCCTGTGTATGTATGTTGCACAAGTTAATGAAATGTATATGTGTGACAAATAGTAACTGCACATGTTCATATTTATCATATTAATTCTTATGTTAGTTTACATTTAGCTCACCTTGTCAATATTTATTCCAAATGAGTATTACAGCAAGATTGTATCCCAGGTTTTAGCTCACCTGGCTGAAAGAAAGTGGCGCATTGTCAATCATCGATATTTGGACATACAAAACATAACTTATTTCTGCATGTATCATCATAAAACTTGATATGCAGCAATCGCAACGTATTTGGTGAACTATACATGTATATGTATGACAGCATATTATGGTCTTTTTTTTCTTTTAATTTTGGTTTGTGATCAGTCTTCAACCTGTAACTTTCACTTACTGCTTTTTCAAGTATTATTGCTTTTTCAATTTTAATCAGAAAAGCCAGACCATAAATTTGCAACTTTGCATCTGTGATCCAAGAAAGTGTTCACAGAATTCCAATGAGACTTTAAACATGGCCGCCTTTCTTTCTTCATAATGCAGGTGAGCTCCAGTGCCTTGTGGTTTTGATTTCATTTTCCATTTGTCTCCATATTTATTTGTTAGATGTTTTGTCTAGACTTTCATTCCACTGCAATACTGACTGAAGATTATGTTAGTGTCTGGGAAAATGAAATAAATCTCAAGTTGCTTAACTATTGACCATCAGTATCAAATGTGACATGGAATTTTGTTTGTTTAAATGTATACAGTTTAACTTTACTTCATGAGGTAATAAACATTTTGTGCTTGATTGTGTATTATTTTGTGGTTTGATACATCTGACAAATAAGCGAGTGAATGAGTGAGTAAATATTGTTTGAAGCTGCTGTGAGCAGTATTGACTTTCACACTACTGTTCTTCACCAGACAAAGATGTCAAATTAAACTGACGAACAAGCAACAAAATCTGTCCTTCGTCCTTTTACTGCAATATTTGAGCACCATTCTGGGTGAGTGTAGGCAGTGGGGTAGCCTAGTGGTTAAAGCATTCGCTCGTCACGCTGAAGGCCCGAGTTCGATTCCCCACATGGGTACAATATGTAAAGCCCATTTCTGGTGTCCCCTGCCGTGATATTGCTGGAATGTTGCTAAAAGTGGCGTAAAACCATACTCACTCATGTTTGAACCAGCCAAAGCTGGGACTAAAATCCTTAAATATAAAACACTATTACATCAAATACATTATTTCATCACCATCATTGTGGTGGAAGGTTGGCAATACCAAGCTTGTTGCAAGAGGCAACTAATGTAGTCAGGCTCTTGGCTGATGCTACACTATTATGTGTAGGCAACTGCATTTTGTTCATATCGCAGTGACACACCCATGAAGATCCGGGTTAGAACTGGTCTTCACAAACCCATGCTTGTCGTTAGAAGCAACCAACTGGATCAGGTGGTCAGTGTCACTGACTTGGTTGACACATGTCATCGTATCCCAATCATGCAGATCGATGCTCATGCTGTTGATCACTGGATTGTGTGGTCGAGACTCGATTGTTTACATACCTGGATGATACCGCTGCAAATAAAACAAATAAAACACCCCACTTATACTGTTTATTTTTATTTGTAATACATGAGCTCTACTTAGCTATGTGGAGCATCTCCATACAGGGGCCGTAAAACCCCTCCAGAGTATCAAATGTGTACATTCTTGTGTAAAACTACACTGATGAATAACAAGTATCTTTTTCTCATTGAAAGTTTGACCGAGAGGAGTCAATGGTCTCCATTGTCACCAAGATTCCTCAGTTCCTTGTGATTTTAACAAACGATCATTGTTGAGATGACTGCATCTCCCATAGTCTAACATAGCCTTACCACAGTCGTAGTACTGACATTGTTCGTGGAATGGACCCCAGCCTCCTAATGAGACATGTGTTTTCTGTTGTGTCCTGCAACCTAGCAGCATAACACTACAGTAGAAGTGTTCGCTAAAGCCCTGTGATCATACATTTTGACACTGACCAACATTTCATGGTCACGGCCTCATTCCACAAAGTAATCTTAGCGCTAAGGTGATTGTTACATACATTAACATAGGCTGGAGGTCATTGTAGAGCTACGATCACTTTGTGGAATGGGGACGAGAACATCCATTTGTTCTTTCATTCAACATGACAAAATGAGCATCAATCCATTCATAATTCATGAGTATTGAAGCTGATTTTAAGTTATCATTAGCAACTATTATTTAATATACTGAGATAAAAGGAATTTTTAGCATACACAATGATACATATTTCTCATCACTATCTTGTCCCAGAGTGACAAACAATGGCAATGTGAATATTTACAAACAATTCATATTCAGTTCAAAATAACAATGCCCTTATGTAGTGGAGCCACCGATTATAAATTTTAGAAAGTACTGGCCCGAAAATATATATATGATAAATAATATGTAAATAATTACCATAATACAAGTAAACATGTCTGTAGCTGTGAATTATTAATTAAATGTTATTACCAATACAGCATCAACTCTAGAAATTTACTGGAAAGTACTGGCCCGAAAATATATATATGATAAATAATATGTAAATAATTACCATAATACAAGTAAACATGTCTGTGGCTGTGAATTATTAATTAAATGTTATTACCAATACAGCATCAACTCTAGAAATTTACTGGAAAGTACTGGCCCGAAAATATATATATGATAAATAATATGTAAATAATTACCATAATACAAGTAAACATGTCTGTGGCTGTGAATTATTAATTAAATGTTATTACCAATACAGCATCAGCGCTAGAAATTTACTGGAAAGTACTGGCCCAAAAATATATATATGATAAATAATATGTAAATAATTACCATAATACAAGTAAACATGTCTGTGGCTGTGAATTATTAATTAAATGTTATTACCAATACAGCATCAACTCTAGAAATTTACTGGAAAGTACTGGCCCGAAAATATATATATGATAAATAATATGTAAATAATTACCATAATACAAGTAAACATGTCTGTGGCTGTGAATTATTAATTAAATGTTATTACCAATACAGCATCAACGCTAGAAATTTACTGAAACATCTACATGTATATCAATGACATGAGACATTACTACAAAATGAATGGTCCCTGATGACATCACGACAACAATCCAATACTTATGACATATATCAAGGTATATATGTGAAGGATTCACTACCCATAAATCCTGATGATAACTCCATAGTAATCATCAAGTGTCGAAAGTAAGGGACCGTTCATAAATTATGGCTAGGGAGGGTGATGATGATTTTAAGGGGCGGTCACCCATTTTGTTCTGGGGCGGTAGGGGGGTCATCAATTTTGCACACATGTACTAGCGGGGCATCAATTTTGTTCATAAAATTACTTAAAAATTATGCTTAACAAAATATGGGAAAGGGGGGGGGCTCATTGGTTTTGTACATGACATGCAGGGGGTGACACATACTTTGCACATACATTTTAGGGGAAGGGGGGGCAGTCACATTGTACATGCTTCTCCATAAAAATCATCATCACACACACCCAGCCATAAATTATGAACGGTCCCTAATGTGGTCATTTCATACCCCGACAGTTACAAGCCTCCTCTAACAACAACAAACATATTGCTGCCTTATAACACTCACAACAAATTGAAAACACCTCATCAACAGAAATATCAACATAATGTTACATAAACAAACTGTGTATATACATATATAATAATCATAGAGATATAATAATAATACACAATATAATCCTCCATAGTTCCAATACCAATGGTCTATGGTCTCTGGTCCAGTCAATTGCAGCTCTGCTGTCCACTATGCAGAGTTGCTTCCCTTCGGCTAGCCAGGAACCTATGATTGTAGGTTTGAATCCTGGTTCGTCCTAATGTTTCTAGGCCTGTCAGCAGTACTGTAATGTTTGTGGGTTTTTGTTCATGCCTTCATCCAACATTAAGCTGACACGCCATGATATAACTGGAATACTGTTCAGAGTGTTGTTAAACTCAACTCACTCACTCACTCACTCATGTATGAATAATTTTCGTTCAACATTCAAAAAGTATATTAGTCATACCATGTGGTTTGCTTAAAGTGGCCACAAAGTCTGAACTCATGAACATGGGTTCTGAAAATCAGATACATGTATAATCTTGGTAAATACTAAGGCTAAATGCTTCAAATCCTATGACAAGCAGATTAAGGAATGGTTACAAATTTTTAGGGATACAACTCTGATGCACTTATGAATTGTAGCTTGCAGTAGCACAAGTCATGGAACAATGCTTCGGCAACATTGGCACACTGTGGACAATTATATTATTTGGAACAATCACATTTTACAGTACATTGCAATCTATATTTATGAAAATGCTCATTCCTACAATTTTAAGGGATACATATATAAATAACAACAATGATATGATACCATGATCCTTTACATTGCACTTGTTTGTCCAAGTTTTCATTCAAAATATGATAGAATTTTGGAAGACAATCACGATGATAGATAATACTCTACTATCAAGGCCTTTTCAAAGGCCATCAAAAGTTTAGACTCACTAGAGTAAATGTAGCCACTTACTTCGGTCAACTGTTCTGAACTTGATTGTGCAAAATATTCCAATCAGTTTAAAGGTACTGTTTACACATGAACTCATGTATTGTAACTAAATTTGTAATGATGAAAAGATTATTGTCATGAGTTCAGTAAATGATGAAAATCAGTGAAAATTGGCGAATTCTTAACAAAACATTACACCAAAACGCAGCTGTTCACATGCACGATATTTGCACATGCTTTTTAGCAATTTGATACATGATCCTTGTACAATTCATCTGCATAAAGTTTGCAGTTTTTTCCCGCAAGTTAGTGGAGAAATTCATCTTCGATGTAACCATATATATATACATAACATACAGTGGGTACTTTAGGTGAATCTAAACTTTTGTTGGGAAGTATATAATGCCTGGTTACACTGGAATGAGTATTCCTTCAATGAGCAGCCGATTTTGATTAATGCACTGATAATAGAATAATTGCACAATCACACAGGAGTAAATACAATACATCATATATAAGTCTGTCTAACAGCAGATAGTCCCTACCAGTGATGTTCAGGATCTCTAAAGCTGAATGGATACACCTCTTGTATTTGTACATTGAATACAACAAATAGTTTATCTTACCTGAAACTTTCACTAAGTTCAGCTCTGGTTTAATATAATACCGTTACGTTACAAAATGGGAGTGAGTGAGTTTAGTTTTACGCCACACTCAGAAATATTCCAGCTACACGAAGGTGGTCAGTACATAACTGAGTCCAGTGATCAACAGCACGAGCATCGATCTACGCTATTGGGAACCGATGACATGTGTCAACCAAGTCAGCGAGTCTGACCACCTGATCCCGTTAGTCACCTCTTACGACAAGCATGGGTACTGAAGATCAATTCGAACCCGGATCTTCACAGGTTGTTGTTGTGAGGACTGATCATATAGCATTTCTGGGGTGGTGGAAGAACTTTAGAACAAATAATTCTTATTTAGCATTTTCAGGAACAGACTATAAAAAGATAATCATACTCCCCTTCCCCCAAGAAAATCAAATGGTTGACTCAAGACATGAGTATCAAATGAATCAGGAAACTGAGACAGGTACATTGGTTCCTGTAGTCGTACATTACAAAAGTATATTTTATGACATACAAAGTGATATCCAGATGCTATGCATTTTCATGTGAGATCATTGTTTATAAGTTATGCAAGTTTCAAACTATCTAGTTTCTTCACAAACCTGTGAAAGGTTGAGAAACTATCCCTTTGAATGTTAATTGTATTCAATTATTTTCATATTTCATATTCATTTATTTCATATTTCTATTGTTAAATGGCACAAATTAAACAAACATCATATCCTTTTATAAAATCAATATGAACATTATATATAATATGTAGATAGCGAAGAGCCTAACTTTACATGTAACCAAGGGAAGTAACTCTATCATTGCTTTGCACGAGAAAAGCACCGGTCGACAACGGGTCGGGTGTCTGTCTACAAAACGGTATGCAGTTATAACTTCAGTAAAATTGAGTTGTTAAGGCTATAATTTGTATAAGTTATATTATGGATAATACTTTTGTGGCATTCTTATGGTGCATTTACTTATCTTGCAGTTAATCGTTCGGTACAAAGCAGTCAAGTTTCGAAGTACTTACACGAATACTGTAAAGACCAGTGGTGTGAATAAATATAACAAGAGAATAAGATAACAGACACATTTTCGTTTATTGTTAGACAACCACATAATACTTCAAAGAATTTAAGGACTAACTGATTCTTTCATATTCTACAAGTTAATGCCATCGACAGATTAACTTTTGTGATACGAAAGATTCAGGTGGAGCTTAACTTTTTTTGAGTACACATATTATTAATTGCTGTCGGTGAGCTCTAAGGAACCTCTGAAAACATTTTGCCACCAAATAAAATGTCCAGAGTCATTCTTTTTCAAGATTTAATCTCTCGGTCTCTAGGAGCAAAAATGTATAGCTTTGTTCTACCAAGGTGCTGGGTTGACATCATATAATGGCTTTGGACAACTCTAACAGTTTAAGACCTGTCTGGACGAAGAATGAAATATAGTCACCACAGATATTCTTTTCAAGCTTTTACTTATCTATCTCACAACTTGCTCTACCGAGGTGATGAGTTGACATGATGTAAGAGTTTTGGCCTACACAGTTTATAACCCATCTGGACGAAGTACCATAAGCATTTTTATCTTACCTCACACATAAATGTCGCTTTCTGATTGGCTGAGCGCTCCTCTTTTATTTTCAATGTACCCCGCTTACAAGCGAGTAACATTTCAATGTACCCCGCTGTCAATGGCAACTCATTCTGTACTTCATGGTAGTAATTCTTTATCTCAAATAACATTGAATGATCATGTATGATGTACGGAAATTACCGATGTTTTGAGAATGCAAATCGATGGGAGGGAGATAACTCTAAATCTGTTTTTCTTGTCAGCAAAATCTAGCGATGGCTACAAAAAGATTTGTACCCGTACTTCAAAATTAACATTAAGGTGTTCGGTAAGATAAATACGTTGTTCACTGGTCCCTCGGGGCCCATGGGTTGATGTACCCTCGATGTTTGTTTATGTACAAATAAAACAAACAACGCGGGTACATCAACCCATGCCCCCCTCGTCACCAGTGAACAACTTATAACATTTACAAAACCATACTTCAAATTCAACTGTTCTGCCTCATCCAAACAGACCATTCCATGCATAGTCTTGTTCCCAGAACTGCACTAGCGGATTCTTTGAAGACAACAGCAACCCCAACAAGGTTTAACAACTTCCTGTCTGCAAACAATAGCCCCGACTCCAAATATACAGACCGCCTCCGTGGTGTAGTGGTTAGAACATCCGACCAGAGAGTGGAAGGTAGCAGGTTTGATCCCCGACCGCGTCATACCAAAAGACATTGAAATATGGTACTTGTTGGTCCTTGCCTGGCGCTCGGCATTAATGGGTACAACAAGGACTGGTCGGCTCGGAGTCAGTATAATGTGTCTGAGTGGGGTATTCATGCTTCACTGCGGCATGGTATCTCAGTGGGCTAGCACTATAAAACCAGCTTAAGTCTGGGCTAGTACAAGCAGCCACACATACACATACACACGCATGCACGTCGTCATATGAGTGAAATATTCTCAAGCACGACGTTAAACCCAATTTCACCTCACCTCACCTCAACAAATACACAGAGGAACTGATACACAACAATCTGGTCCAGGCACCATCAACGAGAACTAATTTAATGTTTGGGTTCACATGGAAGTAGAAGTATTTCAAATTCTTTTGGGACACAGAATGTTGCAAAATGTTTCTTAATATTTATTTTGTTTGGTTTGTTGTTTTATTCTGTACTCAGGAATATTCCAGCTATATGACAGTATTTAAATATCTGAATCTCGACAAGGCAATCTAGCCAGTCTACAAAATTCTTGGAATGAAACCTTAACTTTAACTTCAATATATCTTAGCTAATACAATTTGTTTAGTGGATGTCCCCTTGCTCAGATTATACAATTTTCACTGACTACTAACACCGGCAATAATCAACCATACATATCATATAAGTTCTACAATAAATAATATGATAAATATAATACACATGTTCAAAGTTCTGACTTGGAACTTGTTAACCTTCATAGCAACACCCTCATCCTACGACAAGCATCAGGCAGTGTCAATATATACAACCATGCTACGCTGTGGAATAACTCCCTGAATCTGTGGCATTGGAGCAGCAGTGAGTGAGTGAGTGAGTGAGTGTGTTTCTAGCTCAACAGCTTTTTAGGAAAATTCCAGCAATATCATGGCGTGGGACACCAGAAATGGGCTTCACAACTTTTACCCATGTGGGGAATTGAACCCAAATCTTCGACATGACTGAGTGAACGCATTAACCAGTAGGCTACCCCACTGCTCCTGGAACAGCAGTGCTGGTTCATATCCTGATTGGGGCAGCTGGATAGCCTAGTGGTTAAGTTGTTCACTCTTCACGCTGAAGACCTGGGTTTGATTTCCAACAAGGGTGCAATCTGAACAAGTCTGTTCACTTACCTAACAAATTACCGAAACTGTTGAAGGAATTAAATGAATGATGTGATAAAGCTTCTTTCAAGATTTGGGTTGACAGTGTTTGTATTTATGAATTTGTCAGTATTTATTTATTGTGAATATCTTTCTGAAACAGATCTACAAGGTCAAAGCCATCTTGTGTTGGATAAAATAAGGGTTCAAACATGAATATGGGGTCAGTCTACAAATTGGAATCACAAAATTTCCTATCAACATCTCATTTGTTAAACAACAGAAACATGGACTGTCAATCTCATTACACTTCTTGACACTTGTTGACAGCAGTGGTAGTGATGAATACACACAAATCACACTATATGACAGAACTATTCTTATATTGATCTCAATATACATGTACTCAATAATGAATTCCCTGTATCATAAACAAAGATTTGATTACACACCATGGACCCTGCATGTCCAGAAACCACCAGTGTGGACATTGTTTGTCTAGAAACCAACTGCAGACACTGCTGGTCCAGAAACCAACTGCAGACACTGTGTCCAGAAGCCAACTGCAGACACTGTTTGTCCAGAAACCAACTGCAGACACTGTGTCAAGAAACCAACTGCAGACACTGTTTGTCCAGAAACCAACACTGTAGACACTGTTTCCAGAAACCAACACTGCAGACACTGTTTGTCCAGAAACCAACTGCAGACACTGTTTGTCCAGAAACCAACTGCAGACACTTTTGTCCAGAAACCAACACTGCAGACACTGTTTGTCCAGAAACCAACTGCAGACACTGTTTGTCCAGAAACCAACTGCAGACACTGCTTGTCCAGAAACCAACTGCAGACACTGTGTCAAGAAGCCAACTGCAGACACTGTTTGTTTAGAAACCAACTGCAGACACTGTTTGTCTAGAAACCAACTGCAGACACTGTGTCCAGAAACCAACTGCAGACACTGTTTGTCCAGAAACCAACTGCAGACACTGCTGGTCCAGAAACCAACTGCAGACACTGTGTCCAGAAACCAACTGCAGACACTGTTTGTCTAGAAACCAACTGCAGACACTGTTTGTCCAGAAACCAACTGCAGACACTGTTTGTCTAGAAACCAACTGCAGACACTGTGTCCAGAAACCACACTGCAGACACTGTTTGTCCAGAAACCAACTGCAGACACTGCTGGTCCAGAAACCAACTGCAGACACTGTTTGTCTAGAAACCAACTGCAGACACTGTTTGTCTAGAAACCAACTGCAGACACTGTTTGTCTAGAAACCAACTGCAGACACTGTTTGTCCAGAAACCAACATTGCAGGCACTGTTTGTCCAGAAACCAACACTGCAGAAACCCTGTTTTCCAGATGATGATGTTTTGGTAACATTTGTCTACAGAGACACATAAACCCTAAAATGTTGAACCAAAACAACACTGTGCAATATGACAATAATCATGATAATAATAAAAAATATCCCAGTGATATCAATATTACAATTAGCTACAAGGAACCAATCTTATTTTGACTGCACACTCACATCAAACCCTTTTTGTCATGATACCCTAAAAAACTAATACTATAAATGGAAGCCCCTCCAAGACTAAGCTTGGCCTAGTTTTTGGACAACGGCCTTCCTCTACGTTCCTCCATCAACCATCAACACATAGTCGTTCTTCACAGTGTAGTCCCTATATTTAACCAATATGTTAAGCCGTTGCCTAATTCCAACGAGAGGGAAACTGGCAAGGTGATGACACCATTATGCATTCAGATCACGTGAAGTTTTCTCATGTAACGTGTACCATAGTCTGTCTCACAGTCCCTGAACTGCATTATTTCCCCTTCTGCCCTGCCCTATCTGCAGTGCTAAAGCCCTAAATGAAGCAAGTCTAGATTTCCTTATGTTATGAATCTCCCGTCTCACAGGGCTCCTTTTCAACTTAAAGGAATTGTGTCTTTCTGTCAAAATTATATATATATTCAGAGGTTAAACGCTAGACATGTGACTCTTCTTTACACATTGCTTCAATATTATTTTTTAATTGTTATTCAGTTTAAAAAAAGATTCATATTTGGAAACTTTAATGTTATTTGCTAGGAGCTAGGTCAAGTCTAGTTGGTTTAGCAGTACAGCATTTTCAATTAATAGATTCTTAAATTTTACAGTTTTTAATTCAATTTTGGAACTTTTATTGTTATTCACTGCCCTTTGACACAATTCTTATTTGCATAAAATTCTGAGAAATTGGGATATGTCAAAAGTTCAAAATGGGAACTACAGTTATTTGCTTAAAATTTAATACTGAATGTCGGCCTCCAACAGACCTAGATAAATCCCTGTCTCGTTGGTTTCACAGTACAACATGACACCATCTAATATTCAGTCTGATGTTTGCTGTTATTATAGATTATTTCATATCATTATCAAAGAATACTTTTGAAAATAAAACTTTTCTTTTCCTGCTAAAATACATGAATGTATGAATTCATATCCTTTCACTCCTGGATATGCATAATATACATTTAAACATTTAAACAAAATATACTCATGAAAACAAATAAGGGAACACATGAAAGTACAAGTGTTCCTTTATTCTTTTCCAGATTTCTTCACAAGTTATGTATTGCACTGTGGGTGAAATTCAGGAAATAAATACAGGAACACTTGTACTTTCATGTGTTCCCGTATTCGTTTCCATGAGTTTATATGGAATCACCTTACACGCCAAATTCTCACATATAATTGGTCAATGATGTTCTGATAACTTTGATATACCCGCAACTTGGCAACATGTCAACAAACATACTAGTTACATCCCAATCTTCATCTGTTTCCAAATTGTGCTTAATGATACAAATTGTGGCAAGATGAATTCACTGTAGGTTTATCCCTTGGTAAGATCTACCCTCTTTGTGGCTGTGTAAATTGAGACAGTGTTAGGGTAGATCAAAATGGGTTCCATGGGGTATAAACATACAACTCATTATGTATTTGAGATGTTGTCTCAGCTCTAGGAGGAAGACTGGCAAAAAAAAAGCCCGGTTACAACAATAACATACCTTAATCACAGTGTAGATATACAGAATACTGGTTGTGAGATCCATTGACGCTAGAGCTGTAACGATAAGGTGATTAAGTATGTATCCCGATACAAGGCTCATGACAGATTACCTTATCTCACACATATATGTCGTTTTCTGATTGGCTGAGCCAATCAATGTACCATGCTTACAAGCGAGTAACATTTTCTATGTAACCCGCTGGAAATGCCGAACTGTGGCAATTCGTTTGGTACTTCATGTTAGTAGTGTTTGGGCTGTTGCCTAACTCCGGTACTCCTTATTATGATCCAATACCCGTGCTTCAAACAGTTGAAAATTAACATTGAGGTGTTCGGTATGATAAATAACCCATGGGTTGATGTACCCTGAATGCTACATCAACCTATGTCCCCCCTCGTGACTAGTGAACAACTTATAACATAGCAATTTACAACCCATGTATCATGCTTAATGGTATGAAACATTAAGAATAATATTGTTGTAAAAATGTGATTTATAAAAGAAAACGTTCAACATCCCTTATCCAGATTCTAGAGAATTTCCTGGTAGGTTATAAATAGCATTAAAGTAGCCTTGATCCTATTTGTTTCTCCACTACAGTGTCATCTTTCTAATGTCTGAAATTTATTAACAAATGATTGAAGGTTGACATTCTCTAGCAGAAAGAATATGGAATTGACATACAAACTGTATCTAAATCACAGAATTGGGATACATGTCGTATCATGATGTACCAACCGTATTGGGATATGTACTGTATCATGACGCACCAACAGATTTGGGATACCAGCGATAAAAGTACTTTTTGAATTGTACAGGAATTTTGTTATTACATACTCAAAAAGCTATATATTCTGTTTGTCAGAGGATGTGGGATAATATGACAATCAAAAAGAGATTCATTCACTTCACAATTATTGCCTTCTTACTACAAACCTTCACCCAAACAATAATACAAAACAAAGTATGTGGTGCAATTGGTATCAAGTCTTGTCAAATGCTTCAGTGCTGGATCTGGCACATTCTCTTGTTTAATTCTCCTGATTAATGGGATATCTTCCTGGTAAAATACTTGATACTGTGTATTGATTGGCTTTCAGTTTCATAATATTAAGTTAAAATCTTTCTCTAACTGAATGCAGATGCCGCGCCATTTATTGTTTGGTGATATTTGGAGTTAAGCACTCATGCCATTTTCAGGGAAGTTGGATTTCCATCTTCAACAACATGCTACCTCAAATACAATTTCATTACAATCAGAGCTTAATTCTTGCTACTGCTACACATTGAACTGAGGACATGCCAATACAGGTCACACTGACCTGAAGACATCCCATTATAGGTCACACTGCCCCGAGAACATCCCATTACAGGTCATACTGACCTGAAGACATCCCATTATAGGTCACACTGACCTGTGAACATCCCATTACTGGTCACATTGCCCCCGAGGACATTACAGGTCACACCAGAACGACCTTCCCTTTAACCGGTTAGAGTGTACCTCACAGATCAAGAAAGTCTTAACAGGGTTATAACTTACACTAGCCCGAGGCTAGTACAATTTCCTGTGGGCTGGTACAGACTTCCCAATTTCCACATAGTTTAGCATCAAAGTGGTATTTTATTGTTATTAGTCTTGATAAACTTTGACTTAAGATCTAACCCTGATGACTGTTTCTAGTAATGCAACTGTGAAAAGGTTGAAAAGGTCAACACAAGACTTTCCAGTGTTTTAAAAAACATATTCTGCCATGTTGCCATCAGGGCTTACAGACTTTATAAGCCGCACACCCTGATGAAACTCTTAACCCATTGAACAAGTCCTTCAGCTTATTGAAACATGTCAATCAAGGCATACATTTACTGCAGGCCATAAGGTGCAATACAAATCAGAAACTTCAGCCCGACACAAGATCTATCTGCCACATGCCTACAGGCCGTGAACCGAGAAGTTGCTCAGATGAAACTGACAGGTGAAACCCAACAACAAGTAATTAAATAAATATAAATACACCTCATTTACATAACATTCAACCATTGGTACAAGTGGTAATATAGTTTATAACATACTAAATTTAACTTACTAATCAAAAAAAGAAAAGGCAAGAATTAATATTCACAGAATATAGTCTCACCACACACTGTTATACAAATAATACAGAGCACATAACATTAACAACATAATTGCAGCTCATTCCATAAAATCTGATAATTATGAAATACTCTTTCAAAATGAAACTAGCCATATGGTGTAAAACAAAGTGACAAGTGAATAACATTTGATCTCATTTTACAGTCATGGTACTTAATGTTAATGGAGGAACCAGGTTTTAAAGGTACATTTTTAAATATGTTGACTTTATTATAACAACAGGTATGGTCTCTACATATCTAACAATACAACATAGTCTGTCTCACAGTCACCAAACTATATTAGTTTTCCCTTTGATCAACACCATTGTAATACCATAGCCCTAAATGAAGTCTTCACTATAGCTCTAAATGAAGTCTTCACAATAGCCCTAAATAAAGGCTTCACAATAGCCCTAAAGGACATCTTCACAATAGCTCTAAGGAGGTCTTCACTATAGCTCTAAGGAAGTCTTAACTATTTCCATAAATGAGGTCTTCACTATAGCCCTAAGGAAGTCTTCATTATAGCCCTAAGGAAATCTTCACTATAGCCCTAAATGAGGTCTTCACTATAGCCCTAAATGAGGTCTTCACTATAGCCCTAAATGAGTCTTCACTTCACTATAGCCCTAAGGAAGTCTTCACTACAGCCCTAAGGAAGTCTTCACTACAGCCCTAAGGAAGTCTTCAAGATAGCCCTAAATGAGGTCTTCACTATAGCTCTAAGGAAGTCTTCACTTCACTATAAATGCCACATAGAACTAAATGAAGTCTCCACAATGGCAAAAATGAAGTCTGCATGGCAATAGCACAAAATGTAGTCTTCACTATAGCACTAAATAAAGTTTTTATTATAGCCCTAAATTAAGTCTCTTTTTTTATAAATTTCAGTTAAAAGGGAGTTTCTTGTTTAAATCATATTTTCAGGGACTGAGCATTATTCAACAGCTAAATATCTCCCCAAATCTGATGATATTATCAACTAAAATTAACTAGAGTTGAAGCACTCTATTAAACATATGCCCACAATACCGAGCATGATAAATGTTCCCCAAATCTGAGGATATTAATACAAACTTTAAACTTTACACAGAAAGAAAAGGAAAATTATGGAAGAATTATGTCCAATTGTATTAAGTGATGGTTTTATCAAAGATATTTTACATGGTCTAAAAACCTGAAACAATTTACTGAAATCACTATCAGACATTTTGTTGTTGTAAAAGACAACATATTACATAAACTAAAATTAAAACTGTTGTGAAAAGAAACTGCTAAATTTAACTATGCATCTGGTCTATATTGTATTTCTTTCCAGAGAAAAGATTTGAGATCGTGGTATACGACAGCATGCTTTAAATCAGCATTATCTCCTTTCATTGACAACAAAGAGCATTTACCTAACAATCTCTTCAACTCATAATACAGATGTTTGGGGGCATCAAACAACAAATAGTCTCTAATGATATCACAAATAAACCACAAAGTGGGATGAATTATCTCCCCTGAACACCTTCCACTCCTCCGATCACATCGGGACTGACAATGTCTGGAGTAAAGACAATCAGAATCAGAGTAACATGTTTGATTGTGGAGAAGGGTCTTGATGCTAGAGGCTGAAGCAATGTCTTTTGTGTTCGTCAGCATGGCTTCGTAGTCGAAGGTGATGCCGAAATTGAGAGGGGAAATGTTACACATGAGGAATTTGGTGCCCTGTTCCTCGTAGATGTCCATGCTGAATTCCACAATGCCGAGGGTCACTCGAGCACGTTTGGCCCAGCGGGAAATTCCCATTTGTAGGAGTTGGTGAATAATTTGCTGAGCCAGCTATTTGGTTGCTTGTCATACAGACGAGGAATGGGAGCATGCTGGAATCCATAGAAATGGCCGCAGGTTCCATTAATGTTAGGGAATGTGGAACTCTTTTGGAATATGAAGAGCAAGAGAAACTCGTGTATGTGGATGAGTCTCCATAGTGACTGTGCTTCTGCCAGAGACAGCTGAAATGAGACAATTCCAGACAATGGTTTACACACAGGGTATACAGTTGTCTTAATCATGTTTATCAGCTGAAACTAGACAAACCATAGGATACAAGCATCACATTCATCTTCTAGGAACACAGTGTTGAAAATGAAGTAAGGTCCTCTTGGGGTAGATCGGGGATATTTGTATCAAGGAACTCCTCAATCCTTAACTTGGAACATTCACGTTATGTTTTGTATTTTGTTTCAGACAGCATTCAGCACTATTCCAGCTATATGGCGACAGTCTGTAAATAATCAAGTCTTGACCAACAATCCAATGATCAACATCAAGAGCATCTATCTCCACAATTGGGATACAATGACATGTGTCAACCCAGTCAGTGAGCCTGACAATCAAGTATTCCTAGTCACCTCCTACGACAAGCATGGGTTCCTGAAGACCAATTCTAACCCAGATCTTCATGCATCTTTGGGTTATGACAAGGACCCCTAAATGTCATGTATAATTCCTACCATCTGGAAGAAATATTTATGAATTGTGAAAAGGGTATCCACCTTTCCGTCTTCATTAAAGTCTGCATACAGTAAGAGCTTGTCTGTTAAGTCCTCGTATATGGAATGTCCAAGTTTCTGCTGTAAGAAGGATGACACCTGACCTCTGAACTCGGATATCGAAGTGCCTTCTTGCAACTTCCACCACGGCACAGACTCATCAATCATCTGAACCCTGAACTTCGTCTGGTGCCATACAAAGCTCTGAAATATAGCAGTAAGCATGATCTCATAGCAGGAAATGGTCAAAAACAGTTGGTATCAAGACAACATTTATTCAGAACTTTACTATATGTAATACAAAGTATGCCTCTTTATAGAATCAAACAGAGTACTGTTGAGAAGTGTACGATAAATTGCTGCTCTCCTCAACAACATACTGGATGCTAGGACCTCCTCAACAACAAACTGGATGCTAGGGATCTCCTCAACAACATATTGGATGCTAGGGACGTCATCAACAACATACTGGATGCTAGGCACCTCCTCAACAACATACTGATGGCAGGGATCTCCTCAACAACATACTGGATGCTAGGGACCTCCTCAACAACATACTGGATGCTAGGGATCTCCTCAACAACATACTGGATGCTAGGGACATCATCAACAACATACTGGATGCTAGGCACCTCCTCAACAACATACTGATGGCAGGGATCTCCTCAACAACATACTGGATGCTAGGGATCTCCTCAACAACATATTGGATGCTAGGGACATCATCAACAATATATTGGATGCTAGGGACATCATCAACAACATACTGGATGCTAGGGACCTCCTCAACAACATACTGGATCCTCAACAACATACTGGATGCTAGGGACCTCCTCAACAACATATTGGATGCTAGGGACATCCTCAACAACATATTGGATGCTAGGGACATCATCAACAACATACTGGATGCTAGGGACATCATCAACAACATACTGGATGCTAGGGACATCATCAACAACATACTGGATGCTAGGGACCTCCTCAACAACATACTGGGGCTACCTCCTCAAACAACATGCTAGGGACCTGGATGCTAGGGACCTCCTCAACAACATATTGGATGCAGGGACCTCCTCAACAACATACTGGATGCTAGGGACCTCCTCAACAACATACTGGATGCTAGGGACCTCCTCAACAACATACTGGATGCTAGGGACCTCCTCAACAACATATTGGATGCTAGGGACATCATCAACAACATACTGGATGCTAGGGACATCATCAACAACATACTGGATGCTAGGGACATCATCAACAACATACTGGATGCTAGGGACCTCCTCAACAACATACTGATGGAAGGGATCTCCTCAACAACATACTGGATGCTAGGGACCTCCTCAACAACATATTGGATGCTAGGGACATCATCAACAACATACTGGATGCTAGGGACATCATCAACAACATACTGGATGCTAGGGATCTCCTCAACAACATATTGGATGCTAGGGACATCATCAACAACATACTGGATGCTAGGGATCTCCTCAACAACATATTGGATGCTAGGGGACCTCATCAACAACATACTGGATGCTAGGGACATCATCAACAACATACTGGATGCTAGGGACATCCTCAACAACATACTGGATGCTAGGGATCTCCTCAACAACATATTGGATGCTGGGGACATCATCAACAACATACTGGATGCTAGGGACTTCCTCAACAACATACTGGATGCTAGGGATCTCCTCAACAACATACTGGATGCTAGGGACATCATCAACAACATACTGGATGCTAGGGACATCATCAACAACATATTGGATGCTAGGGACATCATCAACAACATACTGGATGCTAGGGATCTCCTCAACAACATACTAGGATGCTACTGGATGGGACCTCCTCAACAACATACTGGATTACTGGGCATCCTCAACAACATATTGGATGCTAGGGACATCATCAACAACATATTGGATGCTAGGGACATCATCAACAACATACTGGATGCTAGGGATCTCCTCAACAACATACTGATGGCAGGGACCTCTTCAACAACATACTGGATGCTAGGGACCTCCTCAACAACATTCCAGATGCAAGGGACCTCAAACATTGTATTGCTGAAGTCTTCTTAACAGATCAGTAAGACAGTGCTTACCTTCTCATCCTCTGTTGCCTCACAATAGGAGAAGAACTGTACATTTTGTATACACATGGGGTAACATAGTGCACCGGACACCTCGCCTGTATGATACTGGCTACACTGAAACAAGAACCGAGAACACAGTTCAACATTCCTTCAATTAAGGTGCAAGTGGCAAAATACGATCCTGGGCCTAGATTTTCGAAGCTCTCTTAGCTAAGATAGTCGTAAGTACCATACATTAACATTAACTTACGACTACCTTAGCTCTAAGAGAGCTTCGAAAATCTAGGCCCTGGTGCCTGGAAAGTCCAAACATGGTAACTTTAGGTGGACAGTATTGTTAGGATAGGAACATAAGACAATCATGATAAACTAATACACTGTACTTGATTATCCTGGGACACAGACAAAATGTACTGATGTCCTTATTTCTGATGGTGTGTATCTGAATGCATCTTGATACAGTGCTGTTCCTGATGTAGTTAATGAATAGTTAAATATGACAATACTATAAACATGAGAACACAGAATATTTGTAGACAGCAACTTAAAAGATTCATTAGTTCCCTTGCTGTCATTTTCCTTCATTATCAATGATTAAGTGGCATTTTCCCTCCCTCCTTGACTACTTTGGTAAAACCTAAAGATTATGATGTTAGTAAACCTAGTAAAATAATGGGTTGAACTGGGATTTGAACCCACACCACTTTGAACAGTTATATATAAATATTCATGTTATTTCAGGGGTGATGGGGTAGCCTTATGGTTAAAGTGTCCGCTAGTGTTGGGAATTGGTTAAAATCTCATAATTGATGATTGGTTCATTACAACCGATCAATCATCGAAAATAGTTGGTTAGCGCCATTTATGAAATTTGTTAATACACAAAATAAAAAACAAAAAAACCCATGTAGTTCTTTGGTTTTTTGGGGGGCCAAATTTCACATCTTTAAAGGATGACTAGTATGTTAGGGACATGAATTTCTTAGAGTCTTTAAGATAAATTCAATCATGACTTGGAACGAGCTTGTAGTGCTTATGAAATGTAACAGACAAAACCAACCTAGTGAAAAATACTGTTAATGAAAACAAGTGTTCCAGAATTGTTTGTGTTCGATTATGAGAAAACATGATCGACTACTTGGTCGTTTAGTCACTACGACCAATCTTCGAATATTTCAATTAATCGGACCACCACTAGTGTCCGCCCTTCACCCAGGTTCGATTTCTGACATGGGCACAATTTGTGAAGACCATTTCTCGTGTGCCCCGGGATATTGCTAGAATATTGCTAAAAGCAGCGTAAAACCATACTTACTCATTTACTCACTCCCAGTTATATCATGCTGTGCCAGCTTAATGAGGGAGGAAAGCAAGTAGACACTAATACAATTGGGCAATCGTCAAAGTGTGATGACGTGACATGAGTGAGCGAGTGATTTGGTCAGTGGATGAGTGAGTGATCTGCATCTCTCTCATGGATAACACGAGTTACATATGACAAGTACAAGGGTAACGTGGGACAAGTTCTCACCAGCTGTTTTCTGATGAGTGAGCTGTTGCAGGGGTCATATAAGAAGATCCTCCACACACTGGCATACAGCAGCCCCAATATCAGGATAACAAACAGACACATCTTCCATGGTCCTTGACTCAGTTCCTTCAACACAAACATAAAACTTCACCATCTAGTGTATCAACCAATACCTATCATAGTATATACTACTTCAATCTGTATTTGCATATAATCTGATTATGACTCAAAATCGCTTGATTATATATTCAATGAACATTGAAAACATGATTGATTAGTAGTGGTGTTCCGGACAATTGAAATAAGACTGGTCGCAGTGACCAAACAACCAAGCAATCAATCAAATTTTCTCATATTCGAACACAAACGATTTTGGACATATTTGAAACACTTGACAATGGAACATATCTTAGAAGTTGTCAGAGCCTGTAAACGTGTTTAATTCTTAGAAAACTCAATTTGAACACTTACTGAAGAGTCATGACTGAATATTTCTTGAAGACTACCAGGAAGGTTATGTTCATGATATATTAGTCATCAATCAAAGTTTCAAGTTGTATTATTTTACATTGGATGTGAAATTTGCAAATGCAATTTCTTCGGTTTCTAAACAAATAAAACAACAACAGAGAACCACATTATACTTATGGGGTACCTGCAATAACAACCTTAACAGGAAAATCTGAAAAATT
Source organism: Haliotis rubra (assembly GCF_003918875.1). Taxonomy (NCBI): domain Eukaryota; kingdom Metazoa; phylum Mollusca; class Gastropoda; order Lepetellida; family Haliotidae; genus Haliotis; species Haliotis rubra. The sequence goes on along the minus strand of NW_025765525.1, from coordinate 1,177,654 downwards.
GCGCTAACCAATTTTTTTCGGCAATTGCTCGTTGGTAATGAACCAATTAACAATTATTTGATTTGAACCAATTCCCAACACATTGAAAAAATGATTGATCAGCACAACTTATATTTACAAACACCTGCAAGTAGCCATTTCATAAAAACTTACAAAACAAGAAGAATTTCTCATATGGCCCATTAGTTACTGACTGTTTTGGTTTCAGTTTACTACAGATATCAAATGCTGCCTCACCAAATATCAGAATATTAAACTATTCTACCAGATTATCATGATTATCATACCTGACAGAATTCTAAACATGAGATGAGTCGGTCAATGGCAGACAGTAACAAGGCTCGAACTCTCTTCCGTCTGCGCATCCTGCAAATGAAGACATAATGATCATACTAATTTGAATCATGCTGTAATCACACAACAGCAATATTTTACAAGCATATTTTCCAAACTAGTTTGTAATAGTACTCTGGACCTAATACTGATGTGACTGACCGCAGATTGTGCAGTACCGTGGTAATTAGAATGAATACACCTTTAGAATCCCTCTAGAATTCAGCACCACAAACTTTACAAATTACATCACAATACCTTTCGACGTCATTTGTGAAACTTTGTTACCAAAAATGCCCTGTGAAGTTAGACTGTTGGTGGGTTATCCAGTGTGAATAAGTTCCTCTAAGAGTTTTGGTGTCTCTATATGCATTATCATGAATAAGCCCAGAAATAATGGCAGTTTTCAGCATTTGTTTGCTAAATATAGTCACCAGTGGTGCATTTGATAGTAAGTGCCAGTTTATGAATGCACTTTTTAATTTGAATATATAAAGTACAGGGGCGGTGGGGTAGCCTAGTGGTTAAAGCGTTGGCTCGTCACGCCGAGGATCCGGGTTCGATTCCCCACATGGGTACAATGTGTTAAGCCCATTTCTGGTGTCCCCGGCCGTGATATTGCTGGAATATTGCTAAAAGCGGCGTAAAACTAAACTCAGTCAGTCAGTCAGACTAAAGTACATATATATATTTTTTATTCAGTAAATTGCATCATTATGAAGGAATGGTGTTTATTGATTATTTTAATTGAAGCTCCACACATTCACTGGATATCTACCATCATGACTGTCATGGGATATCATTTGCAATAAATTAGTTATTTATTTAGGTACCGGTTTTGCAATGAAAACCTTGAGAAGATGCTGGGAGTTGTAGGGGAGCTGAAGCTTTTGTCAATTTTAATACTTTTTTTCACACAAAAACGTTGAAAGTACACAATGAAATGGTTTAATGTGAAAATTTAGGCTAATGGAAATTGTCCTGGAACTTGCACTTAGCTACTTTCACATTTATTCAGCAAATATTTGAAAGCTGACTTACCCTTGTGGCATCACCAGACATGCTCATGTCTTTCCCATTCCATAGAATGATGCATAGTAGCCTTACAGTAATCCCGTCAACACTTTTCTGCCACAAAATCACCTAGTGATGTTTTTAAAAGCATGCCATTCATGTTCCACACTGTATCTTGTAGATTACGGAAAGGGACGATTGTGCCAAATGGCATTGAGATCATTCGTAAATTGTCTGAAGATTACAATCACAAGACATCATGTTTACCTGTGACCTTTGTAACTGTCTGTGGCCCATTCGACCCTTTCCGTTCATTTCCATAACCCTCAGGCATCACTAGATAGATTAACACAAAAAGTAACACTGTGGACATAACTCAGTCGGATTAACAGCGGTCAGGCTAACAATATGAATGTCGCCGGTTTGCATCTGATGGATTCTCACAACAACTGGTTGTTTGTCTTAGTGACATATAAACTATGACAGGGACCATCCCCACGAGAAGTTGCGCTGCTGAATTCTAAAAGTGCTCTCAATGAATGTATTAACTGAATATGCTGAATATGCTTTTACATTACTCATTAAGTTGTTATTATCATGGTGATAAATGCACAACATGAATAAGCTCTTCCATAGCCCCACCCTTCATAATTGGAAAGGAAATATTATTGCAAGTTGATAAAGTATATATGATGGGTTGCACGTTATGTTGCTCACAGCTTGAGGTAAAGCAACATTGATTTCTTTATTGATACTTCACAGGACCCTCATATTGCTTGCAAGGACCCTCAAAACTAATAATTGAGGATCCCCGGGGCCCCCATGTTTGTGAGTTGAGATAAAACCCTGTGTATTGCAATGGTATATATAATATATAACCTATGTTATCACGTATGATAGTTGCACTAATGGTTGACAAAGCATAATGTTAGCGAAATATTCGAAATTATTTCTTGTAGTTCCAAATATTTTCTAACAATCCCTTCAATGACCTCAAACTCAAAGTTATCATCTACACTTGTCATTCTCTCGGCTGAAACGCACAGCTCTTCTCCCTTACTAGGTCATGCGGAATGCTGAAAATATTTTTTCTTCTGTCTTCTGCAAATGATAATACTGTATTTTTACCTGAATGAAATTGGACAACCAAACATGTGTCAGTAATGCACCAATCTGTCGCAGAAATAACGATCATCTTTGATCAATTATTTCCATCGTCTGCAAATATTATGTGTATTATTTCAACCGGAAGTAAAGTGCAGTACAAGGGTTAGTAACTCTTTACAAAGTTTATTTCGTACCACTAAAAATACACCAAAACGCCGATTCACGTTTGCATAGCTATAGTTTGGGACTAAAATAAATAAGAAAATGTTAAAGAAGTATGAATTCGTCATATGGGTATATTCTGGGACAACATATTGACAAATTGCTAGAGGGAACGACGTATGGATGCATATTACAAACAGCATGACAGGCCGTACGGGTTACCTCCCCTGATTGTAATACGCATGTTTACACGGAAGTAGTGAATCTGAGTATTCATGTCCGGTGTATACAGTGGTGTGGTGCCTGACGTGATTAACAAAAATGCTGATTCCCCAGGCGAGACTCCGCTTGGCAAGAATACGATGTCTGCAAGAATGCATCGACTGTTTTAATACAAGGAAATGTCTCCCTGAGAGTTTGTGCTACGTCCCTGCTGAACTTGTGTACCATTCACCACACAAGACATCACTGACACTGACAGAAGAAGGCACCAAGAAAACTCGTCAGTTCTCGTGCACACCAGAATCTCGTTTGTACGTCAGTGGCGAGGAACTATGCGACTCTCAAGGTAAATGGATAAAAGTGAAAAAGATTCAAGCGTCACCTAGCTCAGAAGCTGAGGTGTTTGACACTGATATGTGGCTCCTGCTGTTCAGCAGTCGAAGTTCAACAGAAGACGCACCCACGGTTGTACCAGCCCCCTCAACCCCGACCACGACCCAGGGATCGTCTGCTACAGACCAAGTAAAACCTGAAAAAAATGTTTCAACGTGGCAGGAAGTGGTTGAGCAACAGTACATGCTGCAGTTTCCAGCATGCACCAAGACCATTACAGAACCAGACCGTGACGCTGTGGCCAGACTGCAAGCTCTTCCACCAGGCTGGACTCTAGAACATGATGAGTCTCTTGTCAACTTCATGTCACAACATCTTCCCTCTGAAAATGACCAGCTAGGTAGCATGAAAAGCTATGTGGAATCCATAGATGTATCTTCTTACTGTGATGAAGATGGACCACTGAATCTGACTGATGGGGATGCTGACACATTTTGGGAAAGTGATGGTAACCAAGGGCAACATTGGATACAGCTACGGATGAAGAAAGGAACCATTATTAAAAAATTAAGCATCACTGTTGATGGGTCTGATGATAATTATCTGCCGTCACGTCTTGTAATTCAAGGTGGAGAACAAGATAATCTAAAGATCCTCAATACAGTAACCATTGAGAATACTGTGAGTGATCAACAGGATGTTGCTCTGCTGGGCACCATGACAGAACATTATCCCATCGTCATGATCAGGATCAAGGAATGCAAGACTGGTGGAATAGACACCAGAATTCGTTCCATCAAGTTAGTATCTACTGAAGAACGATCCCTTGGATTTGACAGAGATTTTTTTGGTAGGGAGAATCTGGTGAGATTTCCTCTTCTTGACTCATACAACCCTGACCAACTGTACAGAAGGTCCATTTGCCTCCAGAGATTCATTACAATCCTTGACAGTGTTCTTCAGCATCTGGTACCATCTTGGCAATTCTCAATAGGATCGTACAACTCTCTGGAAATAGTGAGACAACTTCTTCCCCTGTCAAAGAAGCGCCTGTCTCTGATAGACACCTTCCTGAAGGCATCTGCTACAGAACCACCAGAGAAGCCAGTTGTGTATGTGAACCGAAGGGCAGCTATGGAACACAGATGTGAACCTCATCTAGACACTGACTACAAAAATTCAGTGTTCATGCAATTGTATGAAGGGCTTAAGCCACGAGAACGCTCATCTGACCCTCTGGATTATAGATGGTCTGCTCGTCATGACCAATGGTGGGAGTGTAAATTCCTGTCAGAAGGGATCATTGATCAAGGGGGTGGATTCAGGGACAGTCTGTCTGACCTAGCAGAAGAGCTGTGCCCAACATCCAAAGATGGACCAGTCTCTCTGCCATTCTTCATCCGAGCACCAAACCAAACCCAGGAAGATGCTAGTGTCTCTTGTGATGTTTACATTCCAAACCCGCAATGTCAGGAGTTTGAAAAGTATGAGTGGCTTGGCCAGATTATGGGAGCTTGCTTCCGAGGACGTGAAAGCCTGATTCTCTCACTCTCTGCCTTTGTTTGGAAGAAGCTGGTAGGAGAAAATGTCACTTGGGTAAATGACTTTCAAACTGTGGATGCAGCTGAAGTGAAGGTTATCAACACCATTAAAACAATGGATGAACAGACATTCTCTGCCCTTGAGAGACAGTGGAGCCTCACTCTGAGCGATGGCACAAGCGTCAGCCTCAAAGTTGACTCAGACGGAAATCCTCTGTCACTGAAATATGAAGATCGGACAGACTACTGCAGAGAAGTTCAGAAAATCAGAATGGCAGAAAGTGACCAACAGATCCAGGCACTTCAGAGAGGGTTGCTGAAGACCATTCCAAAGGCTGTCCTTGACCTTCTCCCATGGCAGGAACTAGAAACACGGGTGTGTGGAGACCCGGACATCACCATTGAGGCTCTCAAGAGGGCCACCCACTATGACGACATGGAGGAGACCGACATTAGAGTCAAGTACCTCTGGGAAGCATTGAAGAAGTTTACAAACGAGGATCGTAGTCGGTTCCTTCGCTTTGTGACTGGTCGTCGTCGACTCCCAGCTCCACTGTACATATCTTCAGGAAAAGGGGACGCTATTGACTCACTGCCGGAATCTTCCACATGTGCCAACATGTTATATCTTCCCTATTACTCAAATGCCAAGTTGGCAGAGGAGAAGCTACGTTATGCTGCATACAACTGTATAGCAATTGATACAGACATGAATCCATGGGAAGACTAATTGTCCCTTGTGGACGAGTCCACAATCAAATTCATTAGCCAAGACTTCTCAGTTTTGTCAAGGAAGTAGAATCGAATGATGTTAGTCCTTACTGACTAGCTGGATTTGAGGTCTGTTTTTTTCAATACACTGTTTTCAGTGCTTTTTGGTGGGGTCTAGCTTGAACTGTATAAAACTGACAGAAAATGTAAATACTTTTGTTGCTGTTTCCAGTGCTCTTTGGAGGTGAGGGAGGGACAAACTGGAACTGTATAAAACTGAAAGAAACTGTAAATACGTTTGTCTTGTTCAAACAGGAACCACAGACAAATGAGACCAGTGAGACCAGAATTCTGGAATAGGCTTAAGTATAAACTTCTGAAATTTGATGTTGCATCCATAATTAATACCACTATCTTCATTGTGTATAGTAATGGCATTGTTTTGTTGGTTTACAATGACTTAGCCTGGAATGATTCACTAAAGCAGTTTATGCCACCATATGCAGTGTTTGAATCTAGCCTGAAAGTCACTGGCTTTGTCATAACCAATAATAAGATTAATATGAGAAGTTTATAACCTTTAGGAGAAAACCTCAAACGCTTGGACACCCATCAATTTTGACCATTGAACTGTTGCACTCTGTTCAGATCACACTATTTCAGGCCTTCAGATTAATTTTAATTCTCTGTCCACCCAATGGCACCCTTCAAAAGACTTGTATTTCTATCCCTGTGATTAGAAGGGTACAATCTTCCTGAAAATGAACTTGTATTTGATATCAACATTCCCTTTTCCAGTGATTCATGAAAGTTAAAAACTACAGCACACAAGCCCAGTCCACCCTATAATAACTCCTCCATTGTTACCAAGGGAAGACAACTCCACAGCAGAGTGGAGTTATCTTCCCTTGGTTATACAATCCCACAAAATATGATTATGGGACTGTAAAAACTATGTTGACAGAATGAGAAACATGGCAGTTTTATTGGAGAAACTTAGCTCATTTTCGCTTTTTTGATAGTTAATAGCGACCAATTCCGTGTTCTATCTGAGTATGGTTTTACTACATTGGACCACAAGATATTAATCTCTTCTTCATCATGCTCAATTGTTTTATCATGTATGGAGAGAAATAGGATAAGTTGTTCAGTAATACAGTACAATTTCAAGGACCTTACAGCTGTATTATACAAGTTCCCATCTCCTTATAGCTTCTTAGGTGATTCTTAGGTGATTCTTTGCCAAGCATTTTTGGCAGGGAAGAAAGCAAACTCTAGTTAGAATTGTTTTTCAGCAACCCATGAGACGACTAAATGACTCGGTTGACACATGTCATTGTATCCCAATTGCATAGATCAATGCTCATGATGTGAATCACTGGATTGTCTGTCTCAGACAGACTGCTGTCATATAGCTGAAATATTACTGAGTGCAGCTTTCAACAACAAACAAACGAACTAAGTGAAACATTTAAATGGTGAGATGGACCAATACGTGTTCAGTGTTTTATTTTTTAAGGGTGAACAAACTATACTGCAAGGTCAAGATACAATATGTATCACAATACATAAGTCATGATAGAATGCATAGTATGATCACATGGAAACTTCTTGACTATCAATATTTGAGAGCAACTTCCTACTTAAAAAGCCTAGCTATTCATGTTTGTAGTGGTAAGTTTTGGGAGTAAACTTAAACCACTTATTGCATTTATGTTTGCAGTATTTGAGAAAATATTTGGGGTGGAGAGTGGTATTAAACAAGTACAAACGCAAAGGGCGTAATTGCGAGGGATGAATTAAGTAGGGATAGACTAGTAAATAATTTGTATCTTGTATAGTAGCATCTTGTATCATAGATCCCTATAAAGGGGAAGGCACAGTGTATCTTGTAATTATGTATGTCGGTGATATCGATTATCACCCCTAATATTTTTCTCCCACTTGCCAAGAGGGCAAGTGCATAGATCCTTGCCCATAGTCAGCAGGGGAAGGAACTAGACAGAGTGTTTTAATGAATGAATTGGGTTAGAAGGATAAAATGACTTGCCACTTTCGATAATTGAAATATTGCCCTGATGGGAAGAATTAGCAATGATTATCCACACCCTCAGAGTCAGGCAGCTAATCGACAGCACAAAAATGTCATGAGTCTAACCAAGAACCCGCAGAAGCTGACTTTGTGTGCTGGCGATTAGGTGCCTGACTCTGAGGGTGTGGGTTTGAATCCCGGATGGGACTCAACCCAACAAAAGTACTAGAATCTGTACTTTACTAAGAAAGTGTAATCCTAAATATAACATGTAACAAAATTCTGGATGCAAATGATTAATATACCGAGATACTTGTCTTAAGACTAGCTGTTTCAGACATTGGTGAAGATTACTCAGGCGATGACCAGAATGTGGTGAGTTTTCTTCTTTTAGAAAAGAAAACTACTCTTTGATAAATTAGTATCTAATACATTAAACTCTGTATCACCAGGGGTGGTGGGGTAGCCTAGTGGTAAGAGTATTGCCTCGTCACGCCAAAGACCCGGGTTCGATTCCTCACATGGGTACAATGTGTGAAGCCCATTTCTGGTGTCCCCCACCCTGATATTGCTGGAATATTGCTAAAAGAGGCGTAAAACTATACTCACTCACTCTGTATCGCCATACCAGTTCAACTTGATGCTGACATTGCCATTCACCTATGAAACTCTCAGAAAGTAGGAAAAAATCAACTTTAATACCCGCTGCCTCAACTCTTCTCGAACTTCTCAAACAGTATGAAATACACAATGCCATTTTAGAAAGTGGTCAAATGTAACATACATTATATTTGGGATTACACTTTCTAGATTCTATTTTTTTGGGTTGAGTCCCATATGGGATTGAACTCCCCATCAGTCAGGCACCTAATAGCCAGCAACAAGTCAGACTTAGACCACTCAGCCACCGCGGCTTCCATTGATTGTGGATTGATTGTGGAAGCAGCGGTGGCTGAGTGGTCTAGGCGTCTGACTTTGTGTGCTGGCAATTAGGTGTCTGACTCTGAGGGTGTGGGTTCCAATCCCGTATGGGACTCAACCCCAAAAGTACTAGAATCTGTACTTTACTAAGAAAGTGTAATTCTCAAACAGTAGTTTATTACCATTGCCAGTCACAGTCCATCACAGCCTGTCAGTGTAGCCCAGTGCCTCTTCCACAAAGCGATCGTAGCGATAAGGTGATAGTAACTCCCATACTTCAACATAGACTTATGACAGTCGGATCACTATGATAACTTTGTGAAATGGGTCCCAGATTGTAGATTTCTAAGGCTTTTCAATTTGTTTGTGATTGAAATTTACTTTCTCTTGAATTGTCAAGGCACCAGATTTGTTTGTTTTAGTTGTATGAAAAGGTCTTGTCACGGCTGAAGAATTACTAACTACAGTAATTACTCACCTGTTGACAGGTGTATTAAAACAAGATCCTATTTTGTTATGTTTTCTGTAAATTCAGAGTAATTCACCCACTTTTATCCTGGGTTATTTTGATGTCCTTATGAGCAAAGTATTAGTGCTATACAAGCTGTTATTATTGTAAGGTGAAGCTATGTAAATATAAAGTATTTGAAAGTGGATTAAGTGTCTGCAGAGCTATGTGAATATTTGTTGTTAATTTAATTATTTCTTGTGTTTTCTGTAATCATTAAGAGTGATAAAATCATTCAAAGCCTGATAATTATGTTGTTCTGTGTATTTGTATTAAAATTTACAAACTACGTGGTCAGCTTCATTTGTGAAGAGATGGGAGTGTGTAAAATAAACAGAGGTTCAAGTCAGATGAACACTTGTAAGCACAAAATTGTATGCTGAAGTGCACAATGCAGCACTAAAGGGTTCATCTAAAAGGAGGGGCGGCCGGGTAGTCTAGTGTTTAAAGCGCTAAGCTGCTCGTGCCAAAGATTCGGGTTCGATTTTCCGCATGGGTACAATGTGTGTAGCCCATTTCTGTGTCCCCGGTTGGAATATTGCTAAACTGCAGAGCTATGTGAATATTTGTTGTTAATTTAATTATTTCTTGTTTTCTGTAATCATTAAGAGTGATAAAATCATTCAAAGCCTGATAATTATGTTGTTCTGTGTATTTGTATTAAAATTTACAAACTACGTGGTCAGCTTCATTTGTGAAGAGATGGGAGTGTGTAAAATAAACAGAGGTTCAAGTCAGATGAACACTTGTAAGCACAAAATTGTATGCTGAAGTGCACAATGCAGCACTAAAGGGTTCATCTAAAAGGAGGGGCGGCCGGGTAGTCTAGTGTTTAAAGCGTTCGCTGCTCGTGCCAAAGATTCGGGTTCGATTTTCCGCATGGGTACAATGTGTGTAGCCCATTTCTGTGTCCCCGGTTGGAATATTGCTAAAAGCTGCGTAAAAATCACTCACACTCACTTGGGAACCTCAAGGTTAGTGACAACTTCACACACTGATAGGAAGATTAAACTTTCACTTTTCACCTGTTGAACACCAAGATAAAATGATGCAAATGAATACCTGGGCAGTTTACACCACGGTTTATATCAGGATGCGAGTGAGTTCAGTTTTATGCTGTGCTCTGCGATATTACAGCTGTATGGCGTGGTCTGTAAATAATCGAGTCTGGGCCAGACAATCCAGTGATCAACAGCATGAGCATCAATCTATGCAATTGGGATACGATGACCTGTAAACCAAGTCAGCAAACCTGACCACCCAATTCCGTTAGTCGCCTCTTAGGACAAGCATGTGTTCCTGAAGACCAGTTCTAACCCGGATCTTCACTCATGGGGGTAGAGACAAGAAGCATGAGAGCCAGGGAGCGATCTCATGTGATCTGGCCCCGATTTCTCGAAAAAACTTAAGTTTTTACTCAAATTTCAAACTGAGTTTGACAATTTGAAACAGCTGATTTTTTAACTGAACTGCATTTTTATAAATAAAAAAGCCCAAACAACGTAAGTAGCCTATCTACCCAACTCAAATTGTCAACTATGTTTGAGTGTAATATCAATTTCAGTTCATTCTGGGAAATGCATTTTCCTGCTTTTTCTCAAATTTGAGTAAAAACTCTTACTTAAGTCAAAACTCAGACTTAAGTTTGTTTCGAGAAATCGGGGCCTGATGACATGTTACCAATGATTTATAACAAAGGTCTTCAAACCATTATGATGCAATTTGTTTTAACAATATCTCCATCTACGCACGTGTCAACCAAGTCAGCAAGCCTGACCAACCAACCCCATTAGTCACCCCTTGCAACAAGCGTTGGTTCTGAAGACCAATTCTAACCCGGATCTTAACTGATAACAGGATATCCACAGGAATAACCAGAAGAGCTGGTAAGACATTCCCTTGATGTATGTTCGGATTTATTCCATGATGTGTTGGAGGTTGAAGTGTTGGTTTGTCACATCAAAGACCAGGTTGATTCCCAACATGGTAGTCTGTCTCCTAGACCCCAGAGAATAAATTGAAACAGGAGCTCAACTCAAGTCTAGAATGATTTAGCAAGTCTTGATTGTCTCAGCTTAAAGCATTGTAATGGGCTCCATGTTATTATTATTTGTTCTTGGTATATATTAAATAAGATGACTATTTCTGGGAATAAATGCCAGTCTACCAATATGGTTAAAATATGAAGAACCTATCAATATTGACAAACTTTAATGACAACAACTTCTTCTATTAATGTATTAGTTGTTATCCATAAAGTTTCTCAATACTGTACTTCCCAACTTCTAAAATGACACTCAAAGAAGGTGGAACCTATGGTTGCCGGCCAATGATACCTCACTCACTCGAGGAAGACAAGATGATGCAAGTGTTGTTGCCTATATAACAACAAACACAAGTTATGAATTGTTAATGTGACACATTTAAATTGTACTTCTATGACAATTGACAACATGGATAAGTGAAGTGCATGGTGCTGGAGCACCTGCTGCAGGTAACCCTTGATGACCACCAATCACTGTTTGTTGTTTGACGACACACTCAGCAATGTTCCAGCTATATGAGGATATTCTGTAAATAGTGAAGTTTGGACCAGACAATCCAGTGATTGAAGGCATGATCATCGATCAACACATATACAATGGCATGCATCAACCAAGTCAGCACTCTCTCACGCATCGGTCATTTCGCTCTACACACAGATCCACATATCCCAGACAGACATAAACCAGCGCTTACTAGTTGTTCAGAGTTATTGAACTGATGCTAGTCTGCCTCACAGTCCATGAACCACATTATTTTCCCTTCTGCCAAACCATTTCTGCAATGCAAAAGCTGTAGATGAAGCAAGTCTAGATTTCCTCAGGTTCTGAATCTCTGAATTCCTGGGGCTCCTTTTCAATTTAAGACAGTTACTTCTTCGTATCAGAATTATACACATTCAGAGATTAAGGTGGGTCTTAACTGATGCCTGATGACAAATTGGACAGTTACTGTCATTAGAAGAAATCCAACCTTTCATTTAGAAATGGACAGTTTGAGTGGATGAACTTATCTGGTACCCGCTTGGCAATTCAATTAAAAATACATTTGTATTCAGTACTTATTGTTGAGAGCATGACACGTCAATAGAACAGCAGGTTCAGGCCCTGAACGAGGATTGTTACTTTCGTTCACCGACACCATCGTTTTTCTTTTTGTTTTCTACATTAGATTAATCATTGGGAAGTATTATATAGTCTCCTTGGTATTACATAACGTTATTGCAAGCGTCCTCGTACTTTAACTTATAATGGTTCAGGCCTAGATTTTCGAAGCTCTCTTAGCGCTAATATAGTCGTAAGTGCCTTACATTAACATTAACTTACGACTATCTTAGCGCTAAGAGAGCTTCGAAAATCTAGGCCCTGGGCAAAAGTGTGCTTTATTACACTATACATGGCGGTATAGCGAACTATATTTATTTAGTAACCTCCCGTGTCCACAATATTGTTGTATAATCTGTCCTGTCTGCAACAGTGCGACAGCGATGTCTTATAACATCATGTGTGCAATATTGTCACTTCGTTGTCCTATTTATAGACAATAACGCATTAGTACATTGACATTATCAAAAACATTTAATGTTATCAACATATACTCGTATCATAGGGACACTGTCTCTCACTTCCACACATCACACGCTGCGCTACAAGGACTCATTTCAACCACTTTCCAAGCCTCTTTCTGGCACGGCTCATGCCGGGGGTATCTGTCTTAATCTTCTTCGAGGGCATACAAAGAGCGCCAATGGCGCTGTCCGAACCAGTGAAGTCCTCGCTCAACCTTTTGATACGTCTTGTACCGACACTGTCCGGAGACACAAATACTCCAGGTAAACATTTGTTTCTTCTGGTCAATTTTGGAATTGGAAACATTCTTTTAAAATCTTGATCGCCTCTTGTCCCTCTTGAAATGTTTTCAAACTTCATTTGCGGAAAATGACGTTTCGGTGATATATGTTCGTCGTTTTCTGTCATGGTGCTTGAAATTTCTTTATTACCGATATTGCTGTATATATCCGGCCCTGGGTTGTCCTTCTCATGTACACTGTCCATCCTGAAACTATCGTCACTTCCCCTTTTAGAAACCGGAGGGTCAAGGTCACAGAAGAGTCGCTTTTCCGGTTCATTTTCAAGGGACATAAATCTTAAGCCTTCACTGTCTGTAGGCGAGGAATACCATATGTTAGGACTGGTACGTAGAACTGCCGTTGTTTCCTTTGGTCGAACATCTTTACAACATGAAGAGGATTTCAATTCAATGGTATAATTGTCATCCGGAGAAACACCAGCGGCTGTGAAACTACTGGTCTGGTTAAAAGCGGGGCAGGGCTGGACATCCGGGATGTCCTTAGGAGAAACAAACTTTTGTTCAAAGTAATTCAAAACCTGGCCTTTCCAGTCCGATTGTTTATCAGCTACAGCCTTATACTGAATCGTACCTGCCGTATATCGAGGCACATGATCTTCGGATCCACTTGAACTGGGGGAGCTTTGGCTGCTATTGGAGACATCCAGTTGGTTGGTGTCGGAGTTGTCCACGTCGGACACCGGGCTGCAGCCGGAGGAACTGGACCCATATGACCACGAGGGAGAGGCGGGAGAAGAGGAGGAGCAGGTAGAGGAAGAACTGTCGGAGAGGGAACTATGATGAGAGGAAGGACTCAAGGCGCGCGGTCCTGGAAGATAGAAAGGATTGTCGGCGTGCGATCCGGGAACATACACAGGCCTGTCCGCTTGCGGTCCGAGGAGTGTTGAAGGGTTGTCGGCGAGAGATCTAGGTACACCGAAAAGATTGTCGGGGAGCGAGCCAGGTAGGATTAAAGGACTGTCTGTGGGCGGTCCAGGGAGGATTGAAGGATTGTCGGCGGTCGGTCCAGGGAGGATTGAAGGATTGTCTGCGAGTGATCCGGCCACACAGGAAGGATTGTCGGGGAGCGATCCAGTGAGGACTGAAGGATTGTCGGCGGTCGGTCCAGGGAGGATTGAAGGATTGTCGGCGGGCGATCCGGATACACAGGAACGATTGTCGGGGAGCGATCCTGGGAGGATTGAAGGATTGTTGGGGAGCGATCCAGGGAGGATTGAAGGATTGTCGGCGGGCGGTTCAGGGACACAGGAAGGTCTGTCTGCGAGCGATCCGGGCACACTGGAAGGACTGCCTGTGAGCGATCCGGGGAGAGAGGAAGGTCCACACCCAAATATAGCCTGGCAAGTCTCAGAGAACGATTCCTTAGCATCCGTAGAATTGGTATCACCTTCAGTCGTGGAACTCAAGGATTGGTTATGATGATCGGAGACGGGCGTTCCGGAAGTCACAGCACCCGTGTCTTCAGCCTGGCTGGTGTCTTGTGTGACAGGTGTCTCATGTGGTTGGCCTGGGGGCTCGGGTTTTCTTCTCCAATGTACATGTCCACGAAGTCCATGACGAGCTCTGGCACCTGGTGGAGCTGGTCATCATGGCTGTCGGACAACTCGTCCTTGTCTCCCATATAGTCCAGTCAAAGAGCGACTTGAAACGATTTCGGCATGCTGTCATCTGAAAACATCCAAAAACAGAGTAGTGACAGATGGGATAGCCTACTGGTTAAAGCGCCGAAGCCCATGGTTCCATTCTTTACACTGATTTAATGTGTACCCCGCCGTTATTTTGCTTATATCGACATTCGCGCCACTACTCTTTCAATCATGTCCACATTGACATTTGCGTAGATCGATGCTCATGCTGTTGATCACTGGATTGTCTGGTCCAGACTCAATTATTTACAGACCGCCGCCATATAGCTGGAATATTGCTGAGTGCGGCGTTTAACAACCAACCAACCACAATGACACCTTGTACAGTCCGTTTGAGTCAGAAACGGACCGATGAATTGCAAATTTTATCATTGTACAAAATTGCCACATAAATATAAATAGTACACATGTTTATCATTTACTAATACCCAACAGCTTTCTTATATTTGAAATTTTCCGGACTCCACCAAAAAGTTCTTTAAGTAACTATCATTAAAATTTTGACACAGTTCACTATTTGTTACGAGGGAGGAGTGCAGAGAAAGGGACAGCCAGGTGTGCGAGAAAGGATGGAGACGGCACAGCACAGGCTAATGAATCAATAACTTGGTGAGCACTTGTGCACGTGCTTCTCTAACACCTGGCTGATAGAGTCCGAAAATTTTCTATAAGAAAGCTGTTGGGTATTAGTAAATGATAAACATGTGTACTATTTATATTTATGTGGCAATTTTGTACAATGATAAAATTTGCAATTCATCGGTCCGTTTCTGACTCAAACGGACTGTAACTGTAAATGGGTATAATCTTAATAATAGTAATGTTTCCTCCATTTATATAGCGTGAGTGAGTATGTTTTACGCCGCTTTTGGCAATATTCCAGCAATATCACGGCGGGGACACCAGAAATGGGCTTCACACATTGTACCCATGTGGGGAATCGAACCCGGGTCTTCTAGACTAAACTCACTCACTCAGTGGATTTAATTATTATCCATCTTTTTAGAGTGTTTTATTTTATTTTTACAAAATCCCAAACCTTTTACATTTATGACATCGCCGAGTTTCTGCTGAAGTAAAATTTCAAAGTTATTTTCCAAAATATCTTCTCCTCATTGTAATCATAGCGCCAGATGTGTGAGTAGTAACGCATGTAAACGCTTAAAATAGGTAGTCTAGAATAGACATATAGATACCAAACTGACATAGCGAAATCTACATTGGCTGCTCCTAATAACAAGTTTGATATTGGTTTTACGCCACACTCAATCTATTCAGCTTGGCTGGTCTGTAATAACAAGTCTGACCAGACAATTGATCAACAGCATGAGCTCTGCATAACAGATGTACAACCAAGTCAACAGATCCCGTTAGTCGCCTCTAAATTAGTCGCCGGCAAGCACATGGGTCTGAACATACCCCGGATCTTCACGAACGGAACATACCTGAAAAATAACGGGTCTCATAATTTTGAAAATATAAGAGAGAAGATTTTACTCTTACCACGGATGGACGTAGCAGTCAGTTCATAGACATCCCTTTCTGCACTTCCATCGAAATGGAACAGTTAGTGTGACGTCATATGTAGCGACACGTCGAACAATGACGTCACAATAACTCTCCATTGTCATTTAAGCAGGGCCCCGTCTCGCATATCGAACGTTAGCGCGCAAAGGGAGCCGGGAACCAGCTTACATTGCCATTATGCCACACTCCTACCCAGAGTTCCATGCGACCAGTACTTATACTAAGTCATCACTTCGCCGGAGTGTGCCATTATGCATTGGCCAACCTCGTGCCTTTTCGGAAATAGCCGATCTTGTTCGGATAGCTCTTTGGTAAGTTGGTTACGGAGCCATAAAATATAACGTTATTTGAAAAGTTATAAAAATAACCATAAATAAAGTACTTTGCATGAAATTTGATGTTATTTATCGCGCGTGGCACGTGCAATTGAGCACAATGAACTTACTCACTTTTTGCACGCTTTTAGACACCTGATATTGAAAATTGAAGAATGGTTCATTACAATGTATTCTCTAGCCTCTCACTGACTGAGTTTGGCTTTACGCCGCTTTTAGCAATATTCCAGCAACATCACGGCGGGGGACACGAGAAATGGGCTTCACACATTGTACCCATGTGCGGATTCGAACCCGGGTCTTCGGCGTGACGAGCCAACGCTTTAACCACTAGGATACCCCACCGCCCCCTCTAGCCTCTAAACGTTGTGGAAAACATGTTAATTTCAACCAAAAGTGTGTGTACGTCATGCCGCGGCTTACAGAAAATCAGCGTCTCCGCGCCGTGGGTATGCTGGAGGGTGGAATGGCCCAAAATGAAGTGGCCAGACATTTTGGTGTCCATCGAAACACGATCTCATCTCTGATGGAGACGTTTTCAACATAATGGGAACACGAGAGATTTGCCTCGAACCGGCCGTTCACGCGTGACGTCACGTCAGCTGGAGAATCACATTGGCTGGACCTTTTAATTTTAAGGAATCGATTCCAGGCTGCCAGTTTGACTGCTCGGACCAATCATTTTTGCGTCCAATCAGTTCAAGGAACAGACTGAGGCAGCACAACATCCGGCCCCGATGGCCTGCAATACGTCCAGTTTTGCTCCAACGTCACCGACAGGCACGTCTTGCCTGGTGTAAACAGCATCTACGGTACGAGGACAAGATTGGGATGGTGTGTTGTTCCCTGAGGAGTCGAGATTTCATTCTGGACAGCTCAGATGCTAGGGCAAGTGTGTACAGACGGCGAGGTGAACGGTATGCTGACGCGTGCGTCGTTTAACGTCCACAGTTTGGTGGAGACATCGTTAAGGTGTGGGGGAGCATCACATCTTGTGGTGGGACACAACTTGTCATTGTCAGTGGCAATCTGACAGGTCTGTGATACAGAGATGGGATCATTTGGCCTCGTGTGCAGCCGTTCATTGAAGGAGAGAGACGTCACTTCACGCTTCAGTAAGGTAATACCCGCCCACGTGTCGCTCGTGTTGTAACAAATCAAATGGAGCAACGCTTAAGCCAAGCCAAGGATCAGCTTTCTCCAAGCTCTTTCAATCGCTTAGTGTCGTTTATGCGTCGTCGTTGTCAAGCATGCATCAACTAACGCCAATGGTGGACACACACGATATTGAATTCGTAAACTGACTTTTGACACCCCGTCTCTTCAACGGCGTGTGCCCAGCGTAAAATCATACAGATTTCGATATTATCCTGTCAACAGTTAAACAGTGATTAAGGAAAACACCACAAATCATGTTATTTTTGCATTAAAAATGGCATAACATCAAATAAGGCACAGTTACTTTTTACGAGTAGTATCTAATATATTCTTGTATTCCGCTATGATGCGGCCGTAAAATCATCAGTTTCGTGCAGGTTTTTCGGTGACAACTTCTGATTAATCAATTAGAATAGACTAATTTCCGAATTCAATGAAGCATTTGATGGGACTACTTTATTCTTCAAAATCATACCCGTTCATCGTACTTTACATGCAGGGTGCTACTGTCAACTACTCACAACAACTGAACTTTATTGTAGAGGCTCAAAATGGGAAATCAGTCAGTCTCTTTAATTTTGCATTGTTGTAATGAATTTAATCTCAAATATGGTGAGCACACACATGCCTAAACCTCTAACAGAAACTGCCAATCTCACCCTTGTGATAATATATCAACACTGTGGGCCTGGCTTGCTGGTGTGCTTTAAATAGTTATCCATATGTGCTGGTATGTTTGGTATAAATAGCAAGAAGGTAAGCTTTCTTAAACTATCCTGGATCTTCTGACTTTTCAGTTACAACCTGTGTCTTGAGTGTACAGAGTGGAGACAGTGAGTGAGTGATTTCAGTTTTAAGCCACACTCAGCAATATTCCAGCTATATGGAGGTGATCTGTAAATAATCGCGTCTGGACCAGACAATCCTGTGATCAACATCATGACCATCGATTGGTGCAATTGGGATACAATGACCACCTGATCCCGTTAGTTGCCTCTTACGACAAGCACGTGTTACTGAAGATCAATTCTAACCTGGATCTTCACTAGTGGGGGTAGAGACAACAAGCATCCGAGGCATTGATCTATGTCATGTGATCTGATATCATGTAACCAATGATTTATAATAATGGTTTTCAAAACATTATGATGCAATTTGTTTCAACAATATCTCCAAGGAGATGTGTATCTCCCTCAAAGGATGTCCACCTAAGATGCTTATGTGATTTAATATGTACCTAATGATTCAAAACATTATGATGCAATTTGTTTCTACAATATCTCCAAGGAGATGTGCATCTCCCTCAAGGGATGTCCACCTAGATGCTCGTGTGATCTAATATGTAACTAATGATTCAAAACATTATGATGCAATTTGTTTCAACAATAACTCCAAGGAGATGTGCATCTCCCTCAAGGGATGTCCACCTAAGATGCTCGTGTAATCTAATATGTAACTAATGATTCAAAGCATTATGATGCAATTTGTTTCTACAATATCTCCAAGGAGATGTGCATCTCCCTCAAGGGATGTCCACCTAAGATGCTTATGTAATCTAATATGTAACTAATGATTCGAAACATTATGATGCAATTTGTTTCAACACCATCTCCAAGGAGATGTGCATCTCCCTCAAGGGATGTCCACCTAAGATGCTTATGTAATCTAATATGTAACTAATGATTTGAAACATTATGATGCAATTTGTTTCAACACTATCTCCAAGGAGATGTGCATCTCCCTCAAGGGATGTCCACCTAAGATGCTTATGTAATCTAATATGTAACTAATGATTCGAAATATTATGATGCAATTTGTTTCAACACTATCTCCAAGGAGATTTGCATCTCCATCAAGGGATGTCCACCTAAGATGCTCATGTGATCTAATATTTAACTAATGATTCAAAGCATTATAATGCAATTTGTTTTAACAATATCTCCAAGGAGATGTGTATGTCCCTTTAAAGGATGTCTCCAGTGGAAGTCAGCTTAAGATTCTCATGTGATCTGATATTTAACTAATGATTCGAAACATTATGATGCAATTTGTTTCAACAATATCTCCAAGGAGATGTGCATCTCCCTCAAGGGATGTCCACCTAAGATTCTCATGTGATCTAATATTTAACTAATGATTCGAAACATTATGATGCAATTTGTTTCAACAATATCTCCAAGGAGATGTGCATCTCCCTCAAGGGATGTCCACCTAAGATGCTCATGTGATCTAATATGTAACTAATGATTCAAAACATTATGATGCAATTTGTTTCAACAATAACTCCAAGGAGATGTGCATCTCCCTCAAGGGATGTCCACCTAAGATGCTCGTGTAATCTAATATGTAACTAATGATTCAAAGCATTATGATGCAATTTGTTTCTACAATATCTCCAAGGAGATGTGCATCTCCCTCAAGGGATGTCCACCTAAGATGCTTATGTAATCTAATATGTAACTAATGATTCGAAACATTATGATGCAATTTGTTTCAACACCATCTCCAAGGAGATGTGCATCTCCCTCAAAGGATGTCCACCTAAGATGCTTATGTAATCTAATATGTAACTAATGATTCGAAACATTATGATGCAATTTGTTTCAACAATAACTCCAAGGAGATGTGCATCTCCCTCAAGGGATGTCCACCTAAGATGCTCGTGTAATCTAATATGTAACTAATGATTCAAAGCATTATGATGCAATTTGTTTCTACAATATCTCCAAGGAGATGTGCATCTCCCTCAAGGGATGTCCACCTAAGATGCTTATGTAATCTAATATGTAACTAATGATTCGAAACATTATGATGCAATTTGTTTCAACACCATCTCCAAGGAGATGTGCATCTCCCTCAAAGGATGTCCACCTAAGATGCTTATGTAATCTAATATGTAACTAATGATTCGAAACATTATGATGCAATTTGTTTCAACACTATCTCCAAGGAGATGTGCATCTCCCTCAAGGGATGTCCACCTAAGATGCTTATGTAATCTAATATGTAACTAATGATTCAAAGCATTATGATGCAATTTGTTTCAACAATATCTCCAAGGAGATTTGCATCTCCCTCAAGGGATGTCCACCTAAGATGCTCATGTGATCTAATATGTAACTAATGATTCAAAGCATTATAATGCAATTTGTTTTAACAATATCTCCAAGGAGATGTGTATGTCCCTTTAAAGGATGTCTCCAGTGGAAGTCAGCTTAGGATTCTCATGTGATCTGATATTTAACTAATGATTCGAAACATTATGATGCAATTTGTTTCAACAATATCTCCAAGGAGATGTGCATCTCCCTCAAGGGATGTCCACCTAAGATTCTCATGTGATCTAATATTTAACTAATGATTCGAAACATTATGATGCAATTTGTTTCAACAATATCTCCAAGGAGATGTGCATCTCCCTCAAGGGATGTCCACCTAAGATGCTTATGTAATCTAATATGTAACTAATGATTCTTAACATTATGATGCAATTTGTTTCAACACCATCTCCAAGGAGATGTGCATCTCCCTCAAGGGATGTCCACCTAAGATGCTTATGTAATCTAATATGTAACTAATGATTCAAAACATTATGATGCAATTTGTTTCAACAATATCTCCAAGGAGATGTGCATCTCCCTCAAGGGATGTCCACCTAAGATGCTCATGTGATCTAATATTTAACTAATGATTCAAAGCATTATAATGCAATTTGTTTTAACAATATCTCCAAGGAGATGTGTATGTCCCTTTAAAGGATGTCTCCAGTGGAAGTCAGCTTAAGATTCTAATGTGATGTAATAACTAACTAATGATTCAAAGCATTATAGTGCAATTTGTTTCAACAATATCTCCTAGGAGATGTGCATCTCCCTTTAAAGGATGTCTCCAGTGGAAGTCAGCTTAAGATTCTCATGTGATCTGATATCATTCATGTGATGTGTATGTCCCTCATAGGATGTCTCCAGTGGAAGTGAGCTTCACACCTTGTACCCATGTTGGGAATCGAACAAACACTTTAACCACTGGGCTACCCTGCTGGCCTCGTAACCCATGGTGAAGAGGTAACTATGATTTTAAGGTGACTATTGTGTGCTCAAGCTCGATGACTTGGTTTATTCATGTCACTGTATCCAATGCTCATGACATTAATCACTGGTTTCGCTTGTTCAGATTTCATATTTTTTACAGACTGCCAGTATACAGCTGGAATATTGAATAGTGGACGCACAACAAACAAACATTAGCACCAGCAACAATTTACAACTGGTAGGGTGACATGAGTGACTGAGTATGGTTTTACTCCGCTTTTAGCAATATTACAACTGGTAGGAACACCAGAAATGAGATTCACACATTGTACCCATGTGGGGAATCAAACCCGGGTCTTCTAAGCTGAACTCACTCACTCGCTCACCTAGTGGATTTAATTATTATCCATCTTTTCCCGGGTCTTTGGCATGAGGAGTGAATGCTTTAACCACTAGGCTACCCCACCGTCCTTAGGGTAACGTGAACACGGAATCTTCAATTTGATGATCTTACAGCAAGCATGGAGTACTGTGACCTAATTTCAAAGAAAACCCACATTCATAATCACAATTAACAAAATATGCGAAAGAAAAACAAACATTGTGTCATGTCCACTTTCCTTTTACTTGTAAACAATGTGATAAAACCACACGATAAATACACTTTCTTGTAATGTAAACAAGGTCTTGAAACAAAATGAGATGGACAATGATGCAACAACTCGGAAATGTCTTCCAACAAAACCTCGGTCATCCATCCCCACAAACCATCTGGTTTCATGCAGGGACTTCATAGATAGGCATATCAGACATCTCACTACGAGGCAAACATTCTCGGATTCACTTCTGTTTTCTCTCAACCATATTCAGATTAAATAACATCCTTTATAACAGCTAGAAAACATAATTTTTCTGTTACTAGAAATCAACTGCCTTGGCACAGGGATGGCAATTTTCCGCTGATCGACAGATTTCTGCCGATTTTATCTCAAATTGATAAATTCTTTCAATCATCTAAATCTGTTGAATTCGATGACACAATAATTTTTCAGCTGAAAATAGATTCTCCTGTTGTCATCACTGCTTGGCAATGAAAATGTGAAGGAACCACTTGCCATTAGATTTGTGTCAGTTAGTTATTGGACAACTACACTTCACAAATATCTTGCTCTGTCGGTTTTAAGATTAATGGAAGACAACATACTGGCTAAAATGAGTGTTGAAAGTATGTACAAAAATAACAGAAAATGTTATGCATTTTGTGAAATTAAGATGATAATGACTGACATTCCAAGGCTATCAAAAATGACATCGACTGCAGAAAATGTACAAAACATTATCAAAAGTGAACCAAAGAATGATGCTCATAGTGGGACATTTCAAAATTATTGTGACGGGTTTATTTCTTCAGTTTTGCATGAAAGAAGGCCTCCACAGAGTCCGTGTTCCATTTCTCGATACCCAGTTCTTCTCGCACAGCTCGGTTTTCATCATAAAGCTTGATGATTGGGTCTGCGCCTCTGGCGTATTTGATTTCGAGTCCAGGAAACTGGTCAGGCTTGGAGCTCTTAACAAAAGCTGTAACAGATAAAACAAGTGAAAATTCAGTCAGACATGCAATTTCTCCCATTCAGTCCCATCTGGACAATCAAAATGTCCCCCATTACAGTTGATTAACGGTACTTAAAGTACTTTGGATATCAGTTTCCAATGATAGATCTGTAAATTTTGAAAAATTGTGGCCTTTGCATTGATTTAGAATTTTTGTACATGACAAATGTGACCAAACTCAAAACTTCAAAAATATTTGAAGCAACCATGGTAACAACATTACTGTTGTTCATGCCACGACCATAACTTAAAAATGTAAACAGCTCAATGAGATATTTTAAATTGTTTAGGACTATCTGCCAAAATGCACCCCACCACCTAACATTGTTAGCAACAAGTATGCATAATACACTATCAACATCATTGTTGATTACTACTCACCCTGAACCTGTGGATACCTTCCCAATTTTCATCCGCACACAATTAACTCTGCATATGGATAAAGCTGAAATAGAACATCACAAAGTTACATTCAATTTGTTAAATGATGGGAATGGGGGTTTATCATTCCAGGACGAGTATGGTTTCAGCAATATGAGAAAGGGCACCAGAATTTGGCTTTTCACATTGAAATACGCAATGTGGGGATTCCGAATTCTTGAGAATGAATAGGTTAATTGAGAATGAGGGCAATATTTGTGAGAAGTGTGGGATAGGAAAGTTCTATTTGTGCAAAGACAAGTCCTACAAGAGCAAAGGAAGCAAGAGAGTGTGTGCCAGATACAGGAAGTAAGCTGTTGTTGGGACGTATTCTATTTCTTACTTTTATCCAGCGTGTTGTCACAAGAAATTTGAAATCCCTCTAATGACATCCTCAATAATCTCCAGGGTATATGTTACGATAAATCTCCACTATACCCCGGATCATGATGCATCTACGACTTGGTCCGATAATATTATTACCTCCCTTTGCTGGCTCCGCAAAGTGAGTTGTGATTGGTATGCTCAACTTCCCAGCATTGACACCTGATTGGATAAAAATCCAGCCAAGGGAGGCAATAAAATCATTGGGCCGAGCCGTAGATGCATCCAGGGTATAGTGCAGATTTATCGTAACGTATACCCTGGAGATTATCGAGGATGCGCTAATGATAACATGTAAAACCTGGCACCACAATTATTAGTGACTGGAAGGCATAACCATACCTTAGGGACAAGGAATTTCAACACTTGACAGTGAATCATTCGATCCCCTTTAATGACCCCTCACACCAACACGTCACACTGCAACATCCCTTCACAAAGTGGGACAACAAAAGACGTACCCTTCCCATTTTAAGGAATTTTGTGTCCATAGAAAATGCTTGGACGTCAAATTCTGAGCCTTCTTGTGCCTAATTCTGTGAGCGTAAAATCCTTATGGAAAAGACAGAGACATTGCCCACCACTCACAACTGTTGACGACAGAATCAGTAAGTACCTACTGACATGTTCATTTAAAGTCACCAAACCCTAATCCTTACTTCCTCCACCCCAAAATAATTCTAATCCAGTGAAAACTCAGTGAATATTTCAGCATAAAAAGCCCAAGTGCAATGCAAATGGACCAAAGTGGCAGAAAAATGGCTGACACTGGAGCATGATAGCATATGGTGGAAGGTGACCAGTGTAATGCCCAATGAAGATGTGCAAGAATATAAAAGTGATGCAACAGTGACCAGACATTTAGGTTAGTAACTTCCTTGAGTGGCATTTTAGAAGTTGGGAAGTACGATATAGAACAAACTTTATTGATAACCACTTCTTTTTATTCATGAGTGCGACATTTCGATACAGATTCTTGTACCGTTGTCAAGCATTAATGGAACATGAAGAAGGGGGAAGTATATATACTGGATGTAACAATGTAACAAAGAAAACAACATAATTAACATAATTGGCTAGGCAGTAAGCTGATGAAGCCATAGAGTAGACAAAGGACAGGCGTGGAAGCCAATGATGTACAAATAATAATGAGATGTTTATACAGCAGAGTTGATACAGTAGATTGGGCTTGGTGGATGAGTGCATCATAAGCGGATGGAATGAAGTATCCTTGGTCTCGGTTGATGGTGGGCTTTTGGCATTTGATGTGGATGGCTTCGGTGAGCTTGCGTTTAGTGAAGTCTGTCTGTTTGTTAGCGAGAATGGTGATGTCAGACCACTCTATTTGATGATTGGGGCTTGCTTTGACGTGGTCCGAAATGGCTGATTTGCTGTCGGAATTGGTAACATGTTGGTATCGCAAAGTGGATGATACCTTCGTCATCCTCCAACCTCAGCAAGATCCCACTCAACTTCTGACCCATCTCAACAACCAACAACCCCGCATCAAGTTTACCATGGAAACCGAGCAGAACCAGCAACTACCTTTCCTTTACGTCCTTGTGTCCCGTACCTCCTGCAACCAACTCCAGACCACTGTATATAGGAAACCTACCCACGTGGATCAGTACATCCACTACAACTCCAAGCATCAAACCTAAAGTTAAGACCGGCATCATCTCTACATTAACCAGAAGGGCCAAGAACATCTGTTCAACTAAACTACAAGATGAAATCGAACACCTCAAGTTAGTCTTCGTAGAACTTAACCACTTTCCATCCCAAATAGTCAACAGACCCATTGCTGCAACCCTGTCACCTCCTACCAAAAGACCCAAACCAGATTCAGCCCCCATCAAGATATCCATCCCCTACATTGGCAAACCGTCACATCAAATCAGCCATCTCCTAAAACAACAAGCTGGCATAGATACCACCTTCACCGCGTCCTCCAGCCTTAACAACATTCTCCATGCCAATGGAAGAAAACCAGCCATCGTCAAGAACAACAACCCAAAATGTGTCATCTACAAAATAAACTGTGATTGTGGGCAGAGCTACATAGGCGAAACGTCCTGACCCATCAACACCCGAGTGAAATAACATCAGACCTCTGTTACCAATTCCAACAGCAAATCAGCCATTTTTGACCACATCAAAGCAAGCCCCAATCATCAAATAGAGTGGTCTGACATCACCATTCTTGCTAACAAACAGACTTCACTAAACGCAAGCTCACCGAAGCCATCCACATCAAACGCCAAAAGCCTACCATCAACCGAGACCAAGGATACTTCATTCCATCCGCTTATGATGCACTCATCCAGAGCCACCAAGCCCAATCTACTGTATAAACTCTGCTGTATAAACATCTCATTATTATTTGTACATCATTGGCTTCCACGCCTGTCCTTTGTCTACTCTATGGCTTCATCAGCTTACTGCCTAGCCAATTATGTTAATTATGTTGTTTTCTTTGTTACATTGTTACATCCAGTATATATACTTCCCCCTTCTTCATGTTCCATTAATGCTTGACAACGGTACAAGAATCTGTATCGAAACGTCGCACTTACGAATAAAAAGAAGTTGTTATCCATAAAGTTTGTTCTATATTTAAGTTAGTATTCACTAGTTTATCATTATACATCATTTGTACATTATCAGCCATTCATTCGACAAAATAACACAATCCATTTAGCTTAGAAAAAGCTATCAAACTTACACCAGCCTTTTCCTCTTCAGTTCTGTCTTCTTGGCAACATTCTTGACAAGAATCTTTGAGAGGTAAGAGCTGGAACTTGTCAAGCTCTTCACAATTACTGCACAGCAGATTTGTGGAAAATCCAAGGTTTTTACACTCTTCCACCGTTAGCTTGCATTCTCCTAAATAGACCTGAAAGTCACAGAAATAGTAGTTATTTGACATGGCTTGGTCAGGGGTAAGAGTTCTTCCCGTTCCCCCATCCCAAATAATATTTATAAATCAACATATACTGTAACATTATTCACAAAATCTAACAACAATTACTAGAACTAGAGAACTCACAAAAATAACTCAAATCCCCCAAATTAATTACAATATATAGGTTCGAACCACTTAGCGTAACCTCTGTTAATCTGCGAAAGAAAGAATATGGGGGAACGGAGGGAACTCTTTCCTGGTCAGGATGTGTTACGAGTAATGCGACCATTAAGGTTGGGTAGCTCTTGAACGATCAAATACCCATTTACGATTCTCGGGGCAAAGCACCATGCCGAGCAAAAACCCCTAGTTGAGAGGTATGGTCACAGAAGTGTGTCCACTGTCCAATAAAGTGCACTGCTCCTGAGGATTCAAACATAAGCCTATATTCAAACAAATGAACAAGGCCTAAAATCATGTGCAGCGATACTGACTGTTACAGACTCACGAAGTAGTCAACAAATATTTCGACGTGAGGCTGACATCAATAACGATACGTGTATAGCAGGAACAGCGATTTCTTGTGTTTCCAGAAATCATCAACAATGTGCTTTAGGTTAAAACAACACAGAGTAATCGTAAAGATCAGATCAATAAATAAAAACATAAATAACCAATATTTTCATTAACAAAACTTACTAATAATAGGAGAAACAGCGACAGCAGACCTAGTAGGTCCGCCATTGCTGCAGGACACGTTATTTCCGGTTGCTGCAAAAATCGACTTACCAGGTGCGCCCGGATATAAAACGAACCGTGAATGTTGACCAAAAGTATCAACCAATGTTTAGATGTGTAAAATGTGCTACACAAAGTAAGTGACCTAGGCTAACGAGTTTCGGTCTCCAACTTAGTGAGTTGTGGGCTGACGGTTAGGTGTCTCATACTATGAGTGGACTCGAATCCCGGACAGGACTCCATCACCGAGAAAACGTCCTGAAGTTGTATTTTACTGACAAACTCTATTCATAAAGTATGAATTTGATACACATTTTGAAAATGACCGCTCACTAAAAGGCACTGTCCATTTATACTAAACTGCATGGCTGCATTGGACATCAAAGACGCAGACTAAATAAAGTACAAAATAATAAAGTACTGTTCAAAATATCTCACCAATGCCAGTAGAAATCTAACGGATTCTTGTTAAAATTAATATGAATCATGCCTGACACTGGTCGCAATCCTTGGCAAAATAAAACTACCTTAGATCACCAAAGGTCTTAGCCAACATAACCGCTGAACACTGCTCCTTTTCCATATATAGCAATACCACAATGCGACGCCATTTCCCCAGCCGAAGATTCTCGTCAACATTCGTCTGTTGTACGGCGGTTCAGTGCCTCGGTTACACTTCATGGCTTGCAGTTGCCGCATTTTTTTTACATTAATGGTGGATATATACTCATGCCAATAATGGTTGTCACCCCTCCCCTGTTGTATACCCCCCACACCCTCTCCAATAAAAAATTGAAGGGGTGACAACCATTATTGGCATGAGTATATTAGTTTGGTTCTAGGACAATTGCCACCTAGGAAATTGCCATCCAGGACAATTGCCACCCAAAACATAAAAAATAAATCAGTTTCTTTGCCAACTATTATTGAGTTTGACATGGTAATTCATAACAAGTAATAACGTATTCTTCGATGTAACCAACTTTCAAAGGCAAACAAGATGTACATTAATAATTGATGAAGAAATAAACGATGAACATGGTACAAAAACATATATAGGCGTTTAGTTTAGAATTATATAAAAAGTAAACGTGCCACCACTATTAACAGTTTTCCTTCCATAATTCACAACGATAACCTGTATGATGATAGTGGTGAAATAGCAAACATTGCGAATGATTTCTTTGCAGATCAGGCAAGAGTAGCTGCTCCTAATACAGACATCTCCCAATTGACAGACACCCATTTGACAGACAGCCAGTTGACAGACACTAAACTAGAAGGTTAATTAGGGTAATACCTACGAGTACAATGGAACAGTCCACTGTCTAGTGAGTAGAGCAGGGTGAGCCTGAAACAGGTTCGCTACTGAGAAGTTTGATTGTGAGTAAATAGAACTTTGTTGTGATTAAATGATAAATGATTTCTCTTCTCAAATTTTAGTTTACTATCAATTACTATCGAATTTAAAAACAGGTTTGTCACTGAGATGTTTGATTGTGTTTATTGATAGAAAAGCCCCCTCCCAATAATAGCATATGTACAAACAGAAGTTACGTTTTGTTGGAGAGGTATAGATATGAACATTTTTGAAAACATTCTGATTTGCAGTAAATGAGACACCTGCATTGCCATGTAAGATACGAATAATACCAATCAGTGTTCTAATTTTAACGATACTTTCTAAAGATTGTAACAGTTTATGTCTTTGAGTAGTTTATGTCTTTGGCCACATTGTCATGATGCGTCATATTTTGAATATTTATTCTAAATAAATCGTAATTAAGTGCACTCGTCATATATCTTAATATTGTGTGCAAAACATATAACTTCTTTATTCCATATGAATAATATTTAGGTTCACATTTGACTTTATTTGATTTATATGATACAACAGTGTCGCAATTCCTAATAGCTAAGCTAATGTTTTCAATATGATGATGCCGACTAGAAGGTTAAACA
Organism: Haliotis rubra; assembly: GCF_003918875.1. Classification (NCBI taxonomy): domain Eukaryota; kingdom Metazoa; phylum Mollusca; class Gastropoda; order Lepetellida; family Haliotidae; genus Haliotis; species Haliotis rubra. The sequence goes on along the minus strand of NW_025765525.1, from coordinate 1,148,141 downwards.
GAAATGTTTATGAAAACAAACTGGTTTTATATTGCAGCAATGAAAATTCAAATTACTGTCTTTTCGTCCATCTTTCAAAATAAATAATATAGCTTCAGTTTGTTCCTGTGTTTTTATTTGGACTATTCCATTATAATGTGTAGGTAACAGGTAGTAGATAATCTGTTCACTGAACCGTAAATGTTGTTGTTTTAAGGTGTCTGCGAACTGGCTGTCTGCATAATGGGAGGACACCCTAATACAGACAATCCTGAAATTTTTTCAGAGGTAGATAATCCATTATGTGACCTAACACTTAGTCTGCAGCTAGAAATCCATGATATTCTCTCTTTTTTTCAGAGATTTTATATGAAGTCTGATTTATTGTAAATAAATAAATAAATAAATAAATATACTATTCATGTTTTGGGATTTTTTACAGTCAAACACTGTAATGTCTAATTCTAAACCCGACATTTACGCACGCACGCGCACGCACACACACACACACACACACGCACACACACACACACATTACGCATACACGCAGATACAGCTCAGCTGCTCAAAGGCGCTTTGTTTTTCCCCTCGATCACTGGATGTCAATCTCAACGGCACGTCGTATTATCAATGTCAACTCCCTGGGGATCATACAAACCGGAGCATATAACCGGAATGTTCCTGCGGAATGAGTGCGGCATTAAGCAGCAAACAAATTAAACATTTAAACTACCCAAACCGGCGACTGCCTGTCCAGTGTTTCATGTTTCATGTGTAGTTTGGAACTGCTGGTTCGAACGCTTTCATCACTATAGGATCGCCTCCCAAATTAAGCCGGCGTGATGTAACTAGAATGCGGGTTTCAGCGGCTTTAGACCTAGCTCACTCACGCACTCACTCACACACTCACTCACTCCCCAATTCACTCATTCACACACTCACTCCCTCGTTTCAACACCTCAGTGCTAAATAGCAATATCTTGGTAACATCTGTTGGAACCTCTTTCGGCCTGCATCACGTTGGGTTTCCTCCCGCTCTTCTCAGCGGATATCCTTTTTTATAATTCGGATCGGCATTGGGGTAGTCTCGTGGTTAAAGCGTTCGCTCGTCACGCCGAAGGCCCGGGTTCGATTCCCTCAATGGGTAAAGTAAGTGAAGCCCATTTTTGGAATACCTCGGTGTCATATTGCTAAAAGCAGCGTAAAACTCAACTCACTAGATACATGATTAGGATATTGTTCCAAACGGTGTTCAATATGACTCGATCACGAACAATCACAGGGCGGTGGGGTAGCCTACGTGTTCGCTCGTGGCCCGGGTTCGATTCCCCACATTGGTACAATGTGTGAAGCCCATATCTGGTGTCCACCGCCGTGATATTGCTAAAATATTGCTAAAAGCGGTGGAAAACCATACACCCTCACTCACCCATTCTCACATATATTGTAACGTTCAGATATGTAAAAACATGAGTCAAAATGAGACGCTGGCATAGTCTAGTATTGGAATTCTTTGAGCAAAACATAGAGACCAACCAACCAATCAACAAAGAATCAACCAACCAGGTCAAGGAGAAAGACCTCCCGATACGTCTGTCCGTATCCTTTTTTTATATTACTTTTCTGTGTTTCCAATCTCTTGCCGGTCGAGGTACGAGATGAACCCACACAGGAACAGATACGGATTAGCCTCTTTTAGTTTAAACATATTTTATTCACAATGTGAAATGGATCGGGGACAAGTTCTTACAACTTATGAAACCCCTCTCCAAAGATATTTACAATAACTAATTACATCACAAACAATAATTAGAAACAGAGACAGAAAGATTGACAGTTCAGGGGAAATGTTATAATACAAAAGGTGTATAGAAAGAAGTCTACTGGGATCGTTTAGATTTGCATATATACTGATGTACATTTTTAAATATAATTTCATTTTAATGATTTGTCAGATGCCGTTTAAAATAACAGATAGAATCACAGAATTACTATCACACACATCTTGAATAGCTGTAAGCATGGTTTTTCTTTGTTGATTGTATAAAGAACATTCTAAGAAAAATAGTGATGAGCATTTTCGCATGGGTTGCCATATGCGCAGGATGGATCGGTGATTAGCAGTAGTCTAGTAGTTTAAGTACCGTTTGTCGGAAAACGTCCCAGCGTTATTCATCTACATTCGGCAAATCGAAAAACAGCTTGGATCTTTTTGAAAACGAGACCGCCACCCATGCAAGTAAATAAAACTCATCCTGGTAAGTCGCGCGGTCGAGAACCAAAGCAAACAAACCCTGCTCGCGCGCGCAAAGAACGCAACACCGAGGGCCCTCGGTCGATCAAATAAAACCAACAAAACGGTTGATTACTGTGATTGGTCAACAATCCACCGGACAGAGATCTTCGCGACCCCCCTCCACCACGCAAATAACCTCCCGCATTAGACAATAGTCATGTAATTCCCTTCCGGTGTCTCGCACGTGAAACACCCGTGTGGATAGAAAAATCAATACGTGCCGGAACCATATTCCAAACAGACATAAAGATGAAACGAAACAAATGCACGTCACGCACACTGTCATGAGAAAATCTCTCTATAGTAAATGTCGAGCCGTGTATTATCTTCAAAGGAAGTGAATGCAGCTTTTCACCTCTTATAATTAATTATATGAACCCGTAAATATTAACCCAAGAAATAAGAGTTATATACTCATCAAACCCGGACCCTATCGTTTTTGTCCGCCATTTGCTAAAAACGAAAACGTTAGGGTCTGGGTTTGATGGTTTAGGGTTAGGGTTAGGGTTTGGTCCGGTGTGTAATACGTGAGTACCATTTGTTGTTGTTTCCTTTTTGCATTTTAATACTCTTTTTTTTACACAAAAACGGGAAACCAAAAACGTCGAAAGTAAACAATAAAATGGTTTAGTGTAGAAATTTTGGAATTTGCACTCAAGCCTCTTTCACACGCAACAAATTTTGTTCAGTAATGATTCGAAGGCTAACTCACCCTCGTGCCGTCACTACACATGCTCATGTCTCCCTCGTTCCTTAGTGCGATCCACATTATCCTTACAGTGTTCCCTACATCACTTTTCTGTCACAAAATCACCGATTTATATAAAAGCGCGTCATTCATGCATGCACCGTGAAATCTACGTCTGACGCCTGACGTCAACAACCCTTTTCAGTTTGAGGCATATCGGCTCATTCCACGCCACACGTTAATTTGTAGATTACGGAATGGGACGAGTGTGCCAAATGGCATCGGATCCACCAAGTCTACCCGTAACCTTCGTAATTGTCCGTGACCTATTCGACTCTTTCCGTTCATTTCCGTGACGTCACAGGAATGACTCGATAAATTTGCACATTGTGCAACAGTGTGGACGTAGCTCTAACCGCAGAGATCGTCCTCACGAGAAGTTGCTGTATTCTAAAGGTGCTCCGGGATAAACAGTCCACAATTTCGTAAAACCCTATTTACTGCAGTATCCATCATCAAGCAAGATGCGTTCCTTCGACCAATGTCTATGGTTGAGAGCATTCATATTTGGTACCTGTTGCAGGGGATGGTTACAGGAGCAGCCTATTAGAGATTCGCGCTTCGGAAACGAAGAAGTGCGAACCGCAATGATCCGCTTTTAATAGTTTTATCCGGATGTAGTGCGGTGGAATGTTTCACCATGCAAAGTTTTCACAGGGTGAGTCGTAGCGCATATAGATTGTATATATAATTCATTATTAGGCGTGGGTATTGCAGAGAATTTTCATATTGCGATATATTGCGATGCGGAAGCATATATTGCGATATGTATTGCAATATATTGCAAGAATTATTTTTTAACAAAAAACTATTTATAATCGAGTTAATGCTTGATTATAAAGCAAAAACACAACAAAATCACTATGACTGATTAACCTTTAATAAAAACTTTTAATCATGACAAAATAAAATGAAAGTAGCATTTGGCACTAATGAAACAGGGAAAAGAACAATTAAAAAAACGGAAATATCCTAAGATTTCCGAGTGTTTCGAAGTTTTCCGAATGCATGTCAAAATACCGGTTTTCGATCAGCGTATCGCAATACGTATCGTTTTCATGTCTGAACCGGTAAATACCGGTAAACCGGTTATATTGCGCAGCCCTATTCATTATTGGATAGTTTGAATGTAAATCCTAATACTGAAAATTGGGCAAGTTTGTTGAGAGATACCCTTTTTAGGTTCAGTTTTGGCTATGTGTGGGTTGCTCAGTTTATTCCCAATAGCGATGCTTTTGTGAGATGATTTATACAGAGGGTTAAAGATATATTTTCCCAAATGTGGAAACACCAGTTGTCAACTCTAAGTGAAACCAGATTGTATCTTTATTTAAGGAAACTCTTTGCTTCGAGAAATATTTATCTAATACTGACGTTAAATAGTACAGAATTGCCGTGACACGTTTTCGTCTCAGTTCTCACATGTTTATGATTGAGAAAGGTAGATGGAGTGTACCAAAAATACCATTTATTGATAGGAAATGTCTCTTTTGTCCACATGACATTGAAGACGAGTATCATGTATTACTTACTTGTCCTAAGTATCAGCGATATGGGAATATTTGTCCTAAGTATCAGCGTCAGCGATATTTATCCTTTACTCTCCTGGAAAATGCAAATGTGTTTAAATTTGTCAGAATGCAGAAAAGTGAAAATGATGAAGTTATGTTTAACACTGCCAAATGTATTTATTATGTAATGAATGAAATAAATAAATAAAATAAATAATAATACTGGAAATTTATATAGCGCTAAATCCAACCACTATTAAAGTGGGTGCTCAAAGCGCTACAAAATAATAATAATGTTTGAATAGAGTTAATAGTGCAATGAAAAGAGATGCGTTTTAAGATGTGATTTGAACGCAGCAAAAGATGGGGACAGTTTTAAGGCGAGGGCAGTTCATTCCACAGCGATGGAGCACAAACACTGAAAGAAGGCTTTCCATAAGAGGCCAGTCTATAAGAAGGAGTTTTCAAGAAGAATCTGCTTTCAGATGGCAGTTGTCTGGATGGTTTGTAGGGGTTAGCAGTTCACTTAGATATTCTGGTGACATGCCTTTTAGACTCTTGAATGTGATACAGAGTACTTTAAACACTATCCTCGCCTCAACCGGAAGCCAGTGTATTGACTTCAGTATCGGCGTAATGTGAGAGTACTTTGGGGCACGTGTAACGATTCTTGCCGCTTCATTTTGGACTTTTTTGAAGTCTCCTCAGAGATTCTTTACTGATGCCTAGAAGCAAACTGTTCGCATAGTCCAACCTCGAGAGTACCAAACACTGTTCTAATGTCTTGGCTGCATCAAGTGATATCAGATGACGAATTTGACTGATACATCTGAGATGATAAAAATTGTCAACTTGATAATCCATGGACAACTCGGGAGTCAAAATAGACACCAAGGTTTTTTTTTTACCCGGGATGAGAAGTGTACAACAGAGTTGCCAATCACAAGTTTTAAGTTCTTGTCAGTTGACATCTGAAGCTGTTGCTTAGAGCCTACCAACATAGCCTCAGTTTTTCCATCATTAAGTTTCAGTTTGCTACATGTCATCCAAGATTTTATCTCTGATGCACATACACTTGTTTTCTGAAGGGATTCAGCAACTTGTGAAACTTCAAAACTATCCAGGACTTGAGTATCATCAGCATATGGTTGGTGACCGAGATCATGCCGTTTTATGATTCCACCGAGTTGATTCGTATATTACAAAGAGTAACGGACGCGGAACCGATCCCTGTGGTACTCCACATGTAAGATTGGCACAGCAAGATTGTTTGTCTCCTATGATAACATGCTGACTTCGGCCGTCAAGATAAGATTGGATCCAGGTAAGAAGAACACCAAGAATGTTCATCTCATCCTTGACTCGTTGGAGACTCTGTGTCAAACGCCGCTGAGAGATCCAATAATGTAAGATACGCCATATGGCCCTTGTTAACCTTGGTCCTCAGTTCATTCAGTACCCGCAATAATGCTGTCTCGGTACTGTGATTGGCGCAATAAGCAGACTGAAAGTCATCCATCACTTTATTGTTCACCGATGTTCTCTCAACCTTACACGTGCTACCTTCTCCAAAACCTTCGAAAGAAAAGTAAGATTAGATACAGGTCTATAATTACTTAATGAATTTCGATCCAGGTTGTTCTTCTTTATAAGAGGTCTGATAACTGCCTTCTTGAGGACGTCCGGGAAAACACCTGAAGACAAGCTAGTATTTATTATGTTAGTAATGGCCGGCAGAAAGATGTCCAAATGATCGAAAAGCAGTTTGGTAGGAAGTGGGTCCAACAGGCATGTAGTCCACTTTGAACACTTAAGCAGCTTCTCAACTTCCTCTTGGGTGAATTTTTGAAATTGCACAAGATCCTCAATTTCACGAGAGCTATCACTTGATGTCTTGGGAGGCAGATCATCATGTTTGAAACCATCCTTGATCTTTGCGATTTTATCCTAAAAATAGCCTGAGAAAGAGTCAGCAAGAGTCTTCTTGCAAGTATGATCCGGTAACTTAGGATCCTCTTCTCTACCAAGTAGTTGCTTCATAAAATTATGAAGTTTACCAGGATTCCCTTCCATTCCCTTTATCCTATTTGTAATCACTTCCACTTTTGCTGTACGAATAATCTGGTTGAGATCATTCCTAGCACTCTCGTATATCTGTCGATGTACTTCAATGCCTCCTTAATGGGTACAACAAGGACTGGTCGGCTCGGAGTCAGTATAATGTGTCTGAGTGGGGTATTCATGCTTCACTGCGGCATGGTATCTCAGTGGGCTAGCACTATAAAACCAGCTTCAGTCTGGGCTTGTACAAGCAGCCGCACATACACATAAACACGCATGCACGTCGTCATATGAGCGAAATATTCTCAAGCACGACGTTAAACCCAATTTCACCACACCTCACCTGTATTGTGTCTTTCTTGTGTATCCTTAACAGTCATTATATATGTTTTAATTAAAAAGGCCGAATGTAAGGCCATACTGGTCTTTGGACTGGAAAACCACCGAAAGGGTAGGTGAAGTACGGCAGAGGGACTTGATGGCTGTCCTGGTTCTCCTATATAGGCATTGTGAATGTCATCTCTGAAGTGAGGTCTTGGGGGTAAGGGAATCATCGGTTCCTGATATTGCACTGGAGCAGGTGTAGACGGGAAGGTGTGCTCGTCACATTGCTGATCAGCACAGGACACAGACTCCACTATAAGTCTGCTCAGAAGTTTGACACCACCTAAATGAATTACATCAGGAATGAGCACATCACGAGGCTTCAATGACATCATCTGCTTAAAGATACCAATGTATGTAACCTGTGTAGCATGGCACATTTCTTCAATGACCTGGTTGAGGTGTCTTGTCTTACTGTTATACCATGATGGAGTCTGGCGAGGTAGTACAGAGCACACGTGCACATGCGCATTGGTGATATCCTTCGTGACATTTAGTAGTGAGTCAAATTCCTCAACAATTTCTTCTATGGGCCGCTCAGAAACATTGTTATCTCCTATAACAAAGACTATATTTTTCGTTGTAGAGTTTTGTTTTAATAGAAGAGGCAATCTATCACGAATTTCAACTATTGTTGCTTCCCTGTTTGTGTCCACAACACACTTACGGCAAAGATGAGATGTGAGAATAGCACTGCTCATATTTTTCAACATGGAACTACCAATAATCACCGTTTCGGCAGTCTCAGTTCCCCTTGGAGGAGGCTTCATGCGACTTTTGTCAGAGCGAACAGCATCCGCATACGACTTCTCGTGTTCTTGGAGTGTAAAGCTGCTTTGAGAACTCGCTTTCTTTTGAAAATAGGGCTTATTACTCGGCCTACTCTTCTGCAACGGAGTTGATTGTGCAGGAGAGGGACCAGTCCGTCTCGCCGAAACATGAATACTTACAAGTGTATACTATATATACCCTTGCTCTTGGACAGTGTCATAATCATTGCATATTAGAAACAATTTATACTGTGTGTATAATCCTGCCATATGCTGAAGATCAATATTGTCAATGACATGTATTATTTTGGTTTTGACCTAATAAAATCTTGTCTTGTCTTGTATTATAATAGACGAGTTAACAGCACAACCACCAATAACCGTCATCGCGCATAGATAAGACTCGTAATGACCGCCTTCAATCAAATAGAGCATGCTGATGCATGGAATACAGCGCTATATATATACACTTATCATTATTATATATAGTCCGTACAATGTGTAATATGCCGAATACAACTTTTAAAATTTTTTGTATTGAATTCCAGTGAACGAGACGTCTTAGTCGATCTAAATAGAGCATCGACACAGAACCTCGGAGGGAGGAGTACTTAGCGGAAGCTAGGTGGATCTTTTACTAATCGGTAAGAGTAAATAATCACTATATATATATGTGTGTGCGTGCGCGCGTGCGGGTGTACATGCGCAAGCGCCCATGTGTGTGTGTGAAAGGTGTGTGTTAGTCATTGCTAAGAACAATGTTATTCGAATCTTAGGTATAAGAAACATCACATACATCTGTAAACACGGCCATATATCTCGTGTGTGTGTTTGTGTGTGTGTGCGCGCGCGCGTGTGTGTTCGTGTGAAGATATCGATGGCTTATTCGACCGACATAATGGAATTACACTACTTTTATTACAGAAACTACTAAACCCCCCATAGGATTATGTCCCTGAAAAAGAGAACAACACCGGGACCATGCCTATACTCACTCCACTCTCCCAGGCGATGCGATATACCGGTTCTACCACCAACACTGGGCGTGGCTGTCATATAGAATATGGAGGGGGAAGAGAGAGGTTTACCAGGATTCCCTTCCATTCCCTTTATCCTATTTGTAGTCACGTCCACGTTTGCTGTATGAATAATCCGGTTGAGATCATTCCTAGCACTCTTGTAGATCTGTCGATGTACTTCAAGGCCAGACATTAGCCACTGACGTTCAGCTATGCGACGTTTACGTTTAGCCTTCAGAACAGTATGAGCTTTCCCGATCACTCACTTTCTTTGTAACGACTGGAGCATGTTTCTGAAGAACATTTGTCAGAGTTTCATTGTAAAGTTGAACCAGTTCATTCATATCCTGCGGTGGATTACATACACGTTCAGAAAGAGCAATATCTCTTCTAAACTCTTCAACGTTCATATTCTTTACATTCCGACAGTAAATAGTCCTTGAGGAGTTCTTTGGTTTCACCATATTCCGGGACATTGTTATCGCAAAATGGTCCGACAATTGCATATCAGTAACTGTAGTGTCCATTATGATGTGACCATTCTCAGATGATATAACCTAATCCAGGGTGACCATTCTCAGATGATGTAACCCAATCCAGGGTGACCATTCTCAGATGATATAACCCAATCCAGGGTATGACCAGATTTATGGGTAGCACTGTCCACAAACTGAGATAGGCCATGATTTGTCAAAAACTTCACAAACTTCTTAGTGTCACTGCGATGTTTGTCCTCAAAATGCACACTAAAATCGCCCAAGATGACAGTGTTCTTATTCAAAGTATTATCAAGTAGTGTTTCAAATTCTTGATAAAATTGGGCATGACTGAGTTTGTTGTTCTTGGATGGCGGAGGTCTGTATACACAAATAACCTTGGCACATGTTGTTTGGGACCTCACTCTGAATGTTAACATCTCGGAAGAGTTGTACATTGAATTATCCTTACAAGCAGTAACAAGTTCAACATTCAATGAATTACGATATATGACTGCAGTACCCCCGCCTGTAGCATGCTTCCTAGGGGCATGGACGAATTTGTAGTTCTGAGGTACCAATTCCCTGACCTTAGCTTCATCACAAACCTCTCTCAGCCAGGTGTCAGTGAGAATTAGTAAGTCAACATTGTTTTCAAGTATCAGTTCACAACTTTCAAGGGTCTTATTTCTAGACGATTGTGTATTACACAAACATACCTTTAGATAAGGTTGGCACAAATTTGGACGGACACGATTCAGGTTTGAGAAGCACTGTTTTTGTGAAGAACTGGGAGATGTTTTAGCAAGAGCGTCAAATACACCATTCAATACTGTATTGTGTCTTTCTTGTGTATCCTTAACAGTCATTATATATGTTTTAATTAAAAAGGCCGAATTTAAGGCAATACTGGTCTTTGGACTGGAAAACCACCGAATGGATATGGTACGGCAGAGGGACTTGAGGCTGTCCTGGTTCTCCTATGTAGGCATTGGCAATGTCATCTCTGAAGTGGGGTCTTGGGGGTAAGGGAATCATCGGTTCCTGATAATGCAATGGAGCAGGTGTAGACGGGAAGGTGTGCTCGTCACATTGCTTATCAGCACAGGACACAGACTCCACTATAAGTCTGCTCAGAAGTTTGACACCACCACGTGCTAAATGAATTCCGCCAGGAATGAGCACACCACGAGGCTTCACTGACATCATCTGCTTAAAGATATCAATGTATGTAACCTGTGTAGCATGGCACATTTCTTCAATGACCTGGTTGAGGTGTCTTGTCTTACTGTTATACCATGATGGAGTCTGGCGAGGTAGTACAGAGCACACGTGCACATGCGCATTGGTGATATCCTTCGTGACATTTAGTAGTGAGTCAAATTCCTCAACAATTTCTTCTACGGGCCTCTCAGAAACATTGTTATCTCCTATAACAAAGACTATATTTTTCGTTGTAGAGTTTTGTTTTAATAGAAGAGGCAATCTATCACGAATTTCAACTATTGTTGCTTCCCTGTTTGTGTCCACAACACACTTACGGCAAAGATGAGATGTGATAATGGCACTGCTCATATTTTTCAACATGGAACTACCAATAATCACCGTTTCGGCAGTCTCAATTCCCCTTGGAGGAGGCTTCATGCGACTTTTGTCAGAGCGAACATCCGCATCCGCATACGACTTCTCGTGTTCTTGGAGTGTAAAGCTGCTTTGAGAACTCGCTTTCTTTTGAAAATAGGGCTTATTACTCGGCCTACTCTTCTGCAACGGAGTTGATTGTGCAGGAGAGGGACCAGTCCGTCTCGCCGAAACATTAATACTTACAAGTGTATACTATATATACCCTTGCTCTTGGACAGTGTCATAATCATTGCATATTAGAAACAATTTATACTGTGTGTATAATCCTGCCATATGCTGAAGATCAATATTGTCAGTGACATGTATTATTTTGGTTTTGACCTAATAAAATCTTGTCTTGTCTTGTATTATAATAGACGAGTTAACAGCACAACCACCAATAACCGTCATCGCGCATAGATAAGACTCGTAATGACCGCCTTCAATCAAATAGAGCATGCTGATGCATGGAATACAGCGCTATATATATACACTTATCATTATTATATATAGTCCGTACAATGTGTAATATGCCGAATACAACTTTTAAAATTTTTTGTATTGAATTCCAGTGAACGAGACGTCTTAGTCGATCTAAATAGAGCATCGACACAGAACCTCGGAGGGAGGAGTACTTAGCGGAAGCTAGGTGGATCTTTTACTAATCGGTAAGAGTAAATAATCACTATATATATATATATATATATATGTGCGTGCGCGCGTGCGGGTGTACATGCGCGAGCGCCCGTGTGTGTGTGTGAAAGGTGTGTGTTAGTCATTGCTAAGAACAATGTTATTCGAATCTTAGGTATAAGAAACATCACATACATCTGTAAACACGGCCATATATCTGTGTGTGTGTGTGTGTGTGTGTGTGTGTTATTATGCGCGCGCGTGTGTGTTCGTGTGAAGATATCGATGGCTTATTCGACCGACATAATGGAATTACACTACTTTTATTACAGAAACTACTAAACCCCCGGAGGATTATGTCCCTGAAGAAGAGAACAACGCCGTGACCATGCCTATACTCACACCACTCTCCCAGGCGATGCGATATACCGCGTTCTACCACCAACACTGGGCGTGGCTGTCATATAGAATATGGAGGAGGAAGAGAGACCGTTCTTATTTCATGCGAAATTGACTTACCCCGCTGTAGTAATGTCGTATCCTAGGAACCGTATAGGTGTTGACGGAATAATTTCATGTGGAAATCTACCTTGCTGCAGCGCTTGAACGAATCTTCAACGAGCAAAACTACATTGTTTGTGCCTGACCCGATGGAGTATTTTACAAAGTTTTCCGACTTTGCAGGCTGCCAATGGAATCCCTAGACGAATTTTATAAGGATTCTGGAAACAACGAGGTATCCTTTCAGCTCCATGTCATGGACTCTTTCATAGAACACTACAAAACTCTCCAAAATTCACTTTCAACATTTTCTCATGTCATGGAGAGAGGATTACACTCGAGTATCACTTTTATAAACACTTTAATCAACAGGAAAGCTATCGGACTGGAGTACCGGAATTCTTATTACCAAAGTTAAAGAAAGAATTGGACAATATCCAGAATGGTCGTGTACTCATGTTTTCTTTATTGATACTCCCGTTCAAGTGTGTTCAGAATGGAAAGTTTAGAAAGTTTTCAAAAGTTTAGAAATCGGAAAGAAGAACGCGATATTCAAGAATTCGAAAATTATCAACATGCTCTGCGAAGCGAATGTCTCAAATTAATTCAGAACTTTACACGTAGGCGAAGGACGGGTATACACAACGTCTCAAACCTCGTTGGAAGAACTTGTGGAAGAGTTCTCATCATGGAGCGCAAATCTCGGTTAGAGTGAGTGAGTTTAGTTTTACGCCGCTTTTAGCATTATTCCAGCAATATCACGGCGGGGGACACCAGAAGTGGGCTTCACACATTGTACCCATGTGGGGAATCGCTCGATTAGAACTCAAACGGGGAAGGTATTGTTCTCTGACATTACATAGCATGGGATTATACCACCAAAAGAGGGACGTGTGAGAGTAAACACCATCGGAGAGTGTGTGGTATGCATTTGTCTGTCACCAACTATGACAAAAAGGGTTATAAACCCGATATTATCGGGACTGAAAAGGGCTATGGTGTCAATGATCACGGTATCATGATACTGTACGTTGACAAACTCATTGATTGGGTCACAATAGTTTTTATTATATTGCGTATAATGAACTTGACAGACATGTAAGCACTACATTATATATATGTGTCTTATCTAGATGACACCAGTTATAAAACATTACTATGATGGACATGGTAAACTTTGGATATGGTTTCACAGCGACATTGCTACAGTCGACGATGGATATGACATGATAACGATGCTCGTAATACATACATCTCGGAAGCAGTATATCGACTGGTCATGTGAAGTACGTACATTATATATTAAGGTGTCAGAAACGTTTTATGGTCATAATTAAACTTATATATAACTTATATATATATATCATTGTAACAGTGTCATGTTTTTCGCGGTCATTATAGGAACATATTTATACACAAATTAGCGTCGCGCATTATCCGCAACCGTAGTTGCCAGTGATGAATACACATCCAATCTAGAACTTATGTCTACAATGAACCATTTTAAAACTTCTAACGACTGACTGACTGACTGAATTTGATTTTACGCCGCTTTTAGCAATATTCCAGCAACATCACGGCGGGAGACACCAGAAATGGGCTTCACAAATTGTACCCATATGGGGATTCGAACCCGGATCTTCGGCGTGACGAGCCAACGCTTTAACCACTGGGCTACCCCACCGCCCCAAAAACTTCTAACGAACATTACATAGATATTATATATTTGTTTGAGTGTATTCAATGTGAATCATCTATTTAGCTGCATAAATTAGCGGAACATTACGCAAACCTGAATTTCATCACTCGCAAATGCGGCGGATAGAGATATTGCGAGGCGAATGATTACACATATATACACACATACATTATATACAGAACACACGTAAAGTCGCACACACATCACACAGAGAGAGACAGACGAGGTATACAGAAGAAAAGAAGTAGTTTAATGGTAAATCAAACTCTCGGGTTGTCTCCTGACCATGACGGGTCTCGCAGCGGGTTGGGGATCTTGACGATACATCATATCACGCGAGGTCTTCTGGTTTGTCTACCGGGTGCTGGGCGGGGAATCGGGAGGTGTGGTTAAGGGACCTCGGCTGGACGAAGTCCGGGTGCTAACTCGGGATGCTAACTGGGGATGAGGTAGGAGGGGGGCAGGGGTTGTTGGCGGTTAGCAAGATGGATAATATGTAGCGCGGGGGTTGGGGGTCCTTTTGGGTTTTTTGGAACACTTATTTTGTACATACACGTAAAGTTTAGGGGGTCATTCACATTGTACATGCTTCTCCATAAAAATCATCATCATCCCCTAGCCATAAATTATGAACGGTCCCTAACCCTAAGGCCCCGCCGACAATCCAAGTCAAAACTTTGATTACACAACATTACCGTCTCGTTTCCTGCTGACTGGGTTCCGTCCTATTGCTCAACTTAGTACAATAACCAGTCCAGACTTTTGAGACCAACTCATTCAAATAGATATATAAATATTAATCAGTATTATTTGATACATCTAATCACGTGTATATTGCAGCACTTCGCTCCTTCTAATCCTTGCAAACACGACGTGCAGCGTGCTCTGTCGCACAGCGTGCTCTGACAAACGGAAATCTGGAAATCGTGGAAATATCTAAACGAGGCTCGGCCGCTAGAAAAGTTTGGCGGTCTTTTACGGCCTTGATATTATATCAGTCACATTGTACGTTACAACAATAAGCGCAAAGAACACATAGCAGGTGTAACCAGTGAGCCAGATAAATTTTGAATCATTGTACGACCTCTTCTCTTCGTCTGTGACGTCTTAGCCATGCTGCCTAAACCTCGACATAAAATATAGAAATTTTATTAAACTTTAAAATTCGGTCTTTGGTCTGTCTGAATTGGTTAATGAGACTCATGTTTCGGTTTGAGTACTCAGGCGATGGAGGTCACCGAAGCAACTGTCACTATTCCTCCAACTGTAATTAGTCGTAAGACGATTTTTCCCCGCATATGAAGATTGTAATTTGTAAACGACGAATTTTATAATGTAACATACAAATGAAAAGTAGTGACACCAAACAAATCGCTAAACTTAAACCAGCGTTATATACATTGATTAACCTTCTTTCAATACGACCCGTGAAGATCCGGGTTAGAATTGATCTTCAGTAACCCATGCTTGTCGTTAGAGGCGACTAACGGGATCGGGTGGTCAGGCTCGCTGACTTGGTTGACACATGTCATCGGTATCCCAGTTGCGTAGATCGATGCTCATGCTGTGGATCACTGGATTGTCTGGTCCAGACTCGATTATTTACAGAGCGCCTTCGTATAGCTGGAATATTGCTGAATGCGGCGTAAAACTAAAAGCACTCACTCCCATTTTGTAACCTACCGCTTTTACGAAAAATAAATAAATTAATATTTAACCCCCATTGGACACACTGAGGGAGCCTTACCAGCAACATTTGTAGGCGGCTTAGGCTTTCAGAAAATAACCACATCATCCACAAACAGAATCACACCTAAGGTAATAAACACAACCAAACTAGCATCCCTATTTTCTCGGAGCTTCATTTCAAGGTCTAGGACAGAGAAAACAAACATCGGAATATTGGTGTAAAATCCAGTTTTCTAGTGTATACTTAGTTTTTTGCCTGGTAGTTTATCAGGCTTGTCTGGTCCAGACTCTATGGGAAAAAAAATAATAACCATGAACGGAATATCATCAGTTTCAGACCAAGTTACCTTTTTATTGCTTATTGTTTTCAACGTACGGGATAACGAGAGTAAATATGATCACGTGAATAATCATAATCATAATCATAATCTCAGTCCTCATTTCCCCGTAAAACCTGAAAATGTTTTGTCCCAGATATCGTTTAACGACGACTAAAGTTAGTACTGACAAACTCTTTGTGAAGTGAATATGCGTCTTGACTCAAGGGTGGGTGGGATAGCCCAGTGGTTACAACATTCTGGTTTTACGTCGCTTTTAGCATTGTACGGCGGAATCGAACCAGGGCCTAGAGTTTCGAAGCTCTCTTAGTGCTAACATAGTCGTAAGTTCATGTTAATGTATGGCACTTACGACTATCTTAGCGCTAAGAGAGAACATCTAGGCCCAGGGTCTTCGGCGTGACGAGCGAACGCTTTAACAACTAGGCTACCCGAACGCCCCTCAGGCCGAAGACCCGGGTAGGATTTCCATACATGCCGGGTACGATGTGTGAAGTCCATTTCAGGTGTTCCCCACCGTGATATTGCTGGAATATTGCTAAAGGCGTCGAAGAACCATACTCACTCTTCAGTAACGACGTAATATTCCAGCAACATCACGGTGGGGAACACCAAAATGGGTTTCACACATTGTACCTACAAGGCTACCCCCAACTGCCCTCTTCTTCCGTCAAACTTTTTATAGGAATGAAACACGACAAAGTATAGTATAGTAATAACTAAAAATTAACCAACAGCTCTTCATATTACAATTTCACAAATGTAGCCCCACTTGTATGCACAGTCGACATCGTTCCATTTGTACGAAACCTCGTTCCGAATTTGAGCGCACAATCCATCCCCATTTGGTTCGTTGTGTCCCCATCCTGGTATCGACAAAGGGGTGTTGTCAAACCAAGTCCAACCGCCGTTTTTCTTCAGTTTTCTTAGTCCGATGTAATAACCCACCCGCTTGTCGTCTGGAAACACGAATAATCTGATCAGCAATTTGTGTGTGTGTGTGTGTGCGTGCGTGCGTGCGTGTGTGTCTAGCAATATTACGTCGGGGGACACCATAAATGGGCTTCACACATTTTACCCATGCGGGGCCTCGAACCCGGGTGCTTGTCGTGACGAGCGAACGCTTTAAGCACAAGACTACCCCATTGCTCCAGAACTGGGGGTGAAAGTTGAGTCAGATTATAAAGTTTTACATCCACAGGTAAGTTTATTTTGAAAGTGGTCAAATGTATCATAGGTTAATTTGGGGATTACACTTTCTTTGTAGAGTACAAATTCTAGTAGGTTCTGGATTGTACCAATCTGGATTCGAACCCATACTCTCAGCCAGCACAATCATCGGACCTTCATTTTGTGGACACAAAGGCAGAGTCGGTTGGATCGCTGACTTTGCTGACGATTGTGAGAGCGACGGGAATGAATCCAGGGCTTAGTGTACAATTACCGAAATGGAAGCCCAGGCAGGTGCGTAGCAAGCCATTTGTTTTTGTCCAAGCCCGATAGGTTGCAAAGCTATATACTTACATAGTATTGAGGGCTTGCCCAACTATAATGGCAAAAATCATGTGTAAAGCCCGGGCTTTTTTATATAATGGTAGCTACACCCCTGCCAGGAGATCATGAGGATTGTTTCTTTAATCCTGTGATCAACATCATGAGCATCGATCTACGCGATCCTCACATTCACATTGCGTAAATACAAACACTTAGGCCTGACGAAAATGAGAATTGAGAGGGGCGGTCATCAACATTTCATTTCATTTCTTTTGAAAGGGTAGGAAGAAAAAGAGAAACATTTTTGTTTGTTTGTTGTTTAACGCCTCACTCAGCAATATTCCAGCTATATGATGGCGGTCTGTAAATATATAAATAGATCGAGTCAAGCCAGACAACCCTGTGATTGACGTCATGAGCATCGACTGCAACTGGGATACGATGACATGTGTCAACCAAGTCAGCAAGTCTGACCATCTCGCCTCTTATAACAAACATTGGGTTGTCGAAGACCAATTCTAACCCTTGACGTCAGGTGTCAAGTGAGTGGGTGAATAGGTGAGTAGGTGCGTAGGTGCGTAGTGAGTGGGTGAATGATTATGGTTTAGGCTGCTATTAGCAATGTTCAAGCAGAAATGGGTTTCACACATATACCCATGTGGGGAATCGAACCCGGGTCTTGGTGTGACGAGCGAACGCTTTAACCACTAGACTACCCCATCGCCCCTCATGAGTCAAAAGTAACTTATACAGTATAAGGATAACTAAAACGTTGAGTACGGTTTTCCACGGTACACAAGGAAAATGCACCAAACTCCTCTCAAAATGTCCTTACCTTTCTTTATTTCGCTTGCAACCTTCATAATGAGGTCATTCTTAGCTGGGGTGTCCAGCTTTATCAAATGACCACCTTCTAAAGAACACGTGATTTTCGCATCGTACCATCTCTTCTTTTCGTGGGTTTCAACTCTGTAACACAACTGAGCATCCCCGCTCCAAATGTAGTTCATCTCTGTTGGGCAGTGGCCTGGAACCAAGTAAAGGTGAGGTGAGGTGAGGTGAAACTGGGTTTGACGTCGTACTTGAGAATAGTTCGCTCATATGACGACGTGCATGCGTGTGTATGTGTATGTTCGGCTGCTTGTACTAGCCCAGACTGAAGCTGGTTTTATAGTGCTAGCCCACTGAGATACCATGCCGCAGTGAAGCATGAATACCCCACTCAGACACATTATACTGACTCCGAGCCGACCAGTCCTTGTTGTACCCATTAATGCCGAGCGCCAGGCAGGGACCAACAAGTACCATATTTTAACGTCTTTTGGTATGACGCGGTCGGGGATCGAACCCGCGACCTTCCGCTCTCCGGGCGGACGCTCTAACCACTACACCACGGAGGCGGTCACCAAATAAAGACCATAATACAGGTGCTCTCTTGCATGCACAAATGCATTCTTGTTGAGATCACTGGGCGTCTAGACTAACTCTAAGTCTCTAAATATGAATAATTTTGATAGTAACAAATATATTCATTTAAATTGAAAAGTCGCCGTAGTGAGAAGGGAGATGAACTTGAGAAAATCTAGACTTGCTTCATTTAGGGCCTTAGCCTTTCAAGGAGGCCTGGCAGTAGGGCAAATAATGTGGTTCAGGGACTGTGAGACAGACTATCGGGCGTCTTACGTCTTGTACAATTTGTTTTTCTTTGTTTGCTGTTCAACTCAGCAATATTCCAGCTATATGGCGATGATCTGAAAATCACAGAGCCAGAGTCTCACATCATGAGCATGTATATATAATCTAGGTCATTGGGAGACGATGACAGATGTCAACCAAGTCAGCCTGACCATCCGATCCCGTTAGTCGCCTCTAACGACAATCATGGGTTTGCTGAAAACCAGTTTTAACCTGGAGGACTCAAAACGTTAAAATGTAGAAAGCGAGCAGCCTCTCGGGATGGATTTTGGTGGTTTAAACCAGCCCCTGGATCTATTCCTGTGGTTCTCGCAATATCAAATTACCCGCCCTTGATTTCCATTTGCCGACTTGGTTGGCTACACTACTTGGTCAGGCCTACCATACAAACGGTGAACAAATCATCAGAACTGAACTCATATACACCAAAACAGAACAAAAATCACCAAGATAGGAAAATAAACTTCCCAAACTGCAACAATATCTTCTAAAAACGGAAACAATACATCTGTAATGGAAGACTAATCGTTTGAAATGGAAACAAAAGTCGCGTATCAGCTACAACAGCGCGCGAGAATGGTCGCCGAGCGTACAAAACGGAAGTCATAGAATCCCAAACACGGCAGTCATAGCATCCCAAAACGGCATACAAATCGTCAAAGATGGCGGCGAGGGGAGACGAATAGGCTTTGGTACATAATGTGTTTCGTCACTATGAGTCTATGATTTCTTGTCAACATGTCGTGCTACTGTCTCTCTTCAGTTTTGTAAATAAAGTTTTCATAGCATCACATTCAACATTAATATACTCTCCAAAAAAAAGAAACGCATCATGAAAATACCAATTTCATGTAGCAATGAATTAAAACGTGATTCATTTTACAAAAGGTTTTGCTCCGTTTATGAGTCCTATGGTGTTTATGTTTTGAAACATCACAACAAAACGCACCATCCGCAAAATACCCGTATTTAACAGCATGATTTTCAATTTCGGCGTGTAGTGTCACAAAATACACAATTCACATGCAATGCACGTGAAAGTTGGGGATCAGATAGTCTCAATGATGGGTATAAAAGGTTGATTGCTGTCTGTCGATTTTTCACTGTATTTGGAATATTGTTGACGAACGCAAAATGCCACGTCTAAGTGAAGCCAACCGTCATATCGCCATTGGTTTGCTTGAAGCTGGCCAGTCACAACGTGCAGTTGCCCGACGCATGAATGTTCACCAAAGCACCATTTCACGGCTCTGGGAGAGATATCGCCGGCAGAATGCGGTAGCAGATGCCCCTCGTAGTGGGCGACCTCGAGCGACCACTGCGGCGCAGGATCGCTACATCGGGTACATCACCTGCGTCATCGAACAGCTACCGCTCGACAAATACCCGGATTGAGGAGGCTTTCTGCACAGACGGTCAGGAACAGGTTGAGAGAGGCTGGTTTACGTGCCAGAAGACCTTATTTTGGCCCTGTGCTTCGACAACAACATCGTCGACATCGAGTTCAATGGTGCACCAACGTTCAGGCCTGGAACCTACCGAATTGGCGTAGAATCTGGTTCAGTGATGAATCACGATTTCTATTGGAACGACGCGATCGAAGAATGCGGGTGTACAGACGTCGACGTGAACGTTTCGCCGACGCTTGCGTTCCCCAGGGGGACAGATTCGGCCGGGGAAGTGTTAGGATGTGGGGAGCGATCACCTGCCGTAGGCGAAGTGATATGGTGATGATCCAGGGCAACCTGACAGCTCAACGGTACTGTGACGAAATCCTACGCCCACACCTCCTTCCAGTCATTGATCGCCAGAGGGAGTTGTTTCAACAGGACAATGCCAGGCCCCACACAGCACGTCACACTAGAGACTTCCTCCAGAACCACAACATCAATGTGCTCCCCTGGCCCTCAAGATCACCGGACTTAAACCCGATCGAACATCTGTGGGATGCCCTGGACAGACGGGTGCGACGCCGTAACCCTCAGCCCCAGACACTTCAGCAACTCGCACAGGCACTACAGGCAGAGTGGGCTGCGATTGGGCAACACGAGATTCTGAGACTTATTCGTTCGATGCCGAGGCGATGCCGTGCAGTTCTGGATGCCCACGGTGGTCACAAGAGGTATTGACTTCAGCGCCACCACACGCCTCCATGTGACACTCAACATGACTTTCCTCGAGTTGGTGCAATTTCGCTATATTTCATTGACTCATAAAGCCTACAAGATGTTTCAAAATAAACATAAAAATACAGTTGAAATTCCTATATGCGTTTCTTTTTTGGGAGAGTATATATTTTAGTGATTTAAAAAGTTCACAAAACGTTTGTTCATTCTCCGTGAATTGCATATCTAAGTGATCATCTTTACTTTGACTTCCCAAATTGCCTTTTTTTAAAACATTTCTCAAACTTCTATTCCCAGATACCTGAGAGAGACGTGTCAGTCCTCTCGCCCTGTGTGTCCTCCGACATATTCTCCTTAGTTCGTATGCTTGTATGCCACCGCTTCACACTGTACGAATGGTCATGTTCTCAGACGAAGATCTTCTAGTTTCATCTTACGTTTATGAAGTCATTAAGTGAATATATTTCTTTCAGATATCTCTGTGATACCGAACCTTCCGAAAATTCCAAAGTTTGAGTGTATGCCATATAAAGAGAAGTTAAAAAATCGGGTAACATTGCGTTCTCATCAGAGAAGGAAACAGGAACTTGCTTATAATTTCATCTGTGAATTGTGTCTCAGGAAGATTTTATCATTCTGCAATTTTATCTTTTCCATGTACTTCAAACTATTCAATGTAATCCCAAACATTTTACATCATTCAACAAAAAATAAAGCTTAACTTGAAGTAGAAACATGCGTCCGTCTTTGTTCTTGTAAGTCTCAAGAAGTGTTTGCACTCGTACACTTTAAAAATGATCACTTTAAAAATGATCACTTACATATGCAATTCACGGAGAATGAACAAAGTTTGTGTAAACTTTTTAAATCACTAAAATATATCAATGTTGAATGTGACGCTATGAATACTTTATTTACAAAACTGAAAAGAAACAGTAGCACGACATGTTGACAAGAAATCCTATTCGGTCGAACGTGGGACCACATTGTGTAGAATTGCAAGCCTGACACTGAGAAGTATGGACATAGGTTTGAAGCTTACTACAATAGGGAGTTGATGCGCTACATCCCGATATCAAATTTTCAAGATTAGACTCATAGTGACGAAAAACATTATGTACCAAAGCCTATTCGTCTCCCCTCGCCGCCATCTTTGACGATTTGTATGCCGTTTTGGGATGTTATGACTGCCGTGTTGGGATGCTATGACTGCCGTTTTGTACGCTCGGCGACCATTCTCGCGCGCTGTTGTATCTGATACGCGAGTTTTGTTTCCATTTCAAACGATTAGTCTTCCATTACAGATGTATTGTTTGTTTTATGGGATATTGTTGCAGTTTGGTAAGTTTATTTTCCTATTTTGGTGATTTTTGTTCTGTTTTATACGAGTCCAGTTTTGATGATTTGTTTACTGTTTGTATGGTAGGCCTGTTGGTCTAACACACCAATCAGAAAGCGAATTAGAAACGCTCCTAGGCGGCCAGTCCAATTAATGCTCATCGATTTTTGCGAGAAATCTAAAACTAACAAACTGACCGACGCGCAAAAGAAAGCTTTGAATATATTTTTGACGTCAAAAGGGCAGGTGATATGCGATGGCAAAAACACAGGGATGGAATTATCGGATGTATGTTGATTTATCGAAGATGCTAGCCCCGGAGATATGGACGATGAGTATGGGGCTTAGGGGAAGGGGGAGAAAAGATGATTTTAAGGGGGGTCACCCATTTTGTTCTGGGGAGCTGGGCGTGCGTGCGTGCGTGCGTGTTCTCCTTTGAGCTGAATGTCATGGTCGACACAATAACCTTCCTCCTCTCATCCGACCCCCTTTTCAGTCCCGTCTCTGAAAAATATCCCTGTTTAAAGCAGAGAGAAATCTCACCCTTCCACTATTTCAACGCTTCAGACTTTTCATCAATAGCACGAGTGTTACTTAACGACATACAATGACCCTTTCTGTGCCTATCCTTACGTGTAAAATGTTCACCATTCTTCAATGGTCCTTCAATCCGATACCCAGCACCCGTGAAGATCCGGTTTAGAATTGGTCTTCAGGAACCCATGCTTCTCGTAAAGTCATAAGTCATCGGTGCCGAATTGGGCAGATCGATGTTCATGCTGTTGATCACAGGATTGTCTGGTCCAGACACGATTATTTACAGACCGCCGCCATATAGCTGGAATATTGCTGAGCGTGGAGTTAAAACAACAACAAACAAACTGATTTCCGGCTTAACCATAGTATACAAAAAACAACAAGTGTCACTTAATAAACCTTGAATCAAACGCTTGCATACCTGTTACCTTCATGTAGACGATGTCGTTATCCGCAATGAACATATTGGTATTAGAGACGAGAATACACGCCTTTGACCAAGGGCGAAGAACGAACGATCTACAGGTTGTTTTCTGTGTGCATTTAACACTACATCGCATGGCATGTATGGACAGCTGAAGTCCTTTCCCCAGCTTGCGATGAAATCGTCCTTGGATAATGTCTTGATTGGGAAGCGCCTCCCTGCAGACAGAACAACAGTACTGTAGTCTAACTACTATCCTCGATAATCTCCAGGGTATACGTTACGATCACTCTCCACTATACCCTGGATGCATCCACGGCTTGGCCCGATGATTATATTACCTCCCTTTGCTGGCTTTTTATCCAAGCAGGTGTCTACGCTGAGAAGTTGAGCGAACCAATCACAACTCACTTTCGCTTCTTCAATTATCTAACCGTTTAAACTTGGCAACACAATTGATGCAGAGGTACTCTGAAAGAGGTAGGAGTTCTTTCATATATTTTTTTTAAAGTTTCAGATCTGTCAATTTGTCTGTATGATTTCCCAAAAAATATGAGTGGCACTGCGAACAAACCTTCGCGACTGCGATCTTTGTTGACACTGGCAAGCTCGGATGTAACGGCGGCTTAGCTGATTGGCTACTGTGAGAATGTGGAGCCAGCAAAGGCAGGTAATATAATTATCGGGCCAAGCCGTGGATGACCATGAAGCAATTATCTTTACAGATTCTATGGCAGCAATCAAAGCTATAGAAGCTGGTGCAAGTTGGATACATCTTAAACATGAAGTACATTGCATGCGACATTGTGTGGGTCCCAGCACATGTTGGAATACATGGGAATGAGATTGCAGATAATTTGGCCAAATCCGGGTTACAGTTTCCTGAAGTTGATTTATTTAAATTTCAACCAATCCCTAAAGATTATGAAAATGTTTTATCGAAATCTGTTACAAGGAGTTGGCAACAGTTGTGGGATACAGGTACTACCGGCCGACATATGTACAAACTTAGACCATCACTAAAATCTGGTCATAAAATTCGTCGTCGTAAAAGGCGTGATGAGGTTATTCTTTCACGTCTAAGACTTGGACACTGTGGGCTAAATGCCTACAGGAGTATTATAGATAAGACGGTCTCTTCTAAATGTGGCCATTGCAATTTGGAGACGCCTGAAAACATCGAACATTATCTAATTACATGCCCTGGGCATAACAACATAAGACAAAATCTCAGAAGTGCTGTACTTGAGGTTGATGATGTATTCTCATTAGAAACAGTTTTGGGCCCCAATATCATGTATGGGTCTGTGCAACGGGCAGTTTTAGATTTTGTCTCGTCATCTGGAAAATATGATGTAATCTAGACAGGCTCTCGAATGGCTTAGACAGATTTAGTTCTGTGGTTTCAAATCATTTTAACACTCTGTCATCTGAACCTACTGCTTTTTTATTGAATGAGTATTTCATGTTTCAGAAATGGAAGTGATTACTTAAGGTTTTTAATCCGTAACACGAAGCAGAGGTTATTCCATATATGTATACATCTATCCAAATTAATAGTGTTGTCGTTTCTTTTATCTTAGCTAAACGATTCCTTTTGGCAATGAAATTACGTATGATTGTTTATTAAATCAAGTCAATGTGTTGGGCGCAAATAGGCCTCTTATTGGCCCACGTCGCCCTAAAACTATAAAACCAACCAACCAACCAAGCCGTGGATGCATTCAGGGTATAGTGGAGAGTGATCGTAACGTATACCCTGGAGATTATCGAGCATGCCTAACTACCAATTCAACAGCATATCTTCATACAGATCGGAACAGTGCAGTGAAAACTGCCCAGTGAACAGCCCTGAAAAGCTGCAGGTCCTAAGGACCCAGGGGCTCCTTTCACGAAGCAATCTTTACTAAGGTTCACCTTAACTCCCATTCTTTAACATTGCACTTAGGTTACCTTAGTGACTTACCATTACCTTAGTGCTTTGTGAAAGAAGTTCCAGAACTCTAAAACGTTATGGGTCCTGATCAGAACGTCTGGACCCTATATTTTAATATTATGGAAATAATACTGTTAGTTATGGGGAATAAAAAGCTGTCGGCCATAAGGAACTGCAGAAACAAAAGCTGTGGGTCCGAGTGGTTTTCAGCTGGGTTCGGGCCTAAGGACCAACGTTAATTTTGCCCGTTGGAATAATGTGTGAAGCCACATTCGTGTTTCCACCTTTGGGATATTGCTGGTATACTACTAAGTGTGGCCTAAAACCTTACTCCTCACTCATTCTCACAGAAGAATAATGACCACCAAATCTATACTCTTAAAAGAAAGTAGGAGAACCTCAATAGGAAGTATAAGCGTTAACAAACTTTTCAAAGACAGACATGTTATGAACGCACCACCATTTCCCTTTATCACCACCCCTAAACACAACACATGGGATGCACGTCCACAACGCAGTAGCCCCATACACGTGCATGGGGTGTCATTCTTGATTTTGACTGTTTTCAAAAAGGTCGATAGATCACTGTAGACCATTAATTTGGACAATCATCTTGCATCACACAGTTGTTAGTGTTTGTTTCTCGCCTTTTTTGTTGTTTGAAAATGAAAACCGCACACATGCAAATTTCACGTCATACACCTTTCAAGAGAGATTACTGTACCAACAGCTATGGCCATAAGGACGTGCAAGTGGTAATGCACTCTTGAAATATTAATTATTATCATATCAACATTGATTGACTCCCATATATCTCCCAATGTTTCCAATCATAAATTAAAAATGAAGTTCCCCTACTTTTTTTAAAGAGTATATTACTTGCACCACATTCATATTTAGCTGATGTATATGATTAATTCATGAGCCACATTCATGTGGAAGATCCGGTTTAGAATCGGTCTTCAGCTTGTAACAGGCGACTAACGGGATCAGGTGGTCAGGCTCGCTGACTTGGTTGACACATGTCATCATATACCAGTTGCGTAGACCGATGCCCATGCTGTTGATCACTGGATTGACCGGTCCAGAGTGGATTATTTACAGACCGCCGTCATATAGCTGGAATAGTGCTGATTTCGGCGTTCAACATCAAACAACCAAACAAATTCATGTGAACAGAATGTCGATACCGATGCGAGATACGTAAAACAATTAGATTGATTAAATAATAATTAACTTGATAGACAGCACTCTCCTGCCTGCCTTACATAAGACACTTTAAGCTGTTTCTTCTCTGATTGTGGTACAAATGGTAAATACAGTGTATAAAGCACTGTCACACATTGACGTTATCAGTTCCAGGCTGACTGTAAACAGATTAAGGAGAGATTTTCTAAAATTACACTGAATGATTAACTTTCAAAATCCACCAACAGCTTGGTACAGTAGGCTTAAGTATACTAGGCACATAAAGAAACTGTGCATACAAAAATTTAAAGGTCACATGCAACGTAAAACACAACTTTGCAGATTTTGATACCTTTCGGTATGGATTTACCGAAACAAATCATCAAAAATGCAAATTCAACTTATAAAGTTGAAAAATAACGCGATGAAAAAAACCGCGCGAAATCGGAGTTCAAACGATTCACTAATTTTTCCCCTGCGCTTGGGGAACACTGGTTTCAACAGCTGGGCTGCGCTCATAGCACGTGCGCAGTGAAATAGGTTCGCGCAACTTGGAAGCGGGCTGTCCGGTGAATACTCGGTGAAGGCTTTGGTGTGAGCTATTTTCCTAATGTTTTGTTGATATCTCACAGGCGCGAGCTTTTTATATGTTATGACAATAAATAAACTGTTTATATAATTTCATTTGTCTATTTCACCACACGTTCTTCTTACCGAGTCACTTTCTCAATTCGATACTTAAAAAAACAATGTCATTATTTAGCGTTGACAGAATTTCTAACTGTGATATAGATATATCGTTGTCACAGACAAAACTCAATGTCTTGTTTTATTGACACCTGTGTGTCTGCCTTCCTGTCTGACAATATTCAATACACAGCTGCTATCACTGACCACATGCAATTTGAACTTAACACCAATCAGGCTATACACCATAAACAAAATGCATTGATTTATGGCCCGAGTTCGGTCTCTGTCACATTATGTAATTACACAGACAGGCAGGTGTGATAGTTGAACACTTGACATGTTATGATGTCTGTTGATTGCAAAATGTTATACACAAAAAATGAGCATGTATTTACAAAACCCAACATCTCTATATATACACACAATGAGCCGTGAAGGCATCTGCAA
Source organism: Haliotis rubra (assembly GCF_003918875.1). Classification (NCBI taxonomy): domain Eukaryota; kingdom Metazoa; phylum Mollusca; class Gastropoda; order Lepetellida; family Haliotidae; genus Haliotis; species Haliotis rubra. Next base: position 1,120,538 of record NW_025765525.1, on the reverse strand, counting down.
ATGAACCAGCCGTTACACTTGAGTGCACACCCACTCGCTCTGACTGGGTTCGGTATCCCGGCTGCTTCGTTTCTTGGGAAGTAAACCGAAGTACACAATATTGCACTTTTGATTTGCGATTGTACGCTTATAATTTTGTTTATATGTTTTTTCATTACCAGCAATGTATATTATATGTCATGAATAAGTGATAATTGTGTTTTAATTATGTTTGATTTTTTGGTTGCATGTGACCATTAAAATCTAAATTTATCAAACCTGTGTAGACACAAGGATTTAAACTCAGAGATTAGTGACATGTATCCAACATGCATGCACGTGCCACGTTCCGTGACGTCAGTGGGTTCGTCCTTGAGACGTGCAATACGTTGTTGCACGTGCATTCCGGGAAAGAGAAACAGAGCAAATGAATGCCACACAATACTGTCACTTTGGAAAGCTCAACCCCTGCCCTTGCGATCATTCAAAAAATTAAACGGCTATTGAAACGCATAGCATGCCAAGGCTCACGTCTGCACAATGTCATGAGGCCATTGGGATGGTCCGTGGGGGAATGTCTCAACGACAAGTGGCTGCACATTTCCACTGCTACCAGAACACAAATGACGTCATCGATCGGCCACGTTCTGGACGTCCACGTGTAACAACGCCAAGACAGGACATATGGATAAGGGTGACCCATCTTCGCCACAGGTTTCAGACTGCAGTGATGACTGCCCGAACCATCCCAGGACTTCGCCGTATCCACCCGAACACAGTTCGACAACGTTTACGTCATCACGGGATCAGACCACCACGTCCCGCCATACGGCCTATCCTGACACAACGTCATCGATAAGCTCGCCGAATGTGGTGCTGAAATCATGTCCGCAGACCCTTGTTTTGGTGGAGAAATGTTGTTTTTACAGATGAGTCCAGGTTTAACATTTCCCATAGTGATGGACGTCAACGTGCCTATAGACGCGTGGGAGAACGTTATGCACAGGCCTGTGTCTTGGAGAGGAATCGCTTTGGTGGTGGTTCCGTGATGATTTAGGGTGGAATAACAGCACGCCAAAGAACTCCTTTGGTGATTGTTCAGGACAACTTAACTGGTGTGGGCTACAGGGATCAGATTCTTCGGCCTTTTCTGCAACGTCATGGCCCTGGGTTAACATTCCAACAGGACAATGCCCGCCCTCATACGGCAAGGGTTGCTATGGATTTCTTGCAACACCGCAACGTTGACTTACTGCCTTGGCCTGCAAATTCACCGGATCTCTCCCCGATAGAGCATGTTTGGGACGAGATGGGTCGACGTCTACGCCGTCTTCCTCATCCGCCAGATAACGTCCTTGACCTTGCAACAGAACTTGAGAGAATCTGGCGTGACATCCCACAAGCCTTCCTTGCACGTTTGATGGGCTCTATGCGTCGTCGATGCACTGCTGTTCTCAATGCCGATGGTGGACATACCCGTTATTGAGCTTGTGACATGGTCGTTTGACCCCTGTCCCGCTTGTGGACTCGTGACGTCATTGTGATTGACTTTTCAATTGAAATTCTCCCGACTTGTTATGGTCTCATGATCCTTCCATTAAAGTTTATATGCACCTTTGACATTGTTATCGTACTTATCAACTGGGATAATATTTTGACAATGCACAGTTTCTTTATGTGGCTAATATATATTGGAGAATTAAATGTGAACTACATATTTGCAGAGGAATATGGAAATATGTAACGGATAATTTTCAGTGTTTCCCCACAAAAACATAAACTAAATCATATTCCGCGCATAGATCGCCTACGTTTTAGAGTTAACCGGGAGCAGTACTGCAGTAAATAGGGTTTTACGAAATTGTGGACTGTTTATCCCTGTTCTGGTCGCTACAACCGTATACCCCGTGTTCGGTACACAGAACTGTTATTGTATCCATATAAAGATAAGAGAAAATTGAATAAAATATGTTAACATACAGTTTTAATATCCATTTCAAATATGGTTGGGTTTATTTCAGAACGGTAGCTTATCTGGAGTACAATCCTTTCGTTATTTATACATTTGCTTGTGGTGAGGATACGCTCACCTATATAAATAAATAAACAGTAATGTAAGATGAACTTACTTATAATTTCACAGGGCATATTCGACTGTACATGAAAACCGGATGTTGCACTTTTGCAACAACCCATTTTCCACTGTACAGTTTAAAGGGTTTCACGTTCACGGTTAGTTTAACAAATGCAGCATGTTAAATATGAGAATAAAACGTCTTTCCACATACATATTTGGAATCAGATAATATTGATAATGTTTCCATTCTTGTCATACATGTCCATTTCAAGCGGCTCCCCGACGGAAGCTAACGTAGCGATCGCGAAAAAGTTGGTTTTTCTCCTGATATTACAGAAGTGATGACCGTACGGTGCTTGTGTTGCACTTTACAACAAAATAAGTCTTATTCAAAGTCCTGTGTGAAGTTTTAATGCTTATTCCTTGACCCATGCGAGAAACATGGCAAAATATAGACTGTACGCTCTGATGGTTGTTGCACCGGTACTGTACGAGGAGTTGCAGGGAATATATGGCACTGTACGGGGAGTTGGTATATATGATAACGGTGCATGTATTTTAACAAAAATCCCTGTCACAATGAATTTTCTTTAATTTTCAGGCTAAATGCATACTAATGCTCGCCCACCATTTCCGAGGCGCCAGGCTAGTGATCCACCGTGCATGAGGTGCTGGGATCGATCCCACCAGTGACCGGGTGTAAAAACCTTGGCGTCAACTTTGTGTGCAGACTCTTCTATAACACCTAGTGTACAGTACACAACCGTTGGTTGCGTGCAATGTCAATGTCACATATAGCAGTGTTGACAATGTGCTTTCATGATGACAGCTAGAAGTCGTCAATGTGAATGATCCAAACGGTCTATCACTGTGCAGTGCACAGGTAACTATCATGAACTGCACGTGCATTTACCTTTATGACCCAACACTGCCGCTGTTACAGGTCATTGGCTCCCTCCCTCTGCAAGCAGTCTGCGTTCTGCTGTTTATTTTGTTGACAGTTACATAGACAGATTCTTTAATACAAAACCATAAAATCGGTGATTTACAATGTGATTAGGTTGTCTGACAAAACATCCACTTGCACAGTTTGAGATCGATTGGATCATTGGATGAAGAGATATTTACAAAAAAACGGGTCCACATGCATTTCATGCCAAACTATAGTTGCGGGCACAGCAACGTGCAGTAAACTTGGACAAGGTACTGTGACTATGTGTTCCAGTCCACCCAGCTGTGAATGGGGGTACCTCGTAAGAATGGGAAAGCCGCAATAACCCGGTGCGCCTAGTGGCTGTAAGTGTTGTCTGCTTCCCAGATAAGATGACATCCAATGATCGAGGGATATGTGGATATGTCAGACAGACAGACAGACATTTTATTCAGTAATAGGCCACTGAACCAAAATACATTCATAAATATGATAAGAAGTTACATGCGTTTTACCAGGGAGACTATATAATTATCCCTGGTTTTACATAAAAACATCAGAATCTCTTATTTTCCCAACATTATATAAAAATAGGCACAAATTATTAATAAAATTTAAGTTTGTTGAAGTCATTATGTTTATAAAACTGTTGTGAAATAGGATGTTTCAAATATTTACCCAGAAACTTATTCCTTATATCTAAGTAGGCTTTACAATAAAGTAAAACATGTATTTCATCTTCAATTAAATTAAGATTATTTTTGTAGCAATGTGTGGATATGTGTGCTCTATAAATATCCAATAATAATAAATAAATACTACATATCCCCTATTACTGATGGCGACTTCCCATTGCTACCATCGTACTCTTGTTTCGGACTTTGAGACAATTATTTGTCATTCTATTGACGCTCATCCACCAAGTGTGTTAAAGGTCCGACAACGAATTTTGGATTGAAGCGCTGGTAAAAATCAAACTTCAGTCTAAAAACTTTCAAAACATTGTGCGAATTGATCTGATGAAAAATAACCAGACATGTGTTGCTCACAGTTGCTCACAGTAACAACTGGAGATATTAATCAACCAGTGGAAGACACCACGTACTTCACATGAAACATTGTCTGACGAATCTGTCTGTTATGAATCAAACAACGTTTCAGTTATTCCTAACACTGATGGTACAAATGAGGTTGAATATGACGATGATTCACTGATAAAGTAAATTAACAAATTATTACCAAGAATTACTCAAACTCTGCGGGAGAATGGACATACCGAATCATGGATCAAGTTTAAGTGACTTCTAAGTGAGAAACAACTGCCTATGGATAACATAACTTATTACTTTTCTTAACAATGCTACATAAACAAAATAGTGATATTTGTCAAGCAAGACAACAAACATTGAAATTTCGGGCAACTGTAGACCGCGACTCCCCAGCTTCAATTGGCGGTACTCAGTCGCGGAATGTTGATTTCCTCTTTTACAGGCAAAAACGAATGACAAAATTAAACACAACGTTTGCCTTTTTATAGTGATCGATACCGCATGCTATTCCGCTTACATGCACGTTCATTTTGCATGTTTTCTTGGTGACGTTTTGGCGAATATTTCTCCAAACGCTTCTAAAACACGGGGGAAAGTTAAAATTGCCGCGTTTTGGAGCTGAAATTGTTTACAATCACACAAACATGACGTTTCGGAAAGAAACACTCTATTTGTATTTTTTTGTCGCAGTTACATGAGTCAAACATTCTCAAAATCCAATTTTGAAGAGTGTATTTCGTGTAAGAAAGAATATGTTTACACTTCTTTGAGGGGAACAATAATGTCACACTGTACTGAAATGACCGATTGTTTGTTTCAATTCCAAAACACATGAAAGCCCTTAGTTTTTCTTTGATATATGAAATAAACAAGAGAGGATAACTGTTAGTAGATTCTTTATTTAATTTTCAATGAATAATTCGCAAGTTACCGATATCACATCCAAACAAAATTAACTGTATTTGCGATTTGTCTGCACTCAAAGAATACTTCTTTGTGGTTTAATCATATTAAATATACAATGATTTAAAACTTTCAAATTAAACAATAAACGTTATATCAACAGCCAATGGGCATCTTATATATCTTATCATTGAAAATCAATACATTAGGGTGTTTTTTCCGGCACAAATGTGCAACATCTTAAACATGGTAGACATCATTTGGTCTAACCATAGTTGTAATTGTAACATTTATTCAAACAATACAATGAGTGAGTGAGTGAGTGAGTTTACTTTCACGCCACTTTTAGCAATATTTCAGCAATATCACGGCGGAGGACACCACAAATGGGCTTCATACTTGGATATTTGGCCACTAACCACAAGGCTACCCCACCGCCCCTTAGACATTACAGAACCAGAATATTTTAATATGCAGTGGCATGAACGGGTGCTGGACAAATCAATATAATATGCTGTCTAAACTCCAAGGTACGTGAACATAGAAAACAGAACAAAAGAAGGGGAAAAAATAAAACCCCGTTAAAACCGTTAAATCTTATATTCTCTCTATAAAAACATGAGTGCATGTATAAGTTTGGTTTTACGTCGCTTTTAGCAATATTCCAGCAATATCATGACGGGGGACACCAGAAATGGGCTTCACACATTGTACCCATGTAGGGAATTGAACCCGAGTCTTCGGCGTGACGAGCGAACGCTTTAACCATTAATGGGGTGTAGAAAATGGTTCAGACAATCCGCTGATTGATACGATAGGCCACGATCCGCGCAGTCTAGGAGCGATGACGCCGATTAACACGTCAAGGACCTGACCACCCGATCCACTTAGTCGCCATTTACAAGCAGCACTGACTGACTGAGTTTGGTTTTACGCCGCTTTCAGCAATATTCCAGCAATATCACGGCGGTACAAGCAGCAAAGGGATGAATAATTTTATTACCCAAATCACCATGGATCCCACTCCGTTAGGTTTCAGGTAATGGGGGCTAGTTTTGCAGTTGTATCACCAATCGTGAGTGAGTGAGTGAATGAGTGAGTTTAGTTTTACGCCGCACTCAGCAATACTCCAGTTATATGGCGGCGGTCTCTAAATAATCGAGTCTGGATCAGACAATCCAGTGATCAATAGCATGAGCATCGATCTGCGCAATTGGGAATCGATGACATGTGTCAACCAAGCCAGTGAGCCTGACCATCCGATCCCGTTAGTCGCCTCTTACGACAAGCATGGGTTACTGAAGGTAAAATCCACCCGGACAAAATCAACCCCAAAATTGCCACCCCGGACAAAATCCACGTCTAAATCAATGCGTTTTGTTTATGTTGTATAGCCTGATAGGTGTTAAGTTCCAATATCATGTGGTCAATGAAGTTGTGTATTGAATAGCAGACAGGCAGGCAGACACATGGGTGTCAATAAAACAGACATTTTAAAAAAAATAATTCTTTTATTGGTTCCCAAGATTACAATATTGCAGATATACCAAGCCGTGATACGTACGGCTTAAAGTAATATGGCTACATGATGTACAGGTGAGATATTTTTGAGATATTTTTGTATTAATATATTTATAAACATGCATAATTCATTAAATAGATAATGTACAGATAATGTCAGGTACAAGTCAATACAGTTTGAGTCATCTAAGTACTGGGGAGAGAAGGCTCCATTTATGATGGAAATTATTTATTTTATTATTTTTGGCTGATATATGTTTTTCCACAAAGAATATTTCTTTTAGAGTTTTTATATAGAAAGTTAGATTTGGAAGCATATTTTTAATACTGCATAAGTGAATATGTCTCTTTGCAGCAATGATGATGTGATTTAGAAATCTATTTTCATGTTGAGTACCAAACCAAATCATGTTTTTTGATAATTTCAATGGATGTGGATAATAATTGTTAAGCCAAATTTGTAGGTTTATCCAAAATGTTTGAGTCTCCTGACATTCCCAGTACACATGACACACACTCTCATTTACATCTTTGCAAAAACAACACAAACTGTTGTCAATTTTTCATTTTGACCAATTCCTTTTTGTGTAAATAATACCTTGTAGAAATCTATATTGAAAGTCTATAAGCTTTGTATCTTGCAATCCCTTTCTATATACTGTAAATATATTTTTCCAATCAAAGTCAGTTTCAGGAAATAAAAGCTGCCATTTATTACAAATGTTTGGATATTTATCATTACAAATAAGTTTATCGTAAAAAGTTCTGCAGCCTTTGGATGCTTTTACTAAATGTATCTGGCATTGGTTAACATTCAAATTACTGACTGGAATAGAGAGACAGTGCTTTAAAGTATATTTCCAAGATTCAGGTAATATGTTCAGTAAATATCTGAAATCTAAAAAAGTGCCTTTGATATGATAATTTTCTTTTAAAGATTCTATTGATAGTAATCCATTCTCATCACATATATCCCTAATATTCATAATCCCTTTCTCTGCCCAATTCTTTATAAAATATGTAGAGTTTTTGAAGTTGTGATTGAACCATAGTGGTTGGGATAGGTTTTCATTAATGTTATTTGGGTCAACATAATCTTGTTTGTGAAATAGTTTCCATGCTTTTAGCACATTATGCCAAAGAGGGTTTTCAATCTCAAGAAAAGTTTCAGAATTAGCTCCAAAGTTAAATATGTCTTTGAAAGGTATATTGCATGGATTTTCATTTTCACTTTTTAAAAAATATAATCTTAAGGTTAATGATTTCAAAGCATCAATAAATCTACTTGCATCAATCATTATCTTCATATCTACTTTTTATTACACTCCTCTTTATTTTATCATTTTTATCATTCCAAATGAATTTAAAAAATAGTTTTTCAAGCGAAGTAATAAATTCTGCTGGAGGGTTGGGCAAGGAATTGAAAATATGAACTAGTTTGGAGATTGCTAGGGTTTTTATTACTGTTATTTTACCAATAAGTGTTAAATGTCTTTTTCTCCAAGATGCTAAGAGTTAATTTATTTCTTCCAGTCTCTTTCTGGTGTTGATTACCCATAGGTTTTCAAGATCTGGACTAAATTTAATACCTAATACATCGAATTTCCGTTACCCATTCATTTTTCAGGCCATTACATATTTTATCAGTAGATTTAGATTTTGATCCAATCCAGATTGCTTTTGATTTATCTAAATTTATTTTCAAACCTGACATTTTATAAAATGCATTAATTGTGTCGATAGCACGATATAAACTCTCCTCCGTTCCATCAAGAAATAGTTCGGTATCATCAGCGTATTGATCCAGTTTATATTCCTTATCATTGATGACAATACGTTTAATGTTTTCATTGTTTCTTATCATACAACCAAGAATCTCAGCTACAAAAAGAAAAATGTAAGGGGAAAGTGGGTCTCCCTGTCTACATCCTCGTTCATTAGCAAAGAATTCAGAGAGATTACCATGTTGGATGACACAAGATGCTGTTTCCAAAGTCAATATATTTATCCATCTTATCATTTCAGGGCCAAATCCAAATTTATGTAAAACTAGGTTGATAAAATTTTTAGAAACAGTGTCAAATGCTTTTTCAAAATCAATCAGAATTAGCAAACCAGGAATGTTTTGTTTCTTTGTTTCGAACATTATGTCATATAGCAGTCTTGTATTTTCGCTAATAGTCCTACCTGGTATAAAACCAGTTTGATTACAATGAATAAGATTATCTAAAGTAGCTTTTTAATCTATGTGCAATACAGGAGCTGATAATTTTATAAATAGCATTGAGTAAAGTGATAGGCCTCCAGTTTTTAAGTAATGTTCTGTCTTTATTGGATTTTGGAATACAGGTGATGACACCCGTTTTCATATTTAAAGACATTTCATTCTTAGTTGATAGAGCTTTGTCTGTGACAACGACATATCTATATCACAGTTAGAAATTCTGTCAACGCTAAATAATGATATTGCTTTTAAGTATCGAACTGAGAAAGTGACTCGGTAAGACTGACTGAGTTTAGTTTTACGCCGCTTTTAGCAATATTCCAGCAATATCACGGCGGGGGACACCATAAATGGGCTTAACACATTGTGCCCATTTGGGGAATCGAACCCGGGTCTTCGGCGTGACGAGCCAACGCTTTAACCACTAGGCTACCCCACCGCCCGACTCGGTAAGAAGAACGTGTGATGAAATAGACAAATGAAATTATATAAACAGTTAAATCGGTAATATACTGTCATAGCACATATAAAAGCTCGCGCCTGTGAAATATCAACAAAACATTAGAAAAATAGCTCACATCAAAGCCTTCATCGAGTATTCACCGCCAGCGAAGGTTTTCCGTCTTGAAATGTCGAACGCCTCACTGGTTGACACATAGCTGAGTAGATCTAGATCCTAACAAGGTTCTTTTTTGTAATGAGTAGATTATTTACTATTTGTTTTGATTAGTCTACTCCTGCTCACGACCTTATAATCCGGACAACCTTCCAAGCTGCGCGAACCTATTTCACTGCGCACGTGCTATGAGCGCAGCCCAGCTGTTGAAACCACTTTTCCCCCAAGCGCTGGGGAAAAATCAGTGAATCGTTTGAACTCCGATTTCGCTCGGTTTTTTTCATCGCGTTATATTTCAACTTTTTAAGTTGAATTAGCATTTTTGATGATTTGTTTCGGTAAATCCATACCGAAAGGTATCAGAATCTGCAAAGTTGTGTTTTACGTTGCATGTGACCTTTAAGAAACGCATGACAAGGGCCATAACTCTGTAAAGAATCGTAACACGGTTTCCGTTTTCGAACTCCGTCAAAACATTCATGTCCTGAAAACACATACCACATTTGGTTTCCCCATCTTTGACGGTTTTTGAGATAATCTGTCCTCATCATCTCGGACGGACGGAGCTCAAACCTATATCCCCCTCCAATTTCGTGGCGGGGGATAATAATCGGAAGAATCAAGGTGTACGTGTACTTACCTAATACTGGCAGTGAAAACAACCAATACACATATGCGGTACATCAGCTCAACGCCCTTCATTCCAAACATTATCATGGGGTGAGTTGCGATCGTCTGTTTTCACTATGGACGCCAAGTCCTATCTATATTTCAGTGACAAAAATCGACACCACCTGAATGCAATATTAAACACTTTTTGAGATGACATCAAATCGATTGTATTTAAAAATGGAAACGTTATGTGATCACCCTTTCACCCTTTCAGGGCCTCCAATTTGTTGGTAAAACATCCGTGAAATATTTTAAACTTTCTGTGGGGGTGGTGGGGGTAGCCTAGTGGTTAAAGCGTTCGCTCGTCACGCTGAAGATATACTGAACTGCAAAAGAAACGCAAGTTACTATTTTCAAAACATACGTTCCATATGCATTCCTTTTAGGACAGCAAAAGTATACCATTATAGAACCAAGCATTCGAAGATGGTTTTGTCGTTGTTGCCCCTTATTCTTGACCATATCGCCCAAACGCAATCATTTTCATGTTTTCGTGTTTTGTGCATGAAGTTTTTTCATGTTTTTCGTGTTTTGCATGAAGTTTTGTGTTTCACAAAAATGCGTGCATTTCACTCCAATTTGAAGCTTTATAAGGCAGGTCATTCAAAAAACACCATAGAACACAAAATTGATTGTGACAACGCGGAGAAAACATGCCACGTCTAACTGAACAGCAACGAGGAATCGCCGTTGGAATGTTGCAGACCGGATCCACACGAACTGCAGTGGCCAGGCACTTCAGATGTCACGTGACAACAATCACAAGACTATCCGCAAGGTATCGTCAAACCGGTAATGTTCGAGACCGACCACGTTCAGGACGTCCCAGGGTAACAACGCCAGCGCAAGATCGTCACATCCGGGTTACTCATCTGCGTAACCGACAGCAACGAGCAACACAGACAGCTGCAACCATTCAAGGGCCACAACGTCACATCTCTGCAGACACTGTTCGTCGTCGTCTGAGGGCAGCAGGGATCAGATGTCGCCGTCCTTACGTCGGACCGATTCTGACGCAACGTCACCGCCAAAATCGTTTACAGTGGGCGCGACAACACCAGCGTTGGCGACGTCAACAATGGCAACAAGTGTTGTTTTCTGATGAGTCCAGATTCAACTTGTCCCACGCCGATGGCCGATTACGTGTATGGAGACGACGTAATGAATGTTACGCCAACTGTTGTGTTGTGGAAGCTGACCGCTGGGGAGGTGGGAGTCTCATGGTATGGGGTGGCTTCAGCTACCACCACAGAACACGTTTACACGTGTTTCGTCAACGTGTGACTGCTGTAGTCTACAGAGACCAGGTCCTTCAACACCACGTTGTACCGCTATTCCAGGCCCAACCTCAGCTCCAGACGTTCCAGCAGGACAATGCTCGTCCTCACACTGCACGGGTCTCTATGGACTTCCTCAGAGGGAACAACATTGCTGTACTGCCCTGGCCCTCTCAGTCCCCGGATATGGCACCAATCGAGCATGTGTGGGATGAAATTGGTAGACGGATACAGACAGCTGCTCAGACTCAAAACCTTAGAGATTTGGAAGCCAGATTGGTCAGGGAATGGAATCAAATTCCCCAAACCTTCTTTCAGACACTTGTTGACTCGATGAGACGTCGTTGTGCTGCCTGCATTGCAGCCAATGGTGGTCACACGCGCTACTGATTGACACACTGTTTCGTGACATTTTTGGTGTGTGAGGGTGGAGTGATAACATATGCTTTTACAGTAAACTTGAGTGTTGTTTTCACCAGAGATCACGACTCATTTCTTCAACAATCACTTGTCTGTTGTTTTTTCGTAGTGTTAAGATTGTTTGTTCCATAGATTCAGAAATATTGACATTTCTAAATCAACTTGCGTTTCTTTTGCGGTTCAGTATATGTTACAGGCCGGGAGAGCCACATTTCCGAAACAGATAGCCTAAATTAATGTGGCTCTCCCGGCAATAGTTATGGTTGCGTGAACATGGAATGTGGCTCTCCCGGCTATGCTGTCAAAACATGCATAGTGATACAAACGCGTTACCGTATTTAACAAAACAAGACATGTTTCCTCATAATTTTCTTCAGATCACAACAGGTTTTGTTTCTATACTTAGCACAATATGATATGCTAATAGGTATATTACATATAATAATAATATCACAAAATTAAATGTGTGCATCTTAAATTCCTTAAATTAGCTACTGGTCTTAGATTTTAACACCCTAACCATATGGTTTATGGAGAACTTTGAAGGACAAACTCTTCAGCTGCAAAGAGTATGTAACCTTTGTAACCGCAGTTAACTGGGGATGAATTCTATTATATCTTTAGATGTTCATATTTTAGCCAACAATGCATCACTCACCTAAAAGATAGCTCTTGTTCCTTCCCTAATCTCTCTACATATAAAAAAAATGTCATGTCAAGTAAACTAAATTTATCAAGTGTCAATTGTCATTGCATATATTCCCTGACACCTTCTTGCATACTTTGTATATTCTGCATTCCATTTTATGTACTCGTGTACCACCGGAGGTGGTTCCATTTTGAGTAATAAAGTCTGAGTGAAGAAGCTAAACACCGCGCTTGTGAGTAGGAAAGATTATTAGTTTCTTGTGAAAACAATATTATACAATGTGGTTTAGAATCATAAATAGGGATAGTCTTTAACCGGTATTGCTAAACACCACGCTTGTGAGTAAGAAAGATTATTCGTTTCTTCTGAAAACAATATTATACATGGGGACACTCTTTTACCGGTTACGGTAATCCATTAATTAATTAATCTATTGGAAATGTGGCTTTACCGGCTACAGCCATGTAATTGAAATGTGGCCTTCCCGGCAATACTCATTTTGAAATGTGGCTTTCCCGGCCTGTCACCGGAATAAGTTATCTTTATAACACTGTTTTGTTCGTTTGAGGTTTCTCACCTTTCTCAAATACCACAATCTTCGTATTATCCCGATTAACAGATAAGGAATATTTATCAACAGCTTGTTTTAGAACATAGATTCTAGACGCACTAGATTATGTCTGATATAAGAAAAACTCCAAACTCCAAACGTTAATAATATTTTTTTTAAGAATGATTGTTTTTGTTGTTTCACGCTGCTCTCATCCATATTCAGGTTTATACGACGATCGGTATATAACTGACCACCCCATCCCGTTAGTCGCCTCTTACAAGAAGCCTGGGTTACTGAAGATCAATTCTAACCCGGATCTTCACGGGTTATATAACTGAGCCTGACCAGATAATCCAGTGATTTACATCATTAGCAAAGGAACTGATAATTGACTTTCGGAGTAAACCCACAGAACTGCTTCCAGTGATAATAAACGGTGAATGTGTTGAGACAGTGTCGAGTATAAGTATCTGGGAACCTTCATTGATTCTAAGCTGAACTGGAGCTCTAACACTGAAGCCCTATACAAAGAGTGTCAACAACGTCTTCATCTCATGCGTAAACTGAGATCTTTTAATGTTAACCCATCTGTGATGTCATCTTTTTATGTAGCATTTATGAAGAGTATTTTAACATTTTCCTTCCATTGTTGGTACAGGTCTCTCTCAGTTCATCTCAAATCTAAAGTAGACAAAATTGTTAACACTGCAAGTAAAATCGCTGGAGTCAGGTTTGAATGTTTATCATCAATATATGAGCGGCAAATCGTGAATCAAGCTGTCAAAATCATATCTGACCATACTCACTACTTAAATTCGGAATACAACCTTCTCCCTTCAGGCCGCCGATACAAAGTTCCAATTGTGAAAACTTTATTCCAAGTACCGTATCTCAAATGTGAAGATGCCTAAATCAAAGAATTTATGTAAATATGTTTGGTATCTCTCTAATGTGTCAGTAGCTCTGCTGATGTAACACAAATTCCTGAAAAGGCATTAAACTATTCTATTCTATTCTATTCTTTGGAACAAATAATTTGGAAAACTCCCAAAACCATTCCAGAGTATCGCTTGGATACAGGCTTGTTTCGAGACATTCCACGATGACAAACTTCTGGACATTCTTAACTTACACTTACATCAGTGGATCAGCTAGGGGGCGTGGTGGGCGGCGCCGGGCTAGTGACCCAGCGAGGTTGAGGTGTCGGGATCGAGCCCACCTGTGACCGGGTGTAAAAACCTTGGAGTCAACTTTGTGTGCAGACTCTTTCAGGGTTGTCACAACCCCTAGTGTACAGTACACAACCCTGTGCACTTAAAAGAACCCAAGAAACCGTTGGTATATGACCAGATGGTGGCCACATGAATACGTGCAAACGCCCAGTACCGGGTACAGCGACTTGGAGTAAACTCAAAAACGTGGACAAAGTACTGTGACTATGTGTCCAAGTCCACCAAGCTGTGAATGGGTACCTCGTAAGAATGGGAAAGCCGCGGTAACTCGGTGCGCCTTGTGGCAGCAAGAGTTGTATGTTCCCTAGGGAGCTGAGATTGATAATACGATGTGCCGTTGAGATTGACATCCAATGATCGAGTAAAAAAATACTAGCTCCGTGAGCATGCACTAGTGCGTGGATATAAATATCCAACAATAATCAGTTCTAGGACCTGTTACTGCTGAAACATATTCGTCCCATAAAGCCTTCTTAATGTAAACTTAAAACTGTATTTGAACATAGCTTGTTGATAATTCATTCATTTTGTGTAGTCATTTGCTGATTTCAAAATGTAGTGTTGATGGAACCAATTCCTAGGTTTACAATTTGGTGTATATTTGAAACTTATACGTCGCAACTGTATACAGCATTATACACTATTAAAAAAAGTAGAACTTCATTTTTAATTTACGATTGAAAAGATTGGGAGATATATCGGAGTCCGTCAATGTTGATATGATAATAATGAATGTTTTGAGAGTGCATCACCACTTGCACTTCCTTATTAGTGAGTGAGTGAGTGAGTGAGTGAGTGAGTGAGTATGGTTTTACGCCGCTTTTAGCACTATTCCAGCAATATCACGGCGGGGGACACCAGAAATGGGCTTCACACATTGCACCCATATGGGGAATCGAACCCGGGTCTTCGGCGTGACGAGCGAACGCTTTAACCACTAGGCTACCCCACCGCCCCTGCACTTCCTTATGACCACAGTTGTTTGTACAGTAATCGCTCTTGACAGATGACTGGTGGATGACGGGAAATTTGCTTGTGTATGGTTTTCATTTTCAAACAAAATAAGCCGGCTAGAAACAAACACCAACAACTGTGTGATGCAAGATGATTGTCCAAATTAATGGTCTACAGTGATTTATCGACCTTCTTGAAAACCGTCAAATTCAAGATTGACACCCCACGTGTATGAGGCTACTGCGTTGTGCACGTGCATCCCTAGACTAACAACTAGTCTCTGAAATGAACATATTTTACTGAAAAAAGGTTCATAGTAAAAAAAAAAAAATATAATGAAAAGGAGCCCTGAGACTTTCTTCATTTTCAGAAGCTGAGGAAATCTAGACTTGCCACATTTTCTAGACTTGTGTGGGCTTTCTTGGATATATTTACTTCAGGGTCTGTACGACAGACTAGTGCATCCCATGCGTTGTCTTTAGGGGTGGTGATAAAAAGAAATGGTGGTGCGTTCCTAAGATGTCTGTCTTTGAAAAATTTGCTAACGTTTATACTTCCAGTTGAAACTGAAATTTCAGGTTCCCCTATATTTTTTAAGAGTATATATATACATGCATCAAAACTATTCAGATAGTGCTTGTGTGTTTTATCTGTCTCGCCAGCTTGGCCTTTCGTGACATTGGTAAAAATATTCCCTGGGTCCAATTGGAAGACATCAATTAAACTTTAACTTGGATTCTGGTCTTCAGTCAAAATGATAACTGGAAATGTGATTAGTATCAAAAGATTGCTAAAAGATTACTTTTTACCAAATCCATCTATAATGCAATGCAGTGCGGAGATTGACTGTCATTACGATGGCAGGTAAGCTGAGATAGTGTAAAAAATTAAAAACAGAAAAGGATGAAGCCATCATTTTGTGAAGTTGTCGAAACATTACGCACCATGTCATGTGACACACCATCTCATAAATGCCGCGATGACATTTAAACATTGGTCTTGGAGGACTAAACATTAATTAATTAATAAATTTCAATAAAATCATTAAAACATTAATTAATTCATTCATTCCAATTTATTTATTTATTTGCCTTTACGTGTGCAAATCGTTTTGTAGGGTTTTAGTAACATGTACCCATGTGGGGAATCGAACCGGGGTCTCCGGCGTGATTTATACCCGAACTGTCGACAAGAAATAATCCGTCCAAATTACTTGTCAACAGTCCGGGGAAAGGGAGGTGATGTTCTACATGAGTGACTTAACTCCCAGTGTTCTCGAAATTAACAAACTAATTAAAACAGAGTGTGATATATATAGTAGACAATATATTTATTTAGTCAATATAACAACATGCATGTATCATATGTCACACAATATAACATATCTGTATATATAGTATATATATACTTGTGTGTCTGTTTTATATAAATAAGTGATTGCTGCAGGTGTATAAGTAATAAATATATAAAAGATGAGTCCAGTTATTTCTTCTTGCCAAAACTCCTTTATATGTGCGCTAAAGTAATCTGAATGTTCAGCCAAGATGAAGCAACTCTGACACATGGTCTGTGTAATTCAAGTCAGTAAGTCTGTCGGCAAGAAGGCCGGCCTTCAAGGATCGAATCCTAGCGTCGATGATTCGGTAGGGACGTCTACGGACGGGATCTCTCTGCTGTCCTTGGATCTGCTGAATTTTTACTTCAGTAGATGTCTGTTCTTATTCTGAGCGGTATTCAAAACATGGAAAGCAACGCAAAAGAGAGACATTGGACTCAATTGCAGTCGGGGCGGTGGGGTAGCCTATTGGTTAAAGCGTCCGCTTGTCATGCAGAAGACCCGGGTTCGATTCCTCACATGGGTACAATGTGTTAAGCCCATCTCTGGACACCCCAGCCGTGATATTGCTGGAATATTGTTAAAAGTTGCCTAAAACCTTACTCAGTATAATTACGGAAGAAAGTACGTCCCTTTATTGGGGATTAAGTACCTCATTTCAATCGGAAAACGACCCGTGAAGATCCGGGTTAGAACTGGCCTTCAGTAACCCATGCTTGTCGTAAGATACAACTAACAGGATCGGGTGGTTAATACGTAAGAATAGTTTGTGGGTTTGTTTTTCTTCTTTGCTTGTTTGACGGCGCATTCAGCAATATTCCAACTAAATATTCAAGTCTGGATGCTTTCCACAAAAGGCGACTATGCTTGTCGTAAGAGGCGACTAACGGGATCGGGTGGTCAGGCTCGCTGACTTGGTTGACACATGTCATCGGTTCCCAATCGTGCAGATCGATGCTCATGCTGTTGATCACTGGGTTGTCTGGTCCAGACTCGATTATTTACAGACCGCTGCCACATACCTGGAATATTGCTGAGTGCGGCGTTAAACAACTAAACCAAAACCTACCAACTTCATTTTATGTTGTGAAGGGAAGGAAAATTGGGTCTGTATTCAAGTCTTTCGGGGTTTAAATATTAACTTCGAGTTAGTGATCAGTTAACACTAATCATTACACTCTTGAGACGTACGGCGACAAGTCCGCCCGGAGAGCGGAAGGTCGCGGGTTCGATTCCCGACCGCGTCATACCAAAAGACGTTAAAATATGGTACTTGTTGGTCCCTGCCTGGCGCTCGGCATTATAGTCTGTTTGCAGTGAAAACGTACCGATGAATTTCACTTTAAACAAAAAAGTAAATCAAATAAAGTGAAATTAAGATTGCGAATACTCATAATTTTACCTTGCCAATTGAACATTTAATACAAACCAATAATAGTCATACGAAACTATGATCTTTTTGTTAAACAACTTTTATCCTAAGTCGAATAAATTTCTGAGATTTAAATGTTCCATTGGCAAGGTAAAATCGTGAGGATTCGCAGTCCTAATTTCACTTTTTTGTTTTACTTTTTGGTTAAAGTGACATTCATCGATACGTTTTCACTGGAAACAGACTATAATGGGTACAACGAGGACTGGTCGGCTCGGAGTCAGTATAATGTGTCTGAGTGGGGTATTCATGCTTCACTGCGGCATGGTATCTCAGTGGGCTAGCACTATAAAACCAGCTTACGTCTGGGCTAGTACAAGCAGCCGCACATACACATACACATGCATGCACGTCGTCATATGAGCGAAATATTCTCAAGCACGACGTTAAACCCAATTTCACCTCACCTCACTTCACCATGAGTCTGGACCGCAGTTACAAGTACGTGCGCCACCTGTTCCAATAACAAGACTGATTACAATTGAAATCCATGTGCAGGCGCACGCTATTGTTGAGGATCGTTGAGTTTGGGCGATGGTGTCCAATACCAGGAACATTCCACGTTTAGTTTTACGCCACACTCAGCAATATTCCAGCTACACGGCCCGGTCCCCATTTGTTTCAGTAACTATTAGGAAACATGCCTGTTTTTCATTCTGGAAGACAAACTCCCAAACCAATCTCATGACAAAACAAGTCTTAGAAATGTTGACAGATTCATTTTTAATATCTCTCTCTTTCATGCATGTACACTTCATACACACACACACACACACACACACACACACACGCACGCACGCAAGCATACACACGCACACACACACGCCTTAATGATACAATGACGTTATGTACAGTGTACTGTATTTACAGCATATCCTCCTGAATTCTCCTTGAAAGATAACATGCTGTTCCACTGTCTTAAAATCAGCACCCGTGAAGATCCGTGTTAGAATTGATCTTCAGTAACCCATGCTTGCCGTAAGAAAGGATCGGGTGGTCAAGTTCGCTGACTTGGCTGACACATGTCATCGTATCCCAATTCCGTATACCGATGCTCATGATGTTGATCACTGGATTGTCTGGTCCTGACTCAAACATTTACAGACTCTGCCATTATTTACAGATGCTGTCATATAGCTGGAATTTTGCGGAGTGTGGCCGTAAAACTAAACTCACTCATCCCCCGATCCCCGTTAGATGGCTCTTATGACAAGCATGGGTTACTGAAGACCAATTCTGACCCAGTTCTTCACAGGTTTTACTGTGGGAGGAGGGAGTGAGAGCGTGAGTTGAGTTTCACGCCGCTTTAGCAATATTCCAGCAATATCACGACAGGGGACACCAGAAATGGAATTTTCACATTGTACCCATGTGGAGAATCAAACTCGGATCTTCTGCGTGACGAGCGAACACTGTGGGAGGAGCCAGAAGGAATGCAGGTCTCAGACATTTACCAATTTAGTGAAACCCACTTGCATAGATTCGGCGCTGACAATCCTGGAAGCAAACCAGATGTAAAACCTACAATCATAGGTTTCTGGCATGCCTAGAGGATGCAACCCTTCACACCAAACTTGGAGGACACCCGAAGATATCACTTTACACTACTCTTCAGGACTAGTCTTAAAAATTAATTTCCAACGCTGTTGTACATAGTGTATGCAAAATCAATTTCTTTGAGCATGTAGACTTGCATTTGGTGGAATGCAAATAGTAGTTTTTAGATATTTGTCAAACATGCCCCACCTACAAGATTCTGATCTCAACAACACAACTGTTGATTATCATCCAGCTATAGGGTTTGCGTGAATAGTGATATCTCTGATCTTGATGTCACTTGTTGGTCTGAACGTCTTCTCGTTCACCGGCAGTTTCTCCAGGGCATCCAATGTGTCAAAGCCATCTATCACTCTGAAATACAACAAATGACCTCACATAAATACCACATATACTTCAACAAACAATGTTCTTCCCAAGAATATGTTTACTAACATTAAAGCGTTCACATTAGCCTTGCAAAAGCAGAGGCATCTAAATCACTGCCGATATCCAAGGGTACTGGGGACCTATCTCACTCACGAATTTCCCCGGGCAAACAAGCATGGGGGACTGGAGAGTTATCCTGCTCTGGAATCTCTTTGGAGGACAAACATGGGGGACTGTGAAGTTACCCTGCTCTATAGAATCGCCTTGGCAGACAAACATGGGGGACTGGAGAGTTATCCTGCTCTGAAATCCCCTTGGCAGACAAACATGGGGGACTGTGAAGTTACCCTGCTCTACAGAATCCCCTTGGCAGACAAACATGAGGGACTGGAGAGTTATCCTGCTCTGAAATCCTCTTGGCAGACAAACATGGGCTACTGGGGAGCTATATTGCTCTGGAATCCCCTTTGCAGACAAACTTGGGCTATTGGGGAACTATCCTGCTCTGGAATTCTCTAGTGAGACAAACAAGGCACATGTACTTGTGTTCTCATAGGGCAACAAGCAGGATACTCCTGTTTCCCCAAGGACAAAACACCCACATGGTGCTCCTGAATGAAAAGGGGACAAACATAGAATACAAAGGACATATCTTGCTTCAGTTCCAACAAGGAGACAGGCTTGGGGTACTAAGGGCCTGATATGTCTTGCAAAGGAACTGCGGCACTGGGATTGTTCTGACGCTTTTTGTGGAAACGTAAATTTGCTAATTTAATCTAATGAACTAAACGTGATAACACTTATTGTCTACAATGTAAAACTGAGGAACTAAACGTGATAACAATTATTTCTAATGAGGAACTGAAGAACTAAATATGATAACACTTATGGGTAAAAAAACGAATGTGTGAAGAACTAACTGAATGTGTAAACTTTTGCGTTGAAGAATTGCTTAGAATTTATCTAATTTCACTAACCCCTAGTATAAATTCTAACTCTATTAATGTTCAAAACCCGACTAATACTAAACTAATCTAGCCTCTAACTTCCTTTACTAACTAAACCCCACTGATTGTCTAATCTAATTTATGAATATCTAACAACTGACTGACTTTCCAACCTAACTCTAAATGTACGTCTTGTGTCAGCGAAGTTGAAAACCGAAATTGAATTCAAATTCTAACATGAAATCTGGAAGCGTGTCTAGTTCACTCGCAGGCAAATCTCGTGCAGTCAGTGTCTATGCGTTTCCATGATTGTTTTTAAATTCCATAAACACTAACTGAACGAGATGCGTTTGAGTGAACTCTCCCGAACATACCCCCCCTTTATGATAGATCCATATCTATCAACCTAAATAAACAAACAATTTAAAATGAACCAAATATGTTTGAACTACCCTTTTTGGTAACTATTTACACTGGTTATATACACATTTTGTCATCCACGTCGATTTATTCCCAGTGAAGGGGACAGATTTTTGTCACTGGTCTTGTAATGTTGCTCTTACCAACCTGAATGTCGACCACCCTCACATGACCATCCTTCCCAGGGTGAGTCCTGACAATCCGACCTAAAGGCCAAGAACTTCTTGGGTTTTCTGAGGAGATCACCATCACTACATCGTCGACTTGTACATCCCTTGTTGGTGTGAACCACTTTTTGCGAACATTCAGTGATGGTAACCATTCTTTCATCCATCGTTGCCAAGTGTGTCTGAGAAGTTCCTGGACCCTTCTCCAACGCTTCACGTGGATGGAGATCAAAGGCATCTAACTCCGTGAATACTCCCTCCCATCTGTCCATGGATGAAATGATTGGGAGTCAGAGGCACGATGTCTTCAGGATGAGCGCTCTGATAAGTGAGTGGCCTTGAATTAATGAAGGCTTCAGCACCAGTAAAGGCACTCATAAGTTCCTCATCAGTAATACTGCTGGAACTCAAAATGGCTTAAAATTGCACGCTTTGGCAGCTTTTATCATTGTTTCAAAAACTCCACCAAAATGTGAAGCATGTGGTGGATTGAACCGCCATGTGATACCTTTGTTGGCCAATTGTGATTTGACATCATCTGATTTTAGACAACAAATCAACCCTTTCAGTTCTTTGATTGCACCAACAAAGTTTGTGCCATTGTCTGATATGATCAGTTTGGGCATTCCACGCCTGTCAGCCATACTAAAACAATGCTCTCAAAAGGAATCTGAATCTAACCCAAAGGCAATCTCCAGGTGTACTGCTCTGGATGCTAAACAAGTAAACAGGCAAAGATATCTCTTTTGCCTACTCTTGCCACTGACCCTGAAGAGTAATAAATGGACCTGCATAATCCACCCTACTTTTCAAATGCCCGATATGAGGCTTGCACTCTCACAGGCGTAGTTCGCCATGATTTGATGTGTAGGCTTGGCCTTTCTTCTGCGACCAAGAGCATTCTCTCTCCCATCTTCAATTTCCTCTCTAGCTGACACGATCCAAAACCTGGTACTGATTGCTGCTAACGTAGCATTCGTACCTCCATGTAAACTCTTCTCATGGTAGTTCTTGATGATCAGCTTGGTAACATGATCACCTTTAGGAAGTATTACAGGACATCTTGCATCATAGGAAAGTACTTCAGCATATTTCAGCCTTCCTGCTGATCGGATAACCCGTGTTCATCCATGAATGGATTCAAGGCTAAGATATGGCTACTAACAGGTAAGATGTTGCTTTTCAACAAAGCTACGTGATTCAGTAGGAAAAGAAGCTTTCTGTGTTTGTGCTATAATTTTCATTTCAGCATCTTCAATGTCTTCGCAATCTATCACTCCTGTTTCCTGTTCAGACCTGATGATCTGATGTTACTCAAGAATCTATAAACGTGTATGCATAAATCCTGCATAATCGCTTTCCAGCTGGAAAACCTTGATGGTTCCACTATCCAATTCTCTTCGCAGGAAAGGTTTGCAAACAAAGAAGTTACTACTTTGGAAGGAGACTTCTTCTTTTCCAGGTTTTCGGGAAAGTCAAGTTTTTCAGATTGCTCTGGCCAATTGTCCAACACAAGGAAATCAGGACCCTGCAGCCATTCTTTAGACCCTAAGGATTGAACATGTGTACCTCGTGTAAGTATGTCTGCTGCATTTTCTGATGATGGAACATACTTCCACTGACAAGGATTTGTGTGTTCTTGTATGAAACCTATCCGATTGGCAATGAATGTTTTGAAACAGCGACTTTGACTTCTGATCCAGCATAGCACATTAGAACTATCTGTCCATAGAATCGCTCTGTGTTGTGCCATTTCAACTGCTTGACAGACGGCTAGAAGAAGCCTCACGCCAAGAACAGCAGCCATAAGCTCCATTCTAGGAATGCTAACAGCCTTTATGGGTGCCACGTGAGTTTTTGAAGCAACAAGGTGGCTCGATGTAGCGCCATCATGTATTTTTGTAACTGCATAGATCACAGTACCAAATGCACTCTGAGACGCATCAACAAAGACATGTAACTGTGTGGTGTCAGGATGAAAATTCATACATCTAGTAATCTGAAGAGATGCAAGACCTTCAATTTCACTGCACCATTGCAATGCCTGTTCAGTTAAATATGAACTAACATTGTCGTCCCAATCTACACCAGATATCCACATTTCTTGTAGTATGATCTTAGCTCTTATGCAAAATGGTGTCAACAAACCAAGAGGATCAAATATTTTTGCCATTTCTTTCAAGAAATTTCTCTTGGTAATTGTTAACTTCTTGTTCTGGATCTGATATGAAAACTGAAAAACATCCTTTTCAGCATTCCATGTTAGTCCAAGAGCTTTCACTGAAGGTAATTCACTTATGCATATTTGGATCTCTTTCAGCTTGTCCTCTACCGGAATATTGTCAAGTACATCTGCTGAATTTGATACCCATTTCCTTGCATGCATCCCTGCTGATGACCACATTGCATTCAACTGCTCATATAGTTCTATTGCTTTTTCTTTTGTTTGAACCGAATCCATATTATCATCCATGTATGTTGATTTCAAAACTGTCAAGCAGCTAAAGGAAATGTTGTTCTTTGCAATTCGCATGATTCTGTGAAACGTATTGAGCAAGGAATGGGGAACAGTTCATCCCGAAAACGACCCTAGAAAACTTCATTACACATCAGGTGTTTTGTCCTGATCCATATCTCTCCAGAGAAACCTAAAGTATGGTCGATCCTTTTCATTGATCTCGATCTGGAGATACATCTCTGCTATGTCACAGATGATAGCAACAGGAAACTGTCTGAACCTCAAAAGAATCTCGAATAGGTCATTCTGTAGTTTTGGTCCTGGATGAATACAGTCATTCAAAGATATCCCCTTACACTTTGCAGAGGCATCAAAAACTACACGGACCTTTGTGGTTGTCCGATCAAGTTTCACTACTGGGAAGTGAGGCATAATCCATTTACTGTTTCTTGTTTCTTCTGGATCTACTTTTCTAATATAGCCTTTCTCAACATACTGATTGATGACCCCAGCATATGCATCAGAAACAACCTTATCTTTTGACAATTTCTTCTCCAAATTCACAAAGCGATTAAGTGCCATATCATAGTTATCTGCTAGACAATCAGTATTGTCCTTCCAAGGTATTGCAACTCTGTATCTCCCATTCTGATATTCTAGTGAATCCTGGACTATATCAAATGCGATCTTTTCATTGTGACTCATATCAGTTTTTGGATTTGGAATTTCTTCCATTTCCCAAAATTGCTGAACTATCACATCAAGGTTGTCTGTACCAGACGTATCATTTCTGACAAAGAAGGTTTCTGATGAATGTGTCCTGTTTTCATTCGTTGATACATTCCCTACACACGTCCAACCTAAAGGTGTTAATCGGGCAATAGGTTCTCCAGGATCACCACACACATCTCCCTGTGAGCAATGCAAATCTAAACAATCCATTCCTATGAGGATATCAACAACTGGACGAAAACAATGTTTTGGAAACTGAATATTTCTCAAATGTTTCCATCTATGCGCATGTTTCCTCCAATCGACTACTTTCATATTGCCTGTCACTTTTCGAGTAGTCAAAGCATTGACCTTTGTCTTGAAAGACCCATCTAAGCTCTCAAGGTCACATTCAACCGACATGCTCCTAAATGATTCCTTCTTATTATTCAGGACATTTACTGTGACAGTTGAACATTCACCCACTAGCTCAAGCTCTGAAGCAACATCCTCGCTGATGTATGTTTGAGTGCTAGCATCATCTAATAATGCATTAACTGTCAAAGAACGGTTTCCATTTTTCAAAATTACAGGAATAGTTCTCAACGCCAAATAATTTGACGTGTCTTTTAACGTAGACATTGTTGTTTGGGTGCCAGCTTCTGACCCTATAGCTTGAGGCGTGTATGGTTTGCTAAAGGTTAACTCTGCAGGTGGACCACCACTTGTCCTCTGCTTGCCATGAAGCAATCGACAGTGATCTGCTTTGCAACCATCAATTCCACATACAACATATCTACTACAAAACCTTCCACGATGATTTGTACCTAGGCATCGAAAAGCAGAGACTCAATTCTCTGGCTTTATCCCATCGACTTCCTAAGTCTAATTCCTTGAACTGTTTACATTGCCAAATCCTGTGATTTGTAGCCTCACACACAATACATTTCGATGTCTTATCCTGATTTTATTGCCAAAGAAAGTGCCTGGTTTGGATTTACCAACTGTTGATTTTCCTGAAAAGCCCTGCTTTGCTTCAACTGCTATTGTCTGAAAATTGGACTCTAACAATGTCCATTCTCGTAGAGTTTCAACTGACTCCTGTCGCTGTTGTTCATAAATCCACCTTTTGTAACGAGTAATCATGCTTTCTGTTAACTTTGTTAACAACAGAGCATAGAGACATCCATCTCCTAATTCCTCTACTTTGTCAGCCTCTCGAAAACTAACTACTGCAATGTCCAACAGGTCAGCAAATTTGTCTAAATCCTTTGCATTTCCAGGACTCAATGGTTTGAAGTTAGATATTTCCTCTAACTTTAAGGCAATCTGTCTTCTTTGCCCCCATATTTTCTTTCAAGTCGTTCTAAGGCAATGTCATAAACAGCAGCTTATGCCCTAGTTTTGCAATAAGCTGAGCTGCTTCTCCAGATAGGTATTGTTTCAATTGAAGCAGCTTATATTCATTGCTGGCAGGCTTCTATCGACACAGGCCATGAAGGCTGCTTTCCACCCTTCATATTCTACTACTTTGCCTGAGAAAATAGGAATAGACACTCGCTTAAGTTGTCTCCATAAATCGTCACCAATAGTTGGCCGCGTTGTTCTAACATGTGGTCTGTCAGGAAGCATATAGAGTTTGCTGACTCTCGATATTCTGCAGTGTGTTCATGATTATGTCTGGCATTGTCCCTATTCGAACTATCTACCGGTTTCATCTGTTCATCACTCTGTCCATTTTATTGGAACCCACTTCCACTTCATTTTCTTGTTTCTGTGGACTGGAATTGTGACTAACATGCTGTGACTGTGAATGTGCATTGCCCTCCGAATCTAAACAACCTTGAAATGCCACTCATGACAGATCTGACAGAACTTGTCTCTAGTGTATGTTTTAAAACAAATTAGCCTGCTCAATAGCAGCGTCAGTTTCAGCATTCAACTGCTTCTAATTTTTGTTTTGTTTTCTTGAACAGATCAACCTCACCAGACTCACTATAAGCTATTGACACTTCACAGATGACATTAATAGCTTTACTCTGTAGAACACTTACCTGATTTATCATGTCCCTCACTGCATGTCGAGAGGGCAGCTCTTCTTCTATTAGCCTCAGCAATTTATTTTACTTTTGTAAGAGACGCTTTGGCAGCTGCTTTTTGCTTTTTAATTTCAAAAGTTTCAACTCACTACCTGTAGGATTCATGGGTGATGCTTCTTCCTGTTTACTTTATGGTAACGACATATTGAACCCACTCAAGATGTGTTAACGCTTACCACCAATCAGCAAATACAATACAAAATAACAACTTCACAATCAAAATACTAAGTACCAATCTGTCAACACACCCACAGACTAATACCAAACTAAACTGAATTGAACTAATTCTAACCACGCTCTGCTACCATTTTTGTTCTGACGCTTTTTGTGGAAACGTAAATTTGCTAATTTAATCTAATGAACTAAACGTGATAACACTTATTGTCTACAATGTAAAACTGAGGAACTAAACGTGATAACAATTATTTCTAATGAGGAACTGAAGAACTAAATATGATAACACTTATGGGTAAAAAACGAATGTGTGAAGAACTAACTGAATGTGTAAACTCTTGCGTTGAAGAATTGCTTAGAATTTATCTAATTTCACTAACCCCTAGTATAAATTCTAACTCTATTAATGTTCAAAACCCGACTAATACTAAACTAATCTAGCCTCTAACTTCCTTTACTAACTAAACCCCACTGATTGTCTAATCTAATTTATGAATATCTAACAACTGACTGACTTTCCAACCTAACTCTAAATGTACGTCTTGTGTCAGCGAAGTTGAAAACCGAAATTGAATTCAAATTCTAACATGAAATCTGGAAGCGTGTCTAGTTCACTCGCAGGCAAATCTCGTGCAGTCAGTGTCTATGCGTTTCCATGATTGTTTTTAAATTCCATAAACACTAACTGAACGAGATGCGTTTGAGTGAACTCTCCCGAACAGGGATATTCTACTCACCTTCCAAAGACAGTGTATTTCATATCCAAATGAGGTTGTTTTGAGTATGTTAAGAAAAATTGTGATCCATTTGTATCAGGACCATTGTTTGCTGATGACAGAATGCCTCTTGTGTTATGCTGCAAAATGAAAATACAAAAATGATTAATGTTTTTTCATTTTCTTATATATTTTCTATTTCATAAAAGAAACAATCAAGCCTACACAGATCTATTAGTTTATACAAAGTACCCTCCAAGAACCTGTTTTGTTTGTTGTTTAATGCCGCACTCAGCAACATTCCAGCTGTTACTTGGGATACGATGACATGTGTCAACCAAATCAGCAAGCCTGACCACTCAATCCCATTAGCTGCCTCTTACAAGCATGGGTTGCTGAAGACCAATTCAAACCTGGATCTTCATGGGTTGCAAGGCCCTGTTACAAACCTTTCTTACTCCATGTATATTTGAAAAAGTATAAAACTGAGTTGGATACGCTTTTAATTAACAAGCATTGTCACTAAGGTGACATAATCCCCACAAGAAATTATCAAATCAAACTTAAAAGTAATGAAAGTTTAAGATGAAGTTAAATGTCAACAAAAACATGACCAGTCAACCTCTCTTGATATGTTGCTCTTTAGTTGTTCAAACACACAAATATTTTCAAGACTGACTTTGACCTTGACACCTTAATGTCTTAGTGTATGAAATATTCAAAAATGGTACTAAAGAAATTGCTTATTGAAAAATATTCAAGGCAAGTCTTGAAAGTCTATGAAGAAAATCCAGTGAATTCAGGTTAACATGGTGAAATCTTCAAAGTGTTGCAGTGACCTTGAACATTATGTGAAGGTCACCAAAATTGGCGTCAAATATGAAAAAAATCCAGTGAGTGTTTTTTGCGATAAAGTCCTCTTGTGACGTTGAAATTAAGGTCAAGGTCACCAAACCTTACTGGGACCTTTCTTATACTGTGATGAACCTAGGTACCAAATATGAAAAGAATCTAGTCAAGGGTTCTAAGATATTCTAATTCGTACGGACGGACGGAGCCTAATACTATATCCCCTGCCGCGAGTTTAGATAAAACCATGAGTGGTGTAATAAAAATAAATGGTAGATATTTATGCCATCTAATTTGTGGGTTATGTACAACCAGTGTTATTTACCTTAAAAATCAGCATGAACAAAATGTAATTTTTAATATGTTCAGTCCTCATTTTGAATTCAGATTGATAAGTGTTCTTACCTTTAAAGCATCTCTGAGTTCATCTTCAAAGTGTTGCCCCCATATGCTAGTACCTCCCTTTCCAGTTCCTGTTCAATAGAGGAATCAGAGTCATACCACATTGTTCAGGGATTCATCTTTGATTCAAACCTGGGCGAGACAAGTTGGGAAAAATTCAATTTATATTCAAAATAGGGACATTACAATGCTTTCAAAATTCATAGGTATTTAACATTGTATTGAGAAATGCAGGTTACCTCTCAAAGCCATAAAATGGGTTATGCCTCACAGATCTATTAGTTTATACAAAGTACCCTCCAAGAACCTGTTTTGTTTGTTGTTTAATGCCGCACTCAGCAACATTCCAGCTGTTACTTGGGATACGATGACATGTGTCAACCAAATCAGCAAGCCTGACCACTCAATCCCATTAGCTGCCTCTTACAAGCATGGGTTGCTGAAGACCAATTCAAACCTGGATCTTCATGGGTTGCAAGGCCCTGTTACAAACCTTTCTTACTCCATGTATATTTGAAAAAGTATAAAACTGAGTTGGATACGTTTTTAAATTAACAAGCATTGTCACTAAGGTGACATAATCCCCTGCCGCAAATTATCAAATCAAACTTAAAAAGTAATGAAAGTTTAAGATGAAGTTAAATGTCAACAAAAACATGACCAGTCAACCTCTCTTGATATGTTGCTCTTTAGTTGTTCAAACACACAAATATTTTCAAGACTGACTTTGACCTTGACACGAATGTCTTAGTGTATGAAATATTCAAAAATGGTACTAAAGAAATTGCTTATTGAAAAATATTCAAGGCAAGTCTTGAAAGTCTATGAAGAAAATCCAGTGAATTCAGGTTAACATGGTGAAATCTTCAAAGTGTTGCAGTGACCTTGAACATTATGTGAAGGTCACCAAAATTAGCGTCAAATATGAAAAAAATCCAGTGAGTGTTTTTTGCGATAAAGTCCTCTTGTGACGTTGAAATTAAGGTCAAGGTCACCAAACCTTACTGGGACCTTTCTTATACTGTGATGAACCTAGGTACCAAATAATGAAAAGAATCTAGTCAAGGGTTCTAAGATATTCTAAATTCAGACGGACGGATTTGAGCCTAATACTATATCCCCTGTCAGCGAAGTTTAGATAAAACCATGAGTGGTGTAATAAAAATAAAATGGTAGATATTTATGCCATCTAATTTGTGGGTTATGTACAACCAGTGTTATTTACCTTAAAATCAGCATGAACAAAATGTAATTTTTAGAGTAAAATTGATATTTTATACTTATCCTGACTCATGCTCTTTTGCTTGTCTTCTTCTTCTTGCTAACATAGTGGAACACTTGTATCTCCTTATTTGAAGCTCCCTTCAAAATAAAATCACTAATTGGTACTCACCACCAAGTTGCTCCCTTTGTCTCCCCTGGCGGGAAAGGTGTCGCCACCCTCTCTGGCCATGTGCTCCACTCTCTCCTGATTTAGCGAGCCCAACACTTGAATTTACAGGGAAATCCAAAGTGTTATGGGGAGGATGGAGGGAGACTAACTTCATGAGTCAGGATAAGTATAAAATATCAATTTTACTCTAAAAATTACATATTTTCCCCTTATCCTGACTCATGCTCTTTGCTTGTAGCATCCTAATGAACGGAGGTGGGTAACAGAATACTTTGGATTTATAATTAGTGATTTTGTATAGATATACTGTAATATCCCTCACGGAACTTCATGAAGGCTTAGATTTAGGATGTTTCCTGTATAAAGAAACCATAGGTTATATAAAGCCATTAAAGGGAAATTACATTATGAATATATTGAACAATACATATAAATTATATATATATATATATAGGTGACTCTGATAGAGGCACTGAAAATGACTATATCCAAGTATATGCTTAAGGTTGAATACTTGCTGAACATATATACATAGCCCTAAAACTCCGTGAGAGTTATAAGCTAGATGAGTATGTATAAAATACATATTAATCTTGTGAGGATAATATTTTAACGCCCTACGGAGGGACTGTCAGTTGCTGAGCCGAGGACCAGTGGTCCAGAAATGGTGAATGCCAGAGACATCTTCTGTAGTGATGTCTCTTAGGTAGTGATTAGCAAATACCATGTTAGATTTCCAATAGCATCCTTCCATAATCGTGTTCAAGGAACAGTTACCGTAGGGCGAGGGTAGAGGCCAGTGCCCTGATCTCATGTGGATTTGATGCTGTTGGTGGGTCCAAGCCTGCTGCCTTGTAGGCACGGAGAATGACAGTCCTTATCCAAATAGATATTGTGGTCCGTGACACTTCTGTTTGATTTGTAGGCTTAATGGGATGAATAAACGCTTGAGAAATCTTCTCCTTGTTTTGATCGCTAGAGAATAAACTTTGAGCCTCTTACGGGACACAGTGATAGGTCTTGTGTATCTTGTGATCCGAGAATAGAGGATAGCGCCGGGATGTGGAATAATCTGTCTGGTTGACCTGGCAGTTGATTTTTTGCGATGAAATCCCATCTTAATCCGAGGTGCGCTAAAAGTTATGATTGTCATCAAACTGTATCCTCTCGTAATCCAGAGCGTGAATTTCAGACATTCTTGCTGCTGTGGCTAGCTTATAGCAGAAACAATGTTTTCTGTGAGAGAAATTCAAAGTTTGTCGATTTCAAAGGTTCATAGACCTCACTCGTGAGGTGTTGTAACACTACATTCAGATCCCAAGCTGGGGCGTGGAACTTCCGCTTTTGGTCCTCCAATCGAAAGCTCGTAGTAAGGCCAGTAACTCTGGAGATCTTGTCAATTTGACACCCGCTCTCTCATGGTGATTACAGAGCTAAGCTGCCGCAAGATATGTTGATATCGTTGAACCTTTTAAATGTTTGTTTTGGCGTAGGTAACACAAATAGTCTGCCACTTGAGGTTGTGAAGCCTCTCTTGCTGTAAACCCTTTCTTTGTTGCATAATTTTTGAAACTGTGCCACTTGGTCGCCGCACAAGTTACGAAGTTGAGTAACGTGAGGGCAAGCGCGACTGCTTTTGCCGCCCTGGCAGAATATCCTCTTGTTTAAACACATTTGTATACAGTCCATACGTGTAGTTGGAACATTGCTGGGTTTCCGCACTTGTTTGGTGTGAGGATGAATTAACAGGTTTGGCGCTTGGGTAGCCTCCAGTGTTGGTTGACCGATTTCTTGAATTAGTATGGGAAACCACGCTCTGGCCGCCAGTAGGGCGCACCAAAGTGAGTTGTAGGCTCTGTGTTTGTCTGATTTTCTGTAATACTTGAGGTATTATTGCTGGCGGGCGAAACGCTGCGACGCATTGAGGCCTTCCCATGATAGACTTAGAGCCCGCGCTGCCCAAGCTTGGGGGTCTGGGACTGGTGACACGTAATGTCGGTAGCTGATTGTTGAATCGCGTGCGCTTAGGTGGTCTCCATTAGCGGCAGCCCTAATTGCTTGATTATCTGTGCAAAATTTCCCTGTTGATCATCCACTCTGTCGGGTGATGGTAGATGAGGCCGAGAGAGAGGCCTGCCTGCTAGTATTTCTGGCTCCGGAATGTGCACTGCTCTGACATGTAGATTTAGATCTTGTATTAAATCGAACAGTTGAAAGCTTAGGTTCAAAAGGTTCATCGATCTCGCTGAGCCTTGCTTGTTTGTTTATGTAGAACGCCACTGTCAATTGTCTGTATGGATCATTAGGGCGCAAGCATTTTGTAGAAATGTGCTCCAAATGTAGAATGCATGCTGATTACAGCTTTCATTTCTAGACTGTTTTATATGGAGTTTGCCTTCTTGCTGATTCCATAACCCTGATATCGTGGTGGTTGGTGAGATGAGCTCCCAACCTTGGAGTGACGCTGGCCTACATACAGATGGGTTTTGTATTCCTGCTCTGCTAAACAAATCCTTTCGCAGACATTCGATTTCTTGGTCCACCATAGTAGATGTGGTCTGAGATGTTTCGTAGACTGAATGGTTGTACATCGTTGAGATGTGCGCTGATGAGGACCTGTAGGGGACGTGAATCTGTAATCTGCCTGTGACAGTCATGTCTTGGGCTGATGTGAGAAGACCTAGTAGGCTCTGCCATTGTCGCAGTGGTAACGGAGAGAGTAGAGCTGGTGGAATGGTCTGTTGTATCTTTGAGCCAACGGGTCTTCTGGTACCATAATACGGTTGCGATTTGTGATGAATCGAACACCTAGGAAGTGTAGGTCTTGCGATGGTACTAGGGTCCGACTTGCGTAAGTTTACTAACCAACCTAGTTGTGTTAGTAGCTTTATGATGTAATTTAACTGTAGTTTGAGACGAGTGGATCTTGATCTACTTGTATCCCGTCGTCGAGGTAAAACGCACTCGCGAGCTCCCTTGACGATGTAGAAATTTGATAATCGGTTTCGTTATCCTCGCGGAATAATAGCCAGGGGCTGATGATATTCAATGGGGAGTACTTTCCACTGGTAATGTAGCCCTTCTAGAGTAAATCGTGGGTATTTCCTGGAATCGGGATGAATGGGGATGTGCAAGTAGGCATCCTGTAGATCTATGCTGCCCATGTAGTCCATAGGATCTAATCATCATCTGGCGCAACTGAGGTAAAATGTATCATGCCAAACTTCGATGGTTTGCGTGAGATAGTTCTTGCTTGAAAAAGCTCATGTTGTAGATGAGTCTGTATTTCTCCGCGGGAGTTTTCTTGGAACCAGGGAAAAACTGGGGAGTAGAAAACCTGGTCTCGACGCTCAGCTTGATCTATTACTTCCATGGCCTGTTTGGATAGGAGTGATGAAACAGCCTCTTTTATCTTTGGTAGTTGTTGCTTTGTAAATCGAACTTGGGGGTTTGATTGTCAGCGGAGGCTTGGCCTGTAGAGGGATACATGGAAACCGTGTTGAAGAATGTTGGAGACGTAAGGGTCTTGCAGTATTCCCCAGTTTTCCCAGTGTAGTTGGAGGCGCCCACCCACTTGAGCTGGTTGTACTGGAACGGCTGGGGTGGAAGACTCCAGTCGCTCCAACCTGTGTTTCAGCTGCCTATAATTGCGTGGGACCCTCTGGGTGTCCTGCCTCTTCCTGATACTCCTCTATAGTTGCCATATGGGCGTACTTTTAAAAGAATCTTTACCTCTAGAGCTGGCTATCTTCCTGTCTCTTTTGCTCTTTGTAGGCCCGTGAACTTAGATCTGCCTGAGTATCTTTGTGAAGTCTGACGAATGACGCTGGCTAGTGTGTCCATCGATCTAATCATAAGGACTTCCCCTGGAATCCTTAGAGACTTCCTTGGCGACTTTTGTCGATTTCTCCGCCAAAGATGGATGTTGTCGACCACGGGCTGTATAAAGTGGGCTGTAAAGTTCTCCCCCATTACAGGAGGCGCAGGAGGCCTTGACGACGAGCTAAGGTCAGTGCTGCTGAAACAGATGTAAGATGATCCGTTAAAACTGCTGATCTTTTCTTTTGCATAAGTAAGGCAGAATAAATCATTCTATCATCTTCCGGCCGTGGAATCCCGGAATCTAGTAATAAGAGTCTCATTGATCGCCCCTAGATCTATTTAACCCAAAGAACATACGCCTCGGCCATGGTTTCTATATGAGCCAACTTGCATCATCCATCTTGTAAATCTTGTTCTTTACATCGCTGATGATCTTATAGTTCTCATCGATGTCCTGGGCCTTGTAGAAGGAGTCCATGTTATGCGTGGAGAACTTCTTGGCTTGAAAGTTGGGCAGATGTGGTATCTGAACTTTCGTAGCTTTCTGGAAAGCTGCATCTAGATTCTGTGGCACTGCCGCAATCGGGTCGATCGGGGTAGAGTGATTGCATCTGGATCATCTTCCTTCATCAAATACGCCTGAGCTGTATTGCCACTTTTAGATGGTGATGTGAGATCTAGGTTATTGACCATCCAATACTGTATCTCTGCATCAGAAAATATGATTCCTCCATCATCCCCAAAACCATCATCATTAATAAATTGTAGATGCTCTTCGACCGGACGGTAGCTGTCTGTATATCTGATGAGGTTTGTGGCGATCTAGTTGACTTTGTGCTACCGCTTCTATGTGGAGGAGATCTGATGGGTGATCGACCTGGTGATGAACGGAGGGAGATCGCCTATGGGATGATCTTCGAGACTCTGTGAGGTGAATGTTGATAGCTTCGCCAAGCTCTTCGCAGTCCCCCTCGATGTTCTTCTAGACGATGAAGATCTGAATCATATGTCCTTCGCGCTAATGCCTTCGCTTTCATTTGTCGGTCCGTCCGGGATCGATGATATGACCTTCGCCAAGGCTTCCGTGATGTCTGATGGTCTGAGTCCATATCTAGAGATGAAATCGAAGATGGTGATGATCTCTCCCGCCGCTAAGGCCTTCTCAAGGCTGTACATCTAGGTCCTTCGCCAAGGTGGTGCGGGACTTCCTTCCTTGAAGGTGACATCGCCTTTGGCTGCTACGCTGACGGGGGTGCCTCTGGGGTGCTGTTCACGCTGGAGCCTTCGCTGGCGTTCGGACCGCTTCTGCGCAGTTTGTAGTGGTCCTCCATGATGTTCATAATCTGCCGCGATCATGTCTTCTGGGATGATCTGATGAAGCCTCGCCGCCGCCTTTCGCGTATGGGTTCACATCAATGACGCCTGACGCCGGTGTAGAGGCATCAGGCTGCATGGAGATCTCTGCAGAAGTCACAGCAGTCGCTGACACCGTCGTCAGCTTCTTCTGCCGTAAAGTCGGGGATGATTATCGGCTGATCATCGTAGAGGCCCAACTCTGCTGCTGGAACGATCTCGGCTGAGAAAGTTCTTGCTGTCTTCGTGAGATTTCCCTTTGGAAGTCTGGCGCTGCCCTGGGTGTCCCTCAATCTGCGCTTGAGATCGACGATGAGGCCCTCTTAGACTTAGTCTGCAATGACGGGATGTCTGGGGAGGCCGGTCGCTTTCTTCGAGGTAACGGACTGCGTCCCACGTCCTCCTCGCGAGGGGATCTCTAGCAGAACACCAGACGGGAGAGGGTCGATCGCTAGCAGCTGACTGGATGGAATATCTGGACTCTCTGCCATGTTTTGCCCTTGTTTGCGTGATCTATCTGCAGCACGCCTTAAGACGCAAAAGATGATATTTATTAAATGCAGAATGAGATAAATTAATGCAGTAACTGCAACGTGGAATTAAACGCAGACACGCGCGAGAACAACTAGGGCATATTACATGTGGATCGGAGGCAGAAAACGTAATCTACAAATCGCACAGATTTTCATCAACGTAAAGCTAGCTGAACAATCACGAATACACGTGGAATAAACAGTAGAAATAATGATAATTAATCAATACAAATAGTAAAGGATACTAGCTATACCTCTATAGTAACCTATGAGAGGTAAAAACTAAGAGATTATCAAAGGATATGTGTGTAAGGAGACACAAGGCCTCTCTCACATCCTGCTCACTGGGCTAAGAAGGAGAGTGGAAGCACATGGCCAGAGGGTGGCGACACCTTTCCGCCCAGGGGAGACAAAGGGGAGCAACTCGTGGTGAGTACCAATTAGTGATTTTATTTTGAAGGGAGCTTCAAATAAGGAGATACAAGTGTTCCACTATGTTCGCAAGAAGAAGAAGACAAGCAAAAGAGCATGAGTCAGGATAAGGAAAAATATTGATTTTATGACACCCATGACTTGAATATCATGGTAATATGTTCAGTCTCATTTTGAATTCAGATTGATAAGTGTTCTTACCTTTAAAGCATCTCTGAGTTCATCTTCAAAGTGTTGCCCCCATATGCTAGTACCTCCCTTTCCAGTTCCTGTTCAATAGAGGAATCAGAGTCATACCACATTGTTCAGGGATTCATCTTTGATTCAAACCTGGGCAGACAAGTTGGGAAAAATTCAATTTATATTCAAAATAGGGACATTAAAATACTTTCAAAATTCATAGGTATTTTAACATTGTATTGAGAAATACAGGTTACCTCTCAAAAGCCATAAAATGGGTTATTAGATATAATAGGGAGGTAGAAAATTTATAGCTTCCATTTCTGATTTTTAAATGACATTTGCTGCAGGCGTCTTCTGCCTCAGAAGAACTATGCATGAAGGTGAGCATGGTAAATGAATGAGAGGATTCTTGTGAATTTTATTGACCTAATGGATTTATTGAATAATGGAATTGTCCTGAGATCACGGTACCATGTGTACAGGTAATGACCACCAGATCAGTGAATAGAACTCTCACTTCATAGGACACTGGAGTAACAATGGCTAAAAAATATACTGTCAGCGGGAGGAATTATTAAGATCACTGACGATATGCTAATTGTGTATCGTAAACATGTTAAATACTATTGATATAAACATGTGTTCAGAAGGTGGTTCTTTCTCATAATCTGTGTAGAAATGTGACACTGTTCACTAGTGATCACCTGAAAAAAGTTCCAATATAAATCAATATATTTGACATCACTGATGTCAAATATATTGATTTGTTTTGGAACTTTTTTCAGTTTTGCTTGAAATTATGTCTCGAATATTTATCAATAATATATTGATATTTTGTAAGAATTATTAATCTCTATGGTCTACATCTATAACCAAGCCCTATGTAGGAGTACTGTGATGCACATTTACACTTGTCCCAGTGATCCAACTTATTAACACGGAGGATGTAATACCTGTGGGATCCCCAGTCTGCAACATAAATCCCTTGATGTTTCTGTGGAATATACAGCCATCATAATAGTTGCTGGCACACAGGGCGAGGAAGTTCTGAAAGTTGAAAACTCAAATCATGGGCATTATTCTATATCATTAGTTATGTAATGAGAAATATAGCTGCAATCCATTACAAAATAAGACCTCTAAGTTTGTAAATGAAGACATTGGACCATACAAACTCACAATTAACCTTAAGTATCCCAATGGGTATTGAGATATTCCAATAGGTGGTAAGAGTTCCTCCCGTTCCCCCATCCTAAATAATATTTATAAATGAATATATACTAAATTATTAACAAAACCTACACAACAATTAGTAGAGAACTCACAAAAATAACTAAAAGCCCCAAACTTAATTACAATATACTACAGTCAAATCGCAATGAGTCGAATGCCGGTGTCTCGAATATTATGCATAACTCGAAGTACCTGTCGGTCCCGACCATTCCCTGTTATAGTTGTCATCATTTGAATACCGGTTACGCGAAATCGACTCATAAATACACACAATGACTCGAGAAGAAAATTTGGTCCCATGAGATTCAAACAACAGCAATCTTGTATACATAAGCCGAAGTCAGTCAATGAGAAGTTGATTGGTGTAGCAAACTGATTCAATTAACAAACCAGCGCCACTCACACCTTTCCGCCTTTGACGCGTGAGTTCAAAAGGCTGATTAGTGATTTTACGGAAATCACTGTGTGTGCTAATCAGACTGGAACTGATAAGGTGCCCCTATTAGTGATAGGGAAATCATTAGATAAACAAATGCTTCGGCGGAGGAATTAGGACTGGATCATCTTTTTTTCTACCCGCATAGACATACCTATGTCTCGAATGCATCGATAAGTCGAATTTATTACTTGGTCCCCAGAAATTCGACTCATCGGGATTTGACTGTATAGGGTCAAACCATGTTGTGTTACCTCTGTTAATCTGCGGAAGAAAGAAGTGGGCAATCTGAATCATATGGGCGAACGGAAGGAACTCTTCCCGCATAGGTCTACCTACTTCACAAGTCTTTGGGCACTGTTCAACAAACAGCTCGAGCTTCATGTCTCCCAGGTCTGTGTGTAGGGTGACAGACTGAAAATATGAAACAATATACAATTTCATTGATGTTTGACAAATTATCCGGGAGTACTGCACTTTACCGGGCGCACTTTTTCAGATTAATTAGCGCTGGTGGGGTTCCCTAACCCTAACCCCTAGCCCTAAGGATAGTAAAGGGTGCCTAACCCTCCCCTAAACCCTAACCCTAAGGATCGTAAAGGGTGCCATACCCTAACCCTAAGGATCGTAAAGGGAGCAGCGAGGGCTGCGCCCGGTAAAGTGCATTCTAACCTCACTAATAAACACATAGAAACAGAAATTTATTTAATCTTTCCATGTTGGGATTTCTTAAATCTTTTCATATGAGGGCCGCTAACACCAGATGACTTAATTTCTTACTGCGTTAAATGCATGTAGCGTGCCCTGATCGATTGACACGTTATGTGAGAACAGATATATACCGGCCCCTATTTTAGAGGTGTATATTTTGGTACGTACCATCTTCCTTCACTGTCCAAACTGTGCGATTCGTACCTCCCACGCTGAATTCCGGCGGTGGAAATAACATTGGGAAATGCCAAAAGAATATTTGTCTCCGAAATACGATTTCCTTAATCGATGTCAACATTTGACCAAGTCTAATTTGTACATTCAATTTTTTTATTTCCTCTTTTTATAATAGAGAGGGTGCCACGGATATTGTATTTACTACTATATGTGTTTGATTAACTAATAACTACGCGTATCACACACGAAGTTAACTTTTTACTTTACCGTGCAAGAGGTATCCAACATGGCGGCAAATGTAGACGTTTTGAACAAGGCATGGGGTGTTATATCTGCAGTCCTGACGCCAACAAACGAAAATGTATGTCAACAATATATGGGATGTTATTATACGTTTGCCTCACTTAGACCACCTCTAAATTTGACACCGTCAAAGACTTATTTGCTGTAAATAACACCTACTTCGACTAGATATTGATAGTGCTCGATTGTCAGTCTGTCATTAGGGTCAGTCCATACTAAATAAGCATATTAGTAAATGATAAATAAATGGCAGATGAAGTCAGTGAGGAAGAATTCTAACTGCACTACATATTTATAGCAACAATATGTTGAGTTGGATATATTTTTCAGACACCTGTAGAATCCCATCGCCCCAGTCCGGAGTCAGACTTCCAGAATGCCCTAGCAGTGATGAAGCAAGAGGGTGTGGACCACATCATAGAAGAGTGGTTCCTGGAAACATTACAACAGGATCTCCGACACAGAGTAGGGCCAGAGTTCTGGAGACACTTTATACCTGCAGAAACAGACAGCTGTAATCCATGTGGCCAGCTGTACAAAGCTGTGACGTATCTCCATGGCGTCACATCGTCATACTCTGCAAGTCTGCAGCGTCTGGAGGTGATGCGGAGGGACAAGATGGAGTCCGATGATGAATCCCCACAGAGAATATCGGCCCTAGTAGTCACCTTCTATAAAGCTGTCATCTTTTTTTTACTGTTCCCAAAAACTTTTTGACAGCTGTAGAAAAGTTTTATTCTGAGGCATTTAAAGTCTTTCATCACACAAGTGCAGATGATGAAGGTAATGTTCACTGTTTGTTGGTTATATGAGAATTTATTGTAATTTCCTGTAGCCATAGTTCCCAGCTGTGATATTGCTGGAGTATTGCTAAAAGCGGCATAAAACTAAGCTCACTCACCTGTAGCCATATGTTTGTCATGTTGCATATTTACAGGGATGGAAATAAGTTTAAAATTGCTAGTGTACTCCGGTACAGTGGCACATGTAAAGTCACTTGCCCTGATTATTTTCCCACTATACCAACTGTTTTTTTGCTGATTTTTTAAATAAACAACATAATAAACATTGGAAAGTCAACTGGACACCGGTACAGTGTGATATACAAAGTTGCTTGCCCGACAGAAAAAAACACTGGACTCGGACGTCGGGCAATGGGTTATTTCCACCCCTGATTTATAGCATGTATAGCGTATGATGATTGTCAGGCAGTCCCGGGCGCATTGCCAATTAGACACCAAGAGTGATTACATGGTACAGAGAATACAGTGTTGCTGGTGATATTAATGACACATCGAATGGCAAGTCACTTGATTCAGGGAGCATATTATTTCCAGTGAAATGTTTGTTACAATGACAACCATAAATAAAACTAATTTGCATATTATGTTTTATATTCCCTTCTTTGTCTTATATAATCCCAGTATATGTTTCTGTTTGACATTTTATGGAATGATATCAGTGTAGAATTTGTTTTGAGTTAAAGAAAATTTGGAAATAGATGTTTTGATTTGCTACAGATTCCAGTTATTCAAACACCAGTGGGTTTATTACTGTCCATATGTATATAAGTCATGGTAAATTCATGGATAGTTGTAAGATAAAGGTGTAGATTATATTTTTCAATAGAGTTGCTGATATTAGTTTGTTGATGTTACATTTCCTGTTGCAAGAAGGAGAAGATGAAGATCTTGGGTCTTGTAATGGATGTGGTGAAGAGTCAGACAGCTGTCGATGTCAGGATATCATGGAGAAATTTCATGCAGTCAACAGTAAACTGTAAGTGAATCATGGTGATAGACAGAGTGTTATGTGTTAGACAGAACCACCGTATAGCTGGAATATTGCTGAGTCCGGCATAAAATTAAGCTCACTGATAGACAGAGATATATGTGATACACAGTATTATGATATCCATAGAGTGTAATGTAGACTGAGTGTTTTATATTAATTATAATCAGATTATAGACAGTATGTTATGTGATAGATATATTTTGTAGTAGACCCAGTATTATGATATCCATAGAGTGTAATGTTGTAGACTGAGTGTTTTATATTAATTATTATCAGATTATAGACAGTATGTTTTGTGATAGATATATTTTGTAGTAGACCCAGTATTATGATATCCATAGAGTGTAATGTTGTAGACTGAGTGTTTTATATTAATTATTATCAGATTATAGACAGTATGTTATGTGATAGATATATTTTGTAGTAGCGACACTTATGGGTTCATTAAAAGTGATTTACAATGGCAGCAAAAGACTGAAATCCTCGTAAAATATTGGATGCTGAAGTTGCCAATCTGCACGAAACGTGTGATTAAGAGTTACCTCCCTTTTTTGTAAGAATCTGTAGCAAGTTTCATCATTCGAGAAGTTTCTAGAATGTTAACTACGTCAATACAATAGTAACTCAAGGAAGATTTGAGGTCCCCATCACCTCACTTGCTTCTTACCTACCCACCAAGTTGGGATTGGATACCTCACTGGAATCCACTTTCATGTCAACGTGCAGATGCAAGAACAGAACATATGCCTCTTCAGTATGTTGAGACATTCATTGTGACTTAAATCCAGACATTCGTGAGTTCACTGACATATCATTATCATGATTATATCTTTGTCAGAGTAGGGTATCCACAGTAAACTGGTGGTAATCTCCTTGGGCTAGCACTATAAAACTGTCATTACAATTTACATGGGATTGATGGTGTGTATATACAGTGACGACATGGGTATCCTGGAGCGGATATCTGGGGCAGCTGTCACCACCACTGTACATGAGCAGATCAAGCACCACATCGAGGACACATGTAAGGGCAACTATGAGACATCATACTTGGACACGCTGCAGAAGGTGAGATAGGATAAACACATTAGGAGCTTCTGTTGCTGTTTGTGATACAAAGCAGGAGATATCATTTGGCTGATATCTGTGATATTCCATCACCATTGTTGACAATGATTGATTGACCTTGCTTAGTAAACCGCCTCAATGGTGTAGTGGTTAGAGCGTCCCCGGAGAGCGGAAGGTTGTGGGTTCGATCCCCGACCGCCATACCAAAAGAGCGCGTAAAATATGGTACTTGTTGGTC
The DNA here is from genome assembly GCF_003918875.1 of Haliotis rubra. NCBI lineage: Eukaryota > Metazoa > Mollusca > Gastropoda > Lepetellida > Haliotidae > Haliotis > Haliotis rubra. The sequence continues at coordinate 1,078,168 of NW_025765525.1, read as the reverse complement.
CACGCTTGGCTCAGCATTAATGGGTACAACAAGGACTGGTCGGCTTCGAGTCAGTATAATGTGTCTGAGTGGGGTATTCATGCTTCACTCGCGGCATGATATCTCAGTGGCTAGCACTATAAAACCAGCTTGAGTCTGGGCTAAAGTACTGTCGAAATGCTAGAAAAGTGCTTTTAGACTTATATTTGTAATTCAGAGGTATTACAATTACTTAAATAACAAATATCACTTTAAGAAACATCTACCTACTGTAGACCGAGGGAATAAATTTTGAGACATGCCCTAAAATGTGTTTTGAATGATGAAAATACCAAAAAACGGGTAGTGGGACGTTATTTGATACAAACATTAACTGCCTGTGTTACGCTATCAGCATGCACGTATCGACAGGTGAAATTGACACCTTAGCACACGCTCGGGGGAAGGGTCATCTCAATAGATGTTTTCTTCAAAATGTTGAATATGTGTGCGTATAGTATAATGCATTGGTTATGTATGGGATCATTTATGTATGAGTGTATGTGTGTTTGTTTCAAATAAACATACTCTGAATTACTGTACATTGGAAAGAATCCTATCACTTGTGTTATCTTATCGATTGATTGTAGAAATGTGCAACGCTTTAATAAATGTTTTGCATGTCAACAGTATATTTCATTGCAACAATATGGATGTAATTTGGTCAGTTTAATCTAGTTGTGAACATTGGCCAAAGATTTAACGGAAGTCACTGGTGTAGCTTCTTTAGAATGTATATATTCTTCTTCTCATAAAGTTTGTAGACCGCCTGCCTAAGTACTCCCTTTTCAAAGTTGTCAAAGGATGTTTTACGTCCCGTTGTGCTTTTGAAGGCGGCCCCTGTCTTGTCTGATTTGTTTACAATATTGTAAACTTGTTGGTAAGACATACAGACAGCTCTACAAGTTCTGTAATAAACCCTTTCTAAACTAATGAAAGGTTTACCTCTGTCTTTCTAAGCACAAAAAAACTTATAAACCTTTGCAACAATTGACTTCAAATAGTTGGCCATAGTGGACGCTGTGTGATAAAGATGTGCATGCATGACGGAAACTTATTTATCAAGACTTACCATTTATATAAATATTTCTTCAATAAAGAAACGATAATTAAGTAAAGTAACACAAACATTCAACATTTATTTGTTAAAGAAAAAGCGCTTGATTCATATTTTTTACACCGCACCTGTATTATTAACATAAATGTAAAGACTATTTCAGATTTCTGTTGTTGAACTGAAAAAATCTTAAGTTGTTGTTTTGGTACCATATTCTCTCCTGTAAACTGCCCTTTAAATGCATGGGAATGTTAAATCAATTGAAATAAAAAATTAGGTACACTATAGGCGAGTTATTATATTGACAACATAGTACATTTATCACCTTTATAAAGAAATTAAGGCTGAAAAGCATTTTCTAGCATTTCCGACAGTACTTTAGTACAAGCAGCTACACATACACATACACCTACGCATGCGTGCGTCATATGAGTGAAATATTCTCGCTACCCACGATAAACCCAATTTCACCTCACCTCACCTTGCTTAGTAATACTTATTTCAGTGTGTATAGTCACTGATATTTTGTTTTCATGGATACAGGGTAGATAACAGTATGGGAATAAAATCTCTCCTGCATGTGCACATTTCTGTGTAGATTTTAGGTTAAACGATACAAATAATAAAACAATTTGTTATATTCCTTTTTCTCAACATGCAAGAGCAGAAAACAGTATTGCAATAAGTTTTGTTTGAAAAGTGTTTTGCGGAATACTAGCATACCAGTAATACCATGCAGTCTTGTTATTCAATGACCAAACCTGTTTTCTCCCAGTGGCTTGACAGCAAGGTGCTTGGATGGCTAAACATCATCTACGCAGGCAATCGGACGAGTTCTGGACCTGAATGTATATCAGCCTTCAAGGGGAGACTACTCCACTTCCTGTACGAGACATATGCCAAGGCACTGATAGATCAGCTGTTTAATATCATTATTGAGTTTCCTGAGTCCGAGCCGGCAATCATGGACCTGAAAGTTTGTCTGGACAAAACTGACTTCCGCTCCCACCTGGTGTCGTCCTTGAGAGGGGCACTCGAGAACAGACTGTTGCACCCAGGTGAGAGGGACACATTGCAGCATCACCATGAACTTGAACTCATCACAAGGATCAAGTGAAAGTGCATAACATGACATAGGATAAGTTTAAAAATTAGATAAATTGCAAGGAATTCTTTGGTATCTGATTGGCTCAGCAAACAATGTTCAAAGGAGAACCCAACCACCAGCCCATCCGCCAATCAACCATCCACCCATCTGTCCATCAATCATCCACCTATCCACCCTTATGCCAAACAACCACCCACCTATCCACCCTTATGCCAAACAACCACCCACCTATCCACCCTTATGCCAAACAACCACCCACCTATCCACCCTTATGCCAAACAACCACCCACCTGTCCACTGATCTCCCAATCAACCACCCACCTATCCACCAATCTGCCTTTCAACCATCCTTTTATCCACCCACCCAGCAGTAAGTATGTCTTTACGGACAGTATGATGAAGAACTTGTTATTTTCAGGTGTGAACACAGCTGATATTCTGACAGCGTACATTGCTGCCATCCGGTCTCTGCGAGTCCTTGACCCTGCCGGGGTCATCTTGGAACTTGTATGTGAACCTGTACGCAAGTATCTCAGGTATGGTGGTGAGGTGAGGTGAAATTGGGTTTAACGTCGTGCTTGAGAATATTTCGCTCATATGACGACGTGCATGCGTGTGTATGTGTATGTGCGGCTGCTTGTACTAGCTCAGACTTAAGCTGGTTTTATAGTGCTAGCCCACTGAGATACCATGCCGCAGTGAAGCATGAATACCCCACTCAGACACATTATACTGACTCCGAGCCGACCAGTCCTTGTTGTACCCATTAAATGCCGAGCGCCAGGCAGGGACCAACAAGTACCATATTTTAACGTCTTTTGGTATGACGCGGTCGGGATCGAACCCGAAACCTTCCGCTCTCCGGGCGGACGCTCTAACCACTACACCACGGAGGCGGTCCCAGGTATGGCATGTCAGACTATGTTTGATGTGTTTAAACAACATCAAATTCTTCTGAAAGCCCAGATGCTCTCTAAAGTATATAGGAAGTCCTTGTAATTAATTAATAATAATAAATCCTCATTTATCAAATCCTCTGTGATTTTTGTGGAGAGTATTAGTTTTGTCCTCATGTCTCCAGATCCAGGGATGACACAGTGCGATGCATTGTGAGCAGCTTGACAGACGAGGGGAGCAATGAGCTGCTGGACGAGCTGGTCAAGTCCCAGCCACTGCTGCTGGACGAGGGGGTGCAGAGTGATGACGAGAGTGACGACTGGCAGAGCTGGATGCCCGACCCGGTGGATGCTGATCCATGTAAGTTAAGAGGTGGTGAGGTAGCCAAGAGGCTAATGTGTTCACTCATCATGCCAAGTTGGTTTGATTTCTTGAATTGGAAAAATGATATTGCTGGAATGTTGTTAAAAGTAGCTTTAAATCCAAGTTTCTCACCCTGATGCAGATATGTCAAAGTTATTGGTATGTATTGCCAATTTTAGCAATATTCCAGCCTTATCACAGGGTTGATCATATACCAGGCTGCTGTGAAAATCCTGGAATTTGAATGGTTGCTGTGAAAATCTTGGAATTTTGTTAATCAAAGTGTAAAACAACACAGGGTCTAGCAGTAATAGAAGAAGACCTTTTTCTGAAACAGCAGTTAAGACAGCTCATGTCCTTGTTGTCGTAGAGGCCATGGACGGCTCAGTTGTCTCAATTCCTGTCTGCAGTTGCTTCCCTTGGGCAAGCACAAAAGGTATGATTTTGGGTTTGAATCCAGTTCACCCTCTCTATGGTTCTAGGTTTGTGAGCACCATACCCTTACTCATGGGTCTTTCCAAAGTGATAAAAGTCTAGGACCTTAAGGCTTTCTCACATTAAGTTGACATGGTGTACGTAAATAGAATACTGTTAGAAGTGATGTTAAACCCAACTCACTCAATCACTTTGCTATCTTAGGTGTGTTGTCTATGGTTAATGTTTCTTTCCAGCTACAACATCCAAGAGCCGGAGAGCGTCTGATATCATCAGTATGTTGGTGAACATCTACGGCAGCAAAGAGCTGTTTGTGAACGAGTACCGCACACTGCTGGCGGACCGCATCCTGACCCAGTTCACGTATGACATTGAGCGTGAGCTGCGCTACCTGGAGCTGTTGAAGCTTAGGTTTGGGGAGTCGCAGCTGCACTACTGTGAGGTGATGCTGAAGGACGTTGCGGACTCTAAGAGAATTAACACCAGGATCACTGAGGAGAAGGCCCAGCTAGGGGTCAAGGAGGTAGGTGCTGCAATAACGATTTGTTTGGTTTGGATGTTGTTTAACGCCACTCTCAACAATACTCTAGCTATATGACAGCAGTATGTAAATAATTGAGTCTGGAACAGACATTCAGTGATCAACAGCATGTACATCGATCTACGCAATTGGGATATGATGAAATGTGTCAAAGCAAGTCAGTGAGTTTGACCACCTGAGCATTTGTTGCAACAACGAAAAAGATGATGATAACGATGATGATGATGATGATGATGATGATGATGATGATGATGATGATGATGATAATAGTGGTTGTTACTTGAATCATTTTCCAGGATATTGAGATGAATGCCATGATCCTGTCAGCTCAGTTTTGGCCAGCCTTCAGAGAAGAGAAGATAACTCTGCCAGAAGAAATGCAGAAAGCTTTGGAAAACTACACCAAACGTTTTGAGGCACTGAAAGGAAACAGAACCCTTAGCTATAAACCCCACTTAGGTAAGTTTCTGCCATTCTTTTTGTAGATATCCAGTAGCGATATCATTTTAAAGTTACTTACTACATGTATTCTTAGATCTTTATCTGTGATATGCCAGTTGTTTTTCTGTCAGAATCACTGGCAAACGCCTACAAAGATAAACATAGAGATTTTTCTGGGTTACATCTTCTTTTTATTCTCGAGTACAACGTTTCAGGGCTTGTTCTGGCCCCATCATCAGGTAAACTGAACAGTAACTGTTAACTCTGGCCGTGACGTCACAATGCTTATGACGTCACAATGCTATGACGACGCAATACATGTGGTGGTCAATAGATACAGATGACATGGCTAATAGAATACATGTTATTATGAATATATAAGATGTCATTTACTGCAAAATTAATGGATCAATTTAGAACTGTGCAGATACTTATACAAAATTGTTGATTGAATTAGAAATGTACAGAGACGTATTTATAAATGTATAGAATGTAAAGTAATAGCAGTGTATACATAGAAATTATGCTTTATACATGGGAACAGTGACGAGGTAGGGTATTGTCTTATTGTTTTATGTACCATGCATTTGGGAGGTAGACACCCTGGTCCCTGTTTATTGCTGGTTTTGTGCGTTTGATGAAGATAGCCTCAATCAACTTGCGTTTACGCCAGTCACTGATGTTTTTTGAGAGGACTTCAGTTTCCCAGTCAATTTCATGATCGGGATTATTCATAATGTGTTCAGAAACTGCAGATTTCAGATCTGATTTGTCCACTGAAGTTTTGTGTTCTTTCACACGTGTAGCTACTGGTCTGCCTGTCTCACCAATGTAGATGTCACCACAGTCACATTTCAGTTTATACACACAGCCTTTAGGGTTGGATATAGCGTGATTGCACCCCTTACCATTTGCACGTAGCAAAGTTTTAAGGGTTTTGCCAGACGAGAAAGTGGTGTCAATGCTGGCCATTTTCTTTAGGAGTCTGCTGACTTGGTGGCTGATGGGCCCAACATACGGGATGTTGATGCGGATGGGAGATGGTTCAGGTTTCGGAGGAGGCTGAACTTGATCTTGTAGTGTTTTCTTTATGGTGGTTTCAACAAGGTTCTTTGGATAACCATTGTATGTGATGAATGTTGTCATCAGGTGGTCTGTTTCTTGTTGCAGTAGGTCAGGCTTACAAATCTTTTTCGGGCGTCTCGCAAGTGTGGCAACAATTGCTCTCTTGATTTGGGGATGGTGGTTTGAGTGATAGTGAATATATTTTCTGTGTGGGTAGGTTTCCGATAGACCGACGTGATGAGCTGGGTGTTTGAGTTGTCAATGGCGATGTCCAAGAAAGGGAGGTTGTTATGCTGTTCTGTTTCCATCGTAACTTAATTCTAGGGTGTTGATTGTTGAGGTGATCTAGGAGTGCATTGGGGTCATGATGGTTGTCTAGGATAGAGAACGTGTCATAAACTTTCCTGTGCCAACATAGTGGTTGGAATGGTGAAGTAGCCAGAGCAATTTCCTCAAAGTTGGTCATGAATATCTCAGTTATGAGAGGTGAGAGTGGAGATCCCATGGGCAGACCATGAATCTGCTGATATATCTGATCTTGCCACGTGAAATAGGATGTTTCAAAACAGCTGGATACAAGGCTGATGATGCTGTCGATGGAAAGTTTTGTTTCGATATGGTCTATACAGGACTCTAATCGGGATCGTAGGATTGCTAGGGATTCTTCTAGAGGAATGTTAGTGAATAAGTCTACCACGTCATAACTGACCATGGTGCCACAAGCTTGGTAATCCTTAAGTTTGTTAACAAATGATGATGAATCAGTGATGAAGGATTTACCTTCTTTCCCTAATGGTGATAAAAGTTTCGACAGGAATTGGGCAGTATTGTAAAATACCGACCCTCGGGAGCACACTAAAATTCTGGTCTTCACTGGCGATTTATGAATTTTGATGGTGGCACGAGCGTAAGGTGGCTGGGAGTTGTTGGGATTCAGTTTGTTGTGTATGATATCATTAATCTCACCTTTGTCATGAAGTGTTTTCAGGTTCTTCTTATGTTTAGATTCTAACTTTGCAGTTGGGTCCTTAGACACTAGTTTGTAGGTGGAGGTATCACTTAAGGTAGTGTTAACCAGGGTCAGGAATTCAGGTGTATTCATAATGACGGCTGCTTTTCCTTTGTCGGCTTCGGTGATAGTGATGTCAGCATCATCACGTAAATCTGCTATGGCACTTTTTTCATCTTTGGTCAGGTTGGGTTTATTCTTGGGTTGTTGCTGTAGCAAGGCCGATATCTGATGACGCAAGTAGTCTACATTTCCGTTTGGTGCAAGTTGTTGAAGACCACTTTCTATGCTTGCGATGTAGTCATCTGAGTTGGCTGAAGCTGTTGTTGGGATAAATTTAAGTCCTTTAGACAACAAGGATTTCTGAGCTGCACTTAGAGTTTTGCTACTTAGGTTGACAACAGTTTTCTCCTTGTAACTATCAAGTTTGGATTTGGCACAAAGGCTGTGTGTATAAACTGAAATGTGACTGTGGTGACATCTACATTGGTGAGACAGGCAGACCAGTAGCTACACGTGTGAAAGAACACAAAACTTCAGTGGACAAATCAGATCTGAAATCTGCAGTTTCTGAACACATTATGAATAATCCCGATCATGAAATTGACTGGGAAACTGAAGTCCTCTCAAAAAAACATCAGTGACTGGCGTAAACGCAAGTTGATTGAGGCTATCTTCATCAAACGCACAAAACCAGCAATAAACAGGGACCAGGGTGTCTACCTCCCAAATGCATGGTACATAAAACAATAAGACAATACCCTACCCTCGTCACTGTTCCCATGTATAAAGCATAATTTCTATGTATACACTGCTATTACTTTACATTCTATACATTTATAAATACGTCTCTGTACATTTCTAATTCAATCAACAATTTTGTATAAGTATCTGCACAGTTCTAAATTGATCCATTAATTTTGCAGTAAATGACATCTTATATATTCATAATAACATGTATTCTATTAGCCATGTCATCTGTATCTATTGACCACCACATGTATTGCGTCGTCATAGCATTGTGACGTCATAAGCATTGTGACGTCACGGCCAGAGTTAACAGTTACTGTTCAGTTTACCTGATGATGGGGCCAGAACAAGCCCTGAAACGTTGTACTCGAGAATAAAAAAGAAGATGTAACCCAGAAAAATCTCTATGTTCATCAAATATCATCTTCTAAAATGCCAATCAAGCATCTAATTCGCCTACAAAGATAGTCGTTCAGTTCAGCTGTCATCTGTGACCTCATGATATGTTTGCTAGTCTGCTGTATTTTGTTGTCTTTTCATGGTATCTTCTTCTGCTTGCAGTATTGATTGTTTTTGCAGTTTATGACTGACTTAATCTTGTAAAATTATTTCAGTTTAATTATCTGAGATGATAGTAACGAATATGTTTAGAAGAAAGTGTACAGTTGCTGATGTTAGTCAACTTTGGTAGAGTCTGGTGACCAGTCACGATACACCTTAGTCAGCAATCGCTCTGTTTCTCTGACAGGCCTCGTGAACATTGAGATTGAGCTGAAGGAACAGGTGCTGCCATTCTCTGTCTCCCCTGTACATGCTGCCATCATCATGCAGTTCCAGAGACAAGGTAGATAACTCATGCCCCACCCCATCTCACACAGTGATCTCCCCTGTACATGCTGCCATCATCATGCAGTTCCAGAGACAAGGTAGATAACTCATGCCCCACCCCATCTCACACAGTGGTCTCCCCTGTACATGCTGCCATCATCATGCAGTTCCAGAGTCAAGGTAGATAACTCATAGATAACCCCCACCCCATCTCACACAGTGGTCTCCCCTGTACATGCTGCCATCATCATGCAGTGGTCCGAGTCAAGGTAGATAACTCATGCCCCACCCCATCTCACACAGTGGTCTCCCCTGTACATGCTGCCATCATCATGCAGTTCCAAAGTCAAGGTAGATAACTCATGCCCTACCCCATCTCACACAGTGATCTCCCCTGTACATGCTGCCATCATCATGCAGTACCTGAGTCGAGGTAGATAACTCATGCCCCACCACATCTCACACAGTGATCTCCCCTGTACATGCTGCCATCATCATGCAGTACCCGAGTCAAGGTAGATAACTCATGCCCCACCACATCTCACACAGTGATCTCCCCTGTACATGCTGCCATCATCATGCAGTACCCGAGTCAAGGTAGATAACTCATGTCCCACCACATCTCATACAGTGGTCTCCCCTGTACATGCTGCCATCATAATGCAGTTCCAGAGACAAGGTAGATAACTCATGTCCCACCACATCTCATACAGTGGTCTCCTGTACATGCTGCCATCATCATGCAGTACCCGAGTCAAGGTAGATAACTCATATCCCATCCCACCTCACACAGTGGTCTCCCCTGTACATGCTGCCATCATCATGCAGTACCCGAGTTAAGGTAGATAACTCATGCCCCACTTCATCTTACACAGTGGTCTCCCCTGTACATGCTGCCATCATCATGCAGTACCCGAGTTAAGGTAGATAACTCATGCCCCACTTCATCTTACACAGTGGTCTCCCTTGTACATGCTGCCATCATCATGCAGTACCCGAGTCACGGTAGATAACTCATGCCCCACCACATCTCACACAGTGGTCTCCCCTGTACATGCTGCAATCATCATGCAGTACCCGAGTCAAGGTAGATAACTCATGCCCCACCACATCTCATACAGTGGTCTGCCCTGTACATGCTGCCATCATCATGCAGTTCCAAAGTCAAGGTAGATAACTCATGTCCCACCACATCTCACACAGTGGTCTCCCCTGTACATGCTGCCATCATCATGCAGTACCCGAGTTAAGGTAGATAACTCATGTCCCACCCCATCTTAAACAGTGGTCTCCCCTGTACATGCTGCCATCATAATGCAGTTCCCGAGTCAAGGTAGATAACTCATGTCCCACCACATCTCACACAGTGGTCTGCCCTGTACATGCTGCCATCATCATGCAGTTCCAAAGTCAAGGTAGATAACTCATGTCCCACCACATCTCACACAGTGGTCTCCCCTGTACATGCTGCCATCATCATGCAGTACCCGAGTTAAGGTAGATAACTCATGTCCCACCCCATCTTAAACAGTGGTCTCCCCTGTACATGCTGCCATCATAATGCAGTTCCCGAGTCAAGGTAGATAACTCATGTCCCACCACATCTCACACAGTGGTCTCCCCTGTACATGCTGCCATCATAATGCAGTACCCGTCAAGGTAGGTAGGTAGATCCCATCCCCACCCACCTCATGGTCTCCCCTGTACATGCTGCCATCATCATGCAGTACCCGAGTTAAGGTAGATAACTCATGCCCCACTTCATCTTACACAGTGGTCTCCCCTGTACATGCTGCCATCATCATGCAGTACCCGAGTCAAGGTAGATAACTCATGCCCCACTTCATCTTAAACAGTGGTCTCCCCTGGGTCTGTTGTCTGCTGTACATGCTGCCATTATCATGCAGTTTCTGACATAGTTTCAATTTTAATTATGTACCATAATACAGTTATGATGGTTACTGGACATCGCTTTTAGTTTAGAGAAACAATGTATGGGAAAAATAACAGGCATTCAGCATACCATTCATCAGTGAGCTCCTTCCACTGACAGTAGGCACAGGTGGACATGTTGTGTCTTATAATGATTGTTGTGAATGTTTCAGGTAAATGGACAGTTGATGAGTTGAGCAGCGTCCTCCAAATGCCTGCATCCGCACTGCGCCGGAAGATCACGTACTGGCAGAGTCAGGGGCTGTTGAAGGAGGAGGTGCCGGACACCTTCGTCCTGGTGGAGGAACACAAGGGAGGCACACACGACATGATGGGGGCAGATGATGACGAGGCTGAGTCGGCCATGGCATCGGCACAGGAACAGAGGGAGGAAGAACTACAGGTAGCTGCCTTCTACTCAGTGTTAAAGGGGGATCCTCAGTCATGGATCTAGAATGTGCTCTTGCAGCATTGGCACACAGAAAACAAAATGTTCAACAAATATCACTCCCATGGGCCCCCTTAATATGAACTGATTGGTCAGCTCATAGTTTTGAGTGTAACAGTGTTTCTGTTATACTACCCCTCATAGACAAAAGTTGTACTCATCACTAGTTGATGAATATGTGACCTTTCAGTGATGAAAAACCCTGCCTTAGATAGTATTTGATTGTTCTTCAGTATTCTCGGAGATGTTAAAAAGAAGGATTTCTTAAAGAAAACATACTTTGGTCTTATGTCCCCCTTTTTTTATGAATGTCTCCTGATTTAACAATTTCTCCTAAGAAACCTAAATTGTCACTCCTATGAAGAATACATGTTAAATGATGGTAAATCTACCGAGTTTGTGCTCTTGTTGTAGACCTTAATTATTGGTGTTGCATCCTTGTAGGTGTTCTGGACGTACATCGTGGGGATGTTGACGAACTTGGAGTGTCTGCCGCTAGAGCGAATCCACAGCATGTTGAGGATGTTTGCCATGCAGGGTCCCAGTACTGGGGAGTGTAGTGTGCAGGAGCTCAAGGTCTTCCTCGACAGGAAGGTCAAGGAACAGAAGCTGTTGTACAGTGGTGGCGTGTACAGGCTCCCGAAACCATCCTGATGTCCTTGACGGGTTATTGTAGGTCTGACCACAACCCTGCCATTATGGTCAAGTATGTTGCGGTACAGTGTGGGACCAGCAGGTGTACACACTCTCCTGATGTTATGAACAAGTATGTTACTGTAAAGTGTCAGGCCTACAGGCTCCTGAAACCATCCTGACATTATGGACAAGTAACCCGTGAAGATCCGGGTTAGAAGTGATCTTCAGAATCCTATGCTGGTTGTATCGGGATCAGGTAGTCAGGCTCGCTGACTTAGTTGACACACCGTGTCCCAACTGCGTAGATCGATGCTCGTGCAGTTGATCACTGGATTGTCTGGTCCAGACTCAATTGTTTACAGACCGCTACCATATAGCTGGAATATTGCTGAGCGCGCGTAAAAGTAAACTCAGTACCTATGGACAAGTATGTCACTGTACAGCAATATTGGTAGAGGTCACCCCACCATCCTGTCATCTCTGGCTCCAGGAGTTGTCACATATACATGTTATCACACCAGATCCGGGTTACAATTAGTCTTCACTAACCCACACTTGTTGTGAGAGGTGACTAACGGGATCGGGTGGTCAGACTTGCATACTTGGTTCCCAATTCCGTGGTGAATTCTTCGGATGTCAATCACTGAACTATACAGCTGTCCTACAGAAGGAATGGTTAATAATGGTGGTGTTAAACAACAAACAAAACAACGTCAAAATGTTGCCTTTATTGTCAGCCAACTCTTCATGACCTGTGAATTCAGTCCAGGTCTCACTTTCCATTTTGGGGGGCAGAAACCTATGAACATTGGTACAGGTACAATATCATGGCACAGATACAATATCATGCTCATGATGTTAAGCCCATTTCTGGTGTCCCCCGCCGTGATATTGCTGGAATATTGCTAAAAGCGGCGTAAAACTAAACTCAGTCAGTCAGGCTCATGAAACCCTCAAAGTTGAGGTGTCAAAGACCTGCGTCACTTTGGACTTTCCTTCCTCCTCAAGCTGACAAGCAGTGATATAACCGAAATACCTTTCAAAGCCCTGTAAAACCACTCTCACACTTATTCCGAGGTATTTATCAACCAGGCAGACATTGAATAACAGTGCAAGACAACATGAACTGTGAGTAACAGTCAGGCACAGAATGCAACATTGTCCTACATTGATTTATGAATATGCTCCAGTCATTATTGATCAGATGTTGCTTGGGACAGATGTTTCAATATCACTCTGATTTCTATGTTGTTATGAGATATGAATATCATAATATATCAAAATTTGAACATGAATGTACTAATGGCTTCTGTTATATATTGCCTGTTGCCTAATCAAGAGATTAGAGTATTTCTTGATTTTTTTTGGTACCCTGAAAGTGTCAAATTTAGAAGCAAATGGCGTATCTAGTAATTTTGTGACAGCATTCGTAGCTATGAGTGCTGATAGATTAACTCTAACTGGTTAGAGGGTTTGCTGCTCATTTCAAATTTGAATCCTCAGGGGTTTAGACTGAGTGAAGTTCCATTTCTGGTATTCCTTCAGCAATAATGCTGGAATGTTAAAAAGTCTTGTAAAACTATAGTCATTGTGATTGTCAGACAGGTAATATATGAGGTAAAGTTTGGTCACATTTAAGTATTTCAGGTCTCTAACCATATGAATGAATGTGTGTCTGTGGCTGCTTGTACTAGTCAGAACGAATGTCAGTGTTAAAGTGCCAGCCACGCAGATGCCATACTGCATTCCCATGGATACCACCCCACCCCACCAGTTCTTGTTTTATGTGCCTTTGAATCACAGAAACTAGAATACATATCCAAGGATCTGTTTGTACTAAAGCATTAGGGCTGGTGGGGTAGCCTAGTGGTTAAAGTGTTCGCTCATCATGTCAAAGACCCCGGGTTTGATTCCCCACATGGGTGCAATGTGTGAATCCCATTTCTGGTGCGACTATGCTTGTCGTAAGAGGCGACTAACGGGATCGGGTGGTCAGGCTGCTGACTTGGTTGACACATGTCATCGGTTCCCAATTACGCAGATCGATGCTCATACTGTTGATCACTGGATTGTCTGGTCCAGACTCGATTATATACAGACTGACGCCATATAGCTGAAATATTGCTGAGTGCGGCGTAAAACTAAACTCACTCACTCACTGAGAAGGAATCACACAAACTGAAGATGTTCAAAATATCTTCAACAGCAAAACCCTTAAAGTTTGAATGATAGCAAGTCCCTATTTTGATTTGTAGCATATGTTCTGAATTATTCAGGTGAACAATTGACTAGACTTTGAATATGTTTATAACGTATTGGCAGATCCAGAGGGGTGGGGGGGGGTGTCCTGAAAGTTTATTAAATGACCTTTGACACTTTCTTAAGAGTGTGCACACCTCACCCCTTCTCAAAAAGCTGTATCCACCCATGTTACTGGCGACACCTGTGAAGGTAGACACCGGTGGGGCAGGATACGTTCACCTATTTGTGAACACCTGGTATCATCACTATTTTGTAATGATTCATAAAGTTAAACACATGTTCTGTCATGGTATCACATGGTGACAATCACAGGATTGCCTGGTCCAGACTTGATTTATTCACAAACAAGATCACACAGCAGTAATACCGTTGAAACAAATATATGCTCATGATACAGTCACAATTGTATAATTTCTTATGAATTTGGAATGTTTTTTTTTTTATTCTATTGTAAAAATTGCTTTTTCGCACCCTCGCACTTCAAACCTTGTATCACTAAAATTGCAGGTGAGCTTCTGTACCCACGATCCTTTCATTTCAAGACAGTCGGATGATGGCGACCTACGTGCTATCAAGAATGACTAATTCAATATCAAACATTATCTACCCGTCGGCGTTCTGGGATAAAAATATACTGCCTCGTAATCAGCACACTTCTCGGAAGTTGAGATGAAGCGATTGAGCGCCCGAGTTTTTGAGATAACAGCGCATGCCCCAACACAGCGACAATGCGTCAACCTTGGGAAACTGTAATCTTGAGTTTCATTTCACAGTTCGAAAGTCAGTGTGACTATGTAACCAAATTAAGTAATCTTATGTCCTTGTGGCAGTATTGTTATATTAACGGTATCTTTAAAGGTCTCATGCAACCAAAAAACAAACATAATTAAAACACAGTTATCACTTATTCATGACATATAATATACATTGCTGGTTATGAAAAAACATATAAACAAAATTATAAGCGTACAATCGCAAATCAAAAGTGCAATATTGTGTACTTGGGTTTACTTCCCAAGAAACGAAGCAGCCGGGATACCGAACCCAGTCAGAGCGGGTGGGTGTGCACTCAAGTGTAACGGCTGGTTCATTTGCAGATGCCTTCACGGCTCATTGTGTGTGTATATATAGAGATGTTGGGTTTTGTAAATACATGCTCATTTTTTGTGTATAACATTTTGCATTCAACAGACATCATAACATGTCATGTGTTCAAGTATCACACCTGTCTGTCTGTGTAATTACATAATGTGACAGAGACCGAACTCGGGCCATAAATCAATGCGTTTTGTTTATGGTGTATAGCCTGATTGGTGTTAAGTTCAAATTGCATGTGGTCAGTGATCGCAGTTGTGTATTGAATATTGTCATTAGCAGACAGGCAGGCAGACACACAGTGTCAATAAAACAAGACATTGAGTTTTGTCTGTGACAACGACATATCTATATCACAGTTAGAAATTCTGTCAACGCTAAATAATGACATTGCTTTTAAGCATCGAACTGAGAAAGTGACTCGGTAAGAAGAACGTGTGGTGAAATAGACAAATGAAATTATATAAACAGTTTATTTACTGTCATAATATATAAAAAGCTCGCGCCTGTGAGAAATCAACAAAACATTAGGAAAATAGCTCAAACCAAAGCCTTCACCGAGTATTCACCGGACAACCCGCTTCCAAGTTAGGCGAAAATATTTCACTGAACACGTGCTATGAGCGCAGCCCAGCTGTTGAAACCAGTTTCCCCCCGAAAAGTCGGGGGAAAATTAGTGAATCGTTTGAACTCCGATTTCGCGCGTTTTTTTTCATCGCGTAATTTTTCAACTTTATAAGTTGAATTTGCATTTTTGATGATTTGTTTCGGTAAGTCCATACCGAAACCATACCGAAAGGTATCAGAATCTGCAAAGTTGTATTTTACGTTGCATGTGACCTTTAATAATGTGTATGTCGTCCAAGTTAAGACTTAAGTAGCCGCTAATTAAACCACACGTGCTCTGATAACTGTTTTAAGACCCGTGAATATCTGGGTTAGAATTGGCCTTCAGCAACCCATGCTTGTCGTAAGAGGCGACTAACGGGATCGGGTGACTTGGTTGACACATGCCATCGTATCCCATTTGCTTAGATCGACGCTCATGATTGGGATTCTTACGGTCGACCACAAAGTATGTCGTACAAGACTAGTCTCTTATTTGAACAAATTGTCACACATGTTTCCAAATGGGACATATTCCCAATCATTTCCCCGGACGGCCTGTTTATATGGACCTCGACATCTCCAGCATTTGTTAAATTGTGTCTGAATAATATTGCAGCAAAGCGAACACTTTTCAAAGAAAGTGTATTGGAAGAAATACTTTTTTTTTTCCTTTTTGGTTCCATACGTTCTCTGGATTCAGAATGAAGGCTATTTTCTTGTACGATCTGTGTACAGCCATTATGTAGAATATGTTTAGATTTCTCTCGAGTGACTATTATTATGATTGCTGGTATGAATTGGATGCATCCAGGGTATAGTGGAGAGTGATCGTAACGTATACCCTAGAGATTATCGAGGATGGTTTCTGTTATCTCGTGGTGTTAATGGAATGTTGCCAAAAACAAACAAAATCAGGCTCAAATCATACACACTACCTCAATCACTACAAACACATCGGCGTGGTATTGAGGGCTCCGCGAACGGGGGCTTTCGCTGTGAAGAGCTTTGACGCTGGTTACTCTTCATGTGGTGACCTTTTTAATCGCCAACAGCGACCACAGAAGCCCCCGAAATCCCAACGAGTGCGTTTGGTTGAACGCAACTTAAACCGGTATTTGTGTTACATCATGGCAGGGGTCAGTGGGGTAGCCCAGTGGTTAAAGCGTTCGCTCATCACGCCGAAGACCCGGGATCGATTCACCTCATGGGTACAATATGTGAAGTCAATTTGATATTGTTGGAATATTGATAAAAGCGACGTAAAACCAAACTCATTCACTCACTCACTCATAACACGGCGTATGACCTAGATGTGGAAAGAAAGGCTCGATCACAAAGTGCACATCGGATGGAAAAAAATATGAATATTGTCATAGCGCTGGTGGACTTGAAACCAACTAGTCTCCTCGATATCTGTCAGACGGAATGGTCAATGCATTTTTTGCGTGAGTTTGGTATTTGTCATATTTCCGAAATTTAACAAATACAGCACATATATAATGGTCTTCACTCATTGTACCCGTGACGGTTCGGGTTAGAATTGATCTTCAGGAACCCTCGCTGACTTCGCTGACCCATGTCATCGATTCCCAATTGCGGAGATCGATGCTCATGCAGTTGATAACTAGATTGGAATATTGCTGAGTGCGACGTAAAACTAAACTCACTCACTCTTCACTCATTGTACACATCTGCTATAAAAAGGCGACCGCCTCCGTGGTGTTATGGACAGAGCGTCTGCAAATTATACATCCCTCCACACCCCACCCCCAACCCCCCCAGCACACAAAGGGGCGATAATTCGATCATCCCCGGATGTTTCACTCACAGGGGCGTGTCACGCTTAGAAACAGCGTTAGAAGGACATATAGGTATATAGACCCAACCCTAGTACTATATAAAAGGATCCTTAACAGGATAAAGATGTTAACAGATGGCACATGTTAGTACGCAAAATGGTATAGGGGTGCAAACAAGGACTGGTCTGTGTCAAACTTAGGTATCTATGTGGGACTGTGGCCTTGTATCAAAAGTGCACACGCACGCACGCACACACACACGCACACGAACACGACTTTTAACCCATTTATCTCCACCACACCGCCACAAAGAAACCAGAATTGCACTTTGTCAGTGGAGGCTCAAACCGCGTGTTAAGACCATCTGGGCTATAATGCGTACACGTGACGCTGTGAGTGCTGTTGTCAGAATTTATCGAGTATTGAGTACCCGTCGGTATCTCAACAGGATATAGGACAACCGCTGACTGCAGTTTCCCAGGCTTGTTGGCTGCTCAGATAACCCCGACTCTGACACTTTAATGTCAAGTGCTTCCTTGTCGCTCTCCGAGACAGGCACACATTGTCTCTTATCACAGATGATGTTAAAACACAGTATCAGCGAAGTATCATGTTGATGTTCAATGTTATATAATCAAGTACTTATGAGCCGAGTGAGGTTCGGTCGTCACGCCGAAGACCCGGGTTCAGTTCTCCAGATGAATGGGAAGTGAAGCTCATGCTTGCCTTGATATTGGTTGACTATTCTAAAGTCGGAGTAAAACCATCATTCTCACTAACCCCAAATCCCACTCACTCATTCGACCCGTTAAGATCCGGGTTGGAATTGGTCTTTAGGGTTAGGTCCCATACTGCCTACAGTTCCAAACTGCCTACATCCCAAACTGCCAACACAAATATTGTAGGCAGCGTGGGAAATGATTTTTTTGCCCTGTAGAATAATGGAACAGCCCAATTATCAATGAAGAAGGGGTGCGTGGTTTGGAGTAAGGGATAATTATAGGGATTATATTAGTAATGATGGTACCATAATGATACATGCTCTGTGCTTCTACTTCCATGTATAGTATTGTTTGAGTATTATCATTCAATAAAGATTACAAGATATGTACAATAATATTGTTTTATTTTGTTCTGGGAAGCCGTTTACATGTTTATATTGCAATCTCCAAAGCAGGAATAGCTAAATTCTATTTAATCAATTAGGGTAGGCTTGTTTTAAACATGTTGTTACAGGCTTTGCCTGTCTTTGTCAGATTTTTATGTCTAAAAACATGGTAAGGACTAAATTTTTGAGAAGATTTCATCTTCTCTGTTAATTAAACTCCTAATAAATCAGAAGGGGAACCAACTGCATCCATCCGAAAAACGCATCTTCAGTACGTTGATGCTGCTGGACATCTCATCAAGTTGGCTAAGTGATTGTGAGTTGTGTGTAATTGTGAAACCAGTAAAAGACTGTAAAACCACTGAAAGACTGTAAAACATCAATTTTTCATGATATATCCATGTCTCCATGTAAAGACTGAGAATTCTCAGAATGAATAAACATGTCTTACCAACCAACACTTGTAATTTTTTTAACTTCTGTTGGCAGAGTGGGAAGACACCATAGAACAGGTCAGTTCATTAACCAACTACCTGGTCAAGTTCATTTTAGCAGGGGTAGAACAGGTCAGATAAGTGTATTCCCATTAACTTCACTTCCTGGTCACTGGACCGTATCATGTTGTTTTAACCTGTAGGCAGTTTGAAACTGTAGGCAGTATGGGAATACACCGTCTTAGCAACCCATACTGGTCGCAAGAACTTGGTTGACACTTGTTATCATATCCAAATAAACGCTCATGATGCTGATCACTGGATTGTCTGGTCCAGACTCGATTATTTACAGACCGCCGCCATGTAGCTGGAATATTGCTGAGAGCGGCCCTATACAGCAAAGAAACAACACTCATGGTTTTTCGTTTATCCGACCATTTTCCGTCAGCATCTGCTGCAGACATATATACCATTTACATAGAGGATGCTTTGCTTACTGTGAAAAAGTTGGCACCATAATAGAAACTTTGGCGAAATGCTTCTTCTTAACCCGCAGAACTTATTCTTTTGAATTGTTCTATCTTCAGGATACTTCTTCACCAGGTATGATCACTGTATTTGAAAGTAACCGTTTACCTTTGAAATATACTGAACAGCAAAAGAAACGCAAGTTTCGAAAATATGAAATCTCATGAAGGTAAGCGTTCATGTTTATGGAACGGTCATGGTAAAGTGACGTAATGATCCCAGATGAGATGATGTCATGCAATTTGACGTCCATACGAACCATTCGCACAAACACACCAACAGTGCAGCAAAACCATAATTTTAGCACGTGCATCGATGGCTCGGGATGAAAAGCATGCATTTCACTCTGAGGTTTCCTTCATAAAGGTTTGTGTCCAAAAATCAGTTCAGTATTGACGCTGGGAGGTGAACGCGCTACACAAACGATGCCTAGACTAACGACTCAGCAGCGGGGAATGACCATTGGAAAGTTGCACGGAGGATTCTCTGCAACCGCTGTAGCTAGACAATTGGGCTGTCATTCTACCACCATTACACGACTTGCTCAACGTCATCAGCAAACCGGGGTTGCTGCTGATCGTCCCCGTACTAGACGGCAACGAGTTACAACTCATGCGCAAGATCGGTTCATCCGGGCCACTCATCTAAGGAACCGAACTCAAGCAGCAACAGTAACAGCAGCCTTAGTTCTTGGGTCAAGGGGAGCAGTGCCAAGCGATACGATTAGACGTCGTCTTCGGGCTGCTGGAATCCGCTGCCGAAGGCCATATGTGGAGCCAGTTTTGGCACGTCAACAACGCCAGCGACGTTTAAAGCCCTCAGACAGCAAGGATGTCGATGGATTATATGGCTCAGAACAACATTAAGCTAATTAAGAATTCGTCTGGTATTTTAGCACCATATTTAGAATTATTATTCAATATAATATTATAAAATGGTATATTTCCAACTAGTTGGACAATCGGTATTATTGTCCCGCTTCATAAACAAGGCAGTATTGATAATCCAAATAATTACAGGGGCATTAATCTTTTAAGCATTTTTAGCAAGGTTTTCACTTCTATCATTAACAGAAGATTAGTAACTTGGGGAGAGGCATTGAATAAAATAAATGAATCCCAGGCAGGATTTAGACATGGATATACGGCTACTGACAATATGTTTATATTACAAAGTATTATACAGAGATATCTCAACACCAAAGATGGTAAACTCTATACACTCTTCGTTGATTTCGAAAAAGCATTTGATTCAGTTGACAGACAAAAGCTATGGTTTATTTTTAATACCCATGGTCTAAGTCCTAAAATGAAAAAAGTGATTCAGAATATGTATGAAAACGTTAAAGCTTGTCTTAAGAATAACAATGAATTCTCAGATTCTTTTGAACTACAACTCGGGGTAAGACAAGGCTGTATACTTAGCCCATTTTTATTCTCATTTTTCATAAATGAATTAGCAACCCAAATTGAAAGCAATTGTGAGTATGGAATACAGTTACACCCTGACCTAGTACATATTTTTCTTCTGCTCTTTGCAGGCGATATCGTGCTATTCTCAAGCACTGTTGCAGGTTTACAAAGATTTATACAAGAACTTGAGAGTTATTGTGACACATACAAATTAACTGTAAATAGAAATAAAACTAAAGTAGTAGCTTTTAAAAAGGGGGACGTTTATCAAAAACGAGAAATGGTTGTATAAAGGTAAAGAATTAGAATGCACCAGTTCGTACAAATATTTGGGAATGTTCTTCAGTAATTGTTTATCTTGGACAGCACATGCTAATTACGCTTGTTTGCAAGCACAGAAGGTTATGATAGGTATCTTTAAACAATTAAATGTACTTGGAGACATAGGTATAAGTTCATACTTTAACATATTCGATGCCAAAATAAAGCCAATTTTATTGTATGGAGCCGAAATATGGGGTTTGAATTATTACAATGATATCGAAAGAGTTCAATTGAAAGCATGTAAAAGATTTCTTGGTGTTAAATCCAATACGATGAATACAATGGTGTATGGAGTATGTGGTAAATACCCGATGCACTTGTTTTCAAGTATCAGAGTGATAAAATACTGGTTAAAATTACTGGAGATGCCTTCTTATAGGCTACCAAAGAAATGTTACAATATGATGATGCTATTCGATAAAAATGGACACACAAATTGGGTTTCTTCTGTTAGAAACTTTCTATTTTCGAAAGGGTTTGGTTTTGTATGGAACGATCAGTATGCTGATTCTGAGGGTAAGTTTCTTTTAGAACTAACACGCAGATTAAAAGATATCTATTTACAAGAATGGTTTGAAAAGTTATCACTTTCCAGTAAATGTTTGTATTATAAGATGTTAAAATGTACTTTTGACGCCGAAATTTATCTTTCATGTCTAAACGTAAAAAAGTATAGGATAGCGTTAAGCAGATTAAGATGTTCTTCACATGATTTATTTATCGAAAGTGGAAGATTTAAAAATGTCAAAAAAGAAAATAGAACTTGCAAACTATGTGATCTTAACCAAATAGAAGATGAATATCATTTTCTTTTAATTTGCCCTGCTTATAATTCCCTGAGAATGTTGTTTAAGAAATATTATTGTGCCCATCCAAACCTTTATAAATTTTCAGCATTGTTAAATCACAAAAAAACATACTATACTTCAAAACTTTGCTTACTATGCCATGTTGTTTAGGACAAAATATATCTCAGAACACAATCTCACCTACAGTTGATTAATTTCTCTTCTTCATGTATATTACATGTGCGTGTAAATATTGATTTATAAATGTGTTGTACTACAGGCCTGTGGCCTTTCAGTACCGGAAATAAATATCCAACATTAACGTTTTTCCATGGCCGTCTCTTTCCCCGGATATGGCTCCCATTGAACATTCTGGGACGAAATTGGACGGGGGATTGCTGCAAGTAGACAGCCACTCACACTTGCACAATTGGAATAGAAATTGGTGTTTGAGCGGAACAACTTGCCTCATGCATCCTTTGAGACTCTAGTGAACTCAATGAGGCCACGTTGCACGGCCTGTGTGCAAGCTCAAGGTGGCTGTACGCGCTACTATAGAGACTGTCACTTTTCGCGTTCGGGGGTATCTCCATTTGACGGACTGTGATCAATTTGAACTTATTGCAATTCAATGTCAACAGCAACTTTTAGCTTTCTATAGAATAAATGATTAAACGTAATTTTAATTGTCTTCTATTAAAAAACTTGACAAAAAGCCCGACTTGCGTTTTCTTGCTGTTCAGTATAGGATGGTTAATATCAATAGAACATCATTTTTGTTCTGACATCCGAGTCTTCCCCTTGGGAGGGGGGCACGGGTGGCCCTGTCGCAGTGTGCGAAATAGCCACTGGCCCGCTAGCCCGTGGCAAGTAAATATCCAGTCGGGCCAGTAAATCTCCACAGTCACTGGCCCGACTGGCTAGTGAATATTCATGGGGGCATTTTGTAAATATGTCACTCTCTCCAACTTATTAAGTTACATATTTAAATCATGCAAGAGTATGGTCTGATAAAAATGTTCATCATATTGCAGCTTCATGATAATGAAACCCGTGTCATGCCAACAATATCTTATTCTCATATATTTTTTGTAATCTTTGCTTAGTTTCTACATTCAAATTTCGGGCTAGTGAATTATTTCGTCCGACCCACTATCAAACTTTGGAAATTATTGCGCACACTGCCCTGTCCTTAAGTCGCCGCAATAAGTTGTGTAGATTTGCGTGCGCTCGGCACTCTAGACACCTGTGGTTGTGGGTTCGAAACCCCGGTTCGCCCTCTTTACTTTACTGTTTCCCGTGCTCGTGGGATTCATGGGGCGGTGGGGTATAGCCTAGTAGTTAAGGCGTTCGCTAGTCACGCTGTAAACCCGAGTTCGATTCCCCACATCGATACAATATGTGAAGCCCATTTCTGGTGTCCCCCGCCGTGATATTGCGGGAATATTGCTAAAAGCGGCGTAAAACTAAACTCACTCACTCATGGGTTTCACCTCAGGAAAACTGACGCTTGCATCACTTTAGGTCGATTCCCCACATGGGTACAATATGTGAAGCCCATTTCTGGTGTCCCCCGCCGTGATAAAGCTGGAATATTGCTAAAAGCGTCGTAAAACTAAACTCACTCACTCACTCACTTTAGGTTGGGCTGAAACGCTGTAATATAATTGGAACACTCATTCGTACACCTTACCCCTACCCGCATCCCCATATAAGTCGAAGGTTCTTCTATGACATCGGTTCGGTTTGGACGAATGACCAACCGGTCTGCCCTATGAATTATACCTTAGCTGTCAAACACGAACGCAAGCGCACACACGCACAAACACACCTCTCAAACTCACTCTCACACTCTGGTGCCCCGGTTGTGATATGAGGAAGAACACTACAAGTGGACTGAACACTAGTCATTCACAGATACTGAAAACTACGTATTGCTGTCACTAGGAAGACTCACGATAAAATTCTTCTGATATGGATGACCTGACCTTTAACAATCTGTATGCTCACGCGAAGACGTATCCAATAATATTGATACTCGACCAGGGTATTGCCAAAATCCCAATAGGCCCTGATGCTGAATAGCCGACTGTGGTCACAAATCTGCTTCCTGCTTGAGAGCTTTAAATCTCGATAACGACGCCATCGGCGGCAGAGTTGGGGAAGACTCCGCTCAGATCACTAGCTGTAGAAGGTGCTGTCGTTAGACGTCGGCAATATAACAACCAACATAAACGATGTTCGCGTTGTTCCTGTCGCTGCTCCTGGTCGTTCCAGGATGTTTGAGCGTCAACGTCGTTGAACACGCTGGTGCCACCGGCCCAGATGTAGTGACGACGGTGGTGGACATCATTCGAACCAACTGCATCTTCCCCCAGGACAAATTGTTTCTCCGCCGCCTGGCGTACGTGGAGACGAGGGATGGGTCCTCGCCGAAAACATACAGTGACCCAAATAACAGTGGTGGAATCTGGCAGGTGAGTGAGTGAGTGAGTGTGATTTTACACCGCTGTTAGCAATATTCCAGCAATATCACGGGGTTTGGACATCAGGGATGGGCAACTGTACCCGGGTCTTCGGCGTGACTAGCGGACGCTTTAACCACTGGGCTACCCTATCGTCCTTTGGCAGAGTATTTTTAAAAAAAACACACGTCACGTCAGCAATATTGCAGCCATATTGCGATGGGAAATGACATCAACGGTCTTGACAAAGATGTTGGAAATGTTGGTTGCAACTTTGTGAATATGTTTTTTGTATTTTTGTTTGTTGTGATTCATCGCACTAAGCAATATTCAAACAATATGGCGGCGGTCTTAAAATACTAGGGTCTGGACCAATCAATCCAGATATTCACATCTCGAGCATCGATCTACGCAACTAGGAAACGGTGACATGTGTCAGCCAAGTCAGCGAGGCTGACTACCCGATCCTGTTAGTCTTACGACAAGCATGGGTTGCTGAAAACCAATTCTAACCGGAACTTCAGGGTTGAATGTTTGCTGTGATATTGCCTGAATGGCGTTGAAAGCGACGTAAAAATACACTCAGTGGTGCCTTTGAATTAGAAATTCCAGAGATCTGTTTTATGTCTTTACCTTTAACGAAGGGAAATATCATTAACCAATCAGAGTGGTAAACGAGGAATATTTCCCAGAGCAAGTACCATGTAGGGATTCCATCATGCGGATCGGAAGCAATTATATGCACTTTATAGTCTTAAAGGTGCAGTAAAATCACAAATTTTGACAAGGTTATCCAATTCCTTTTCCGAGTACAGGAAACCGAAGACACCAACCCCAGTTCCACACCATATGCTACCTACTTGAAAATGTCTCTATACACATTCAGTTTAAGTCATCGTGTTAAAAAGACAGCACCAGATATTGAAAAATGTGGTCAATGTTAATTACTGGATGGATGTACATTAAAAAACAATATTGGTCGTTGCCTTTGTCGTGTGCTTCACAATAATCCTACCCGCTGCTATGTATTCCCATTGCAGGTGAGCTCCAGTATGCTCGCTCAGACCCAGGGCAACCAGCCCGAGTTGCAGCCTCTGTACACAATCATACAGAACGCCCTGAACATAAACTGGAGGACAGTCCAGTGGTCAGACCTCCGAAAGCCCCTCTACTCCGGACTGGCCGCCGCTCTCTACCTCACGCTACAAACCAGCCACCCAGGGGTGACCATTCCTCTGAAGGTGGAGGAGCAGGCCGTTTTCTGGAAGGACAAGTATCAGAGCGGAGGGAGCAGCGCTTACAACTTCACGGCGATAGTCAACGAGATGGAACTAGGTCCGTGCTAACTCTTCTTCTCCCCGCTTGTACCGGTAAAAACTAGAATCAAGGCGCATGCAGTCACTGACTATAGTGCTAATACCCCGTCACTGAGTATGTGAGTGAGTTAGTGAGTTAGTGTAGTTTTACGCCGCTTTTTAGCAACATTCCAGCAACACCGCGGACACCAGAAATGGGAACCGTGAAGGTCCGGGTTAGAATGAACCTTCAGTAACCCATGCTTGTCGTAAGAGGCGACGAACGGGATCGGGTGGTCAGGCTCGCCGGCTTGGTTGACACATGTCATCGGTTCCCAATTGCGCAGATCGATGCTCAAGATGTTGATCACTGGATCACTCTAGTCCAGAGTCGATTATTTACAGACCTCCGCCATATAGCTGGAATATTGCTGAGTGCGACGTAAAACTAAACTCACTCACTCACTACTACTACCACTACTACCACTATTACTGCTACTACTACTACTACTACTACCTCTACTACATTACTACTACTACCACCACCACCACCACCACCACCACTACTACTACTACTCCCATTACTACTACTACTACTACCACTATTACTACTACTACTACCTCTACTACTATTCCTACTACCACCACCACCACCACCACTACTACTACTACTCCCACTACTACTTCTACCACTACTACGACTACCACTACTAATATTGCCACTACTACTACCACCACCACCACCACCACTACTACTACTACTCACTACTACTACTTCTACCACTACTACGACTACCACTACTACTACTGCCACTACTATTAGTACCACCACCACCACCACCACTACTACTACTGCTGCTACTACGTCTACTGATTAGTGGAGTCTTTAGTAGTGGTCTGATTGTTGTAACAGTTTTTATTTACTTCTCTTTGTTTCCAGGTTGTCAGGCTTTGAACAGACAGGTGGACATTGCCTTTATCGTGGACACCTCGAGCAGTCTCAGCAAGGACGACTTCACAAGGGTCAAGAACTTCCTAAAGGAAATCGTAAATGGACTCAATATTGGCGCAAGCACTGCCCACGTTGCCGTCATAACGTATGCCTCAAACGTTAATGTCCAGTTCCGTCTCAACAAGTACTTCTCAAACATTGAAGTCTACACTGCCATTTCAAACCTTGTCTACACTGGCGGTGCCACCAACACCGCTGGGGCTCTCAACGCCGCCGTCACCGACGTCTTCGCCAGGTCAATGGGTGGTAGGGACAGCGCCGTCAAGGTGGCAATCCTCATCACTGATGGAGTGCCCGACGACGCCATTAACACTGAACATGCTGCTGACAATGTACGCCTTAACGGCATCGCCGTGTTCACCGTTGGGGTGGGGAGTGCCATAGACACCGCTGAACTGCGGAGAGTGGCCACTCCCCCATCCTGCACCCATTCCTATATTGCAAACGGGTATGACAGCATCGCCAATCTCAAACAGGAGATACAGAACAACATCTGCAGGGGTGAGTGTCTCAGAGAGATCCTTGTAAGTTAGTTTCAAGGACCGACCAGTTTTTTTCAACTAAAACCAATGCCACACATATTTTATGACAAAACATCTTGCAACGGTCTATTTTTCAGTGGCTGACAAAATCGTTCCTTTTTCAACAATCTGAAGCATCATTACTTTTTTTGTGGGACCAATAATTTTACGATAAAATCCCCGGACGCCACAGAATTTGAAAGGGTCGGTCCGTTAACGTCAATGTGAAATGGTCGGTCCGGTAACGTCAATTTCAAATGGTTCCTCCCTTAACGTCAATTTGAAATGATCGGTCCCTTAACGTCAGTTTGAAATGATCGGTCCCTTAACGGCAAATTGAAATCATCGGTCCCTTAACGTCAGTTGAAATGGTCGGTCCCTTAACGTCAATTTTAAATGATCGGTCCCTTAACGTCAGTTGAAATGGTCCGTCCCTTAACGCCAATTTGAATTACGTCAATTTGAAATGGTCGGTCCTTAACGTCAATTTAAATGGTCGGTCCTTCAGTTTGTATGTCAATGACGTGCAGCGCTTCACCTATTCAGCCGAGGCGTCCATATTGAAATGCTCACTCACACACTGAACCGTCCTTTGTTGTGACAGGAGAAAATCCCTACCCGTTTTTGTCAAGAAAATACATAAAACTCAGTCCAAGAGAAGGATTCAGTTCCCCTTCCGATTCTTACATCCGAGATACTGTTTTTGCAAGTAGTAGTCACCTTATCTCGATACTAATATATTTAGGATTTATTCGGGATTATCTAATCTGATGAACGTCTTGCAGCTCCACTGTACGCCAATGCGACGGTAGAATGTACGATCGGTACATGTCCTCCATACGCCTTCCCCTTCACCGGCAACAACGGCCTCACCATTCAGGTAACCACGTGGTCACTACAACATTTCGCCTCACTAAATTTGTCAAGACGCAAAATATCTGTCAATCCCCTCATATTTTTGTATCCTCGCCCACTATAGATGTCAACGCCCCCTGTGTGTCCCCGCCAAATATAGATGTCAACGCCCACGTAAATATTTTAACGTGAAGGTTCTGTGTCCCCGCCCACTATAGATGTCAACACTCCTTGTGTGTGTCCCCGCCCACTAAATATTTTAACGCCCACGTTGTGTGTCCATGTCCACTAATTATGTTATGACCCTCCAACCCACTTTGAATATCCACGCTCACTGTGTGTTCTGTCCAGCCTCTATATATATATATCTCCGCGCAAGTGAGTGTGTTGCCGTCCACTATATATATATATATATATATGGGATATATGGGATATATGGGATATATATCTCCCAAAAATGAAACGCATCATGAAAATAGCAATTTGATGTAGCAATGAATTAAAACGTGATGAAACATCACAACAAAACGCACCATCCGTAAAATATCCGTATTTACAGCATGATTTTCAATTTCGGCGTGTAGTGTCACAGAATACACAAGTCACATGAAATGCACGTAAACGTTGGGGATCAGATAGTCTCAATGATGGGTATAAAAGGTTGATCGCTGTCTGTCGATTATTCACTGTATTTAAAATGCAAACGTCTAAGTGAAGCCAACCGTCATATCGCCATTGGTTTGCTTGAAGCTGGCCAGTCTCAACGTGCAGTTGCCCGACGCATGAATGTTCACCAAAGCACCATTTCACGGCTCTGGGAGAGATATCGCCGGCAGAATGCGGTAGCAGATGCCCCTCGTAGTGGGCGACCTCGAGCGGCACAGGATCGCTACATCCGGGTACATCACCTGCGTCATCGAACAGCTACGGCGACCAGTACCGCTCGACAAATACCCGGATTGAGGAGGCTTTCTGCACAGACTGTCAGGAACAGGTTGAGAGAGGCTGGTTTACGTGCCAGAAGACCTTATTTTGGCCCTGTGCTTCGACAACAACATCGTCGACATCGGGTTCAATGGTGCGCCAACGTTCAGGCCTGGAACCTACCGAATTGGCGTAGAATCTGGTTCAGTGATGAATCACGATTTCTATTGGAACGACGCGATGGAAGAATACGGGTGTACAGACGTCGACGTGAACGTTTCGCTGACGCTTTCGGCCGGGGAAGTGTTAGGATGTGGGGGGCAATCACCTGCCGTAGAAGAAGTGATTTGGTGATGATCCAGGGCAACCTGACAGCTCAACGGTACTGTGACGAAATCCTACGCCCACACCTCATTCCAGTCATTGATCGCCAGAGGGAGTTGTTTCAACAGGACAATTCCAGGCCCCACACAGCACATCACACTAGAGACTTCCTCCAGAATCACAACATTAATGTGCCCCTTGGGCAACACGAGATTCCCGGACTTTAACCCGATCGAACATCTGTGGGATGCCCTGAGACTTGCGACGCCGTAACCCTCAGCCCCAGTTCGCATCGCACTACAGGCGATGCTGCGATTGGGCAACACGAGATTCTGAGACTTATTCGTTCGATGCCAAGGCGATGCCGTGCAGTTCTGGATGCCCACGGTGGTCACACGAGGTATTGACTTCAGCGCCACCACACGTCTCCATGTGACACTCAAACCGACTTTCCTCGAGTTGGTGCCAAAGACGGATAAGTCTGCATTTCCAGTGTGCAATTTCGCTATATTTCATTGGCTCATAAAGCCTACAAGATGTTTCAAAATAAACATAAAAATGCAGATGAAATTCCTATATGCGTTTCTTTTTTGGGAGAGTATATATCCTCGCCCACTTCATATGTATCACCGTCCACTCTGTGTGCCACTCTGTGTGCCTCACTGTGTGTGTCCTTGCCCACTTTATATATATCCCGGCCCACTATGTGTGTCCCCGCCCACTTCATATATATCCCCGCCAACTTTGTGTGTCCCCGCCCACTTTTTATATAGCTCCCCCCAATGTGATATTGCTGAAATATTACTGAAAGCAGCGTACAACAATACTCACTCAGTGTTATCATTGAGTGGGGGAATATGGTTTTACGCCGCTTTCAGCAATAATCCAGCAATATCACAGTATGGAACACCAGAAATGGACTTCACCCTTTATACCGGTGTGGAGACTCGTCCCCGAGTCTTCGGCGTGACGAGCGCACACTTAAACCACTAGCCTCCTGTTATCATGGAAGCCCCGCATAGATATGCACAAGCGGACTCGTCACTGCATCTTTTACATCTCAGTCCACGGTCTCCTGCGGTTCGGCCGTCCTCTACGCCGACGTCAACAACTTCTACCCCGGCCCCGCACACAACCTCATCACCCAGGTCATCGACAGAAATGGGAACATCTTCTACCAAGCCAAGCCTGATGCCAACACCGATTATCTGTACATCATGGCGAAGGACTCGCAACGAAGTATCGGCTGCAACCTTACCTTGACGCCCCTTATCGGCAACAAGGTAGTTACAGGTAGGTGAGCCTGTGTATTTGGCTGTAGAGTCACCTTGACGCCCCTTATCGGCAACCAGGTAGTTACAGGTAGTCGAGCCCTGTGTAATTGGCTGTAGAGTCACCTTGACGCCCCTTATCGGCAACCAGATAGTTACAGGTAGTCGAGCCCTGTGTAATTGGCTGTAGAGTCACCTTGACGCCCCTTATCGGCAACCAGGTAGTTACAGGTAGGTGAGCCCTGTGTATTTGGTTGGAGAGCCACCTTGACGCCCCTTATCTGCAACCAGGTAGTTACAGGTAGGTGTACGCTGTGTATTTGGCTGTAGAGTCATCTTGACGCCCCTTATCTGCAACCAGGTAGTTACAGGTAGGTGAACCCTGTGTATTTGGCTGTAGAGTCATCTTGACGCCCCTTATCTGCAACCAGGTAGTTACAGGTAGGTGTACGCTGTGTATTTGGCTGTAGAGTCACCTTGACGCCCCTTATCGGCAACCAGGTAGTTACAGGTAGGTGAGCCCTGTGTAATTGGCTGTAGAGTCACCTTGACGCCCCTTATCGGCAACCAGGTAGTTACAGGTAGGTGAGCCCTGTGTATTTGGTTGTAGAGTCACCTTGACGCCCCTTATCGGCAACCAGGTAGTTACAGGTAGGTGAGCCCTGTGTATTTGACTTGAGATTTCCGAATTTGTCGAAGACTCGGATAATTCGAACCTATCTTCAACTGTATGTGATTATGTTTTACAGGATTCGAGGTCATTTGTAGGGATCTGCCCAGCCACAGCCCGAGACCGTGCACGAAATCAGATCTGATCCAGTTCAGACCTCTCATATGTGACAGTGAGTACACTTAAGAACCACTCAGTGGACTGGGGCCCGCAACTCACTTTACAGAGTTATGTCCCCTCGGCTGCCAGGATTTGCTGATCGTTGGTTAAAATCCCATGTTCGTGTCATACATAAACGCCATACATATGCTAGTTGTTGTTTGTAATTACCCAAAACTCCACGATATGATATATTTTATGTTTCAACTGGGCCAGGATCCAGCTCTACCATGGATACATTTTAAAACATGAATTTGTTCACCTACAGCTGCAGACAGATAATTTAGACAAATATGATAATTTAGACAAATATGAAAGCGGTCAACTTGGCCAAATAATCAACGTGACAGGATGTAACATCTCCTGTGATATGTCGGTAACGGCAGCCAGCACTTAGGTCTAATGTTAATAATATGGATTTCTCAGTTTAAACAGGCAAGTCCACGTGGTTAATTTAAGGCTAACGTAAGTGTTGAATTCAATATCAAACTCTCTGTGTCGGGTTAGATTTGATCTTCAGCAACCCATGCCTGTCGTAAGAGGCGACTAACGGGATCGTGTGGTCAGACTCGCTGACTTGGTTGACACATGTCGTCGTATCCCAATTGCGTAGATTAATGCTCATGTTGTTGATCACTGGATTGTATGGTCCAGACCCGGTTAATTACAGATTGCTGCCATATATTGCTGGAATATTGCTGAGTTCGGCGAAAAACAGCAACCTATCTTTGACATTTGGCTGTAGCATCAAATTACGGAACATAGGTTAAAGGCATATGGCTATCTGCTCACAGTTCATATCATGTCTCGGTCGGTAGGCAATCATAATGTTTACTTGTCTCTGGACAGTGGACCAATGGTCATATCATATCATGTCACTCACTCACTCTCTCACTCACTCACTCACTCACTCACTCACTCACTCACTTTCTCTCCATCCAGGTGTTCCGACCGTGCAGAACCCATGCAAGCCTGCAGATGCGGTGTCCGGAAAGAAGTACCCCCTATCCAGGTGACCTGACTCGCTACATCCAGTGTTTGCCAAATGGCCTGTTCCAGGTCACCTACTGTCCAGCTAACAACCTCTTTGACCCTGAATGTGGAACATGCTACGGTGCTGATATTCCCAAAGTGGACTGTTCTTATGTTGGCAATGTCACCAAGAATCCA
Organism: Haliotis rubra; assembly: GCF_003918875.1. NCBI lineage: Eukaryota > Metazoa > Mollusca > Gastropoda > Lepetellida > Haliotidae > Haliotis > Haliotis rubra. Next base: position 1,045,615 of record NW_025765525.1, on the reverse strand, counting down.
TGCACGGCCCAGAATCTCCTCAACAACCTCTTACTTCGAGTACCCTGGGGACCACCATAAATACATACAATGTGACGTATGGGGACACGCGTGGGTGAGGTCCTGCCAGACGTCATATGTGTGGGTGCAGGCACACATCACGTGTGAGGAACCCGGGCTCTCGTACAACCCCTGCCCCCAGATGACCCTCCACGGTCAACGATTCTACAGCTACCCACTGGACATCCATAAGTTCGTCGAATGCCTGGACACACTGAACCCTCAGCTCCTGGACTGCCCGAACCAGGAGGTCTGGGACGACTGCGCGAAGACGTGTGTCGGTCAAGCAATGCTGACCCCGAACTGTGGGTCGAACCCTGGAGCAACAGCCGCGCCCAAATTCACCTATGCCCCCACCGGAGCTGCGACGAGCGGGTACACGTACCCTTGCACCGAGGACCACATCCGGAACAACGAACTGTATTTCCCTGTCCCCGGTAACAAACACCAGTACTACCAGTGTTCCCTGGGGGGCATCAGATACACGAAGACCTGTCCCGGAAGTGACTGCTACGACCCTAACTCCCACACTTGTGTTGACGGCTGTCTCGTCATTGGTGGCAACTAGCTTCCTCAAACTCCATAAAACTACCATTTTTGGCAGAGTAAACTACGTTTATAACGAGCTGTCGGATATAACGAACTAACCGATATAGCCAATTGTTTTTGGAGCCGGCCACTTACTGCAAATCTGCAAAATTCGAATAACGAACTATGGTTTAGCGAAATTAAGTTTCAAGACAAACAATACAATGCTCCAGTTTTTTAAGAGTAAACTATGTTATAACGAACTGACGGATATCACGAACCTTTTCTTGCCCCGTCCATTTTATGTATACTTCAGTCAAAATTCGTATAGGAGCTATGGTTGTTACGAAGTAAAGTTTCAAGACAGACAAAATGTCCTTTTTGGTACAGTAAGCTACGTTTATAACGAACACACGTATAACGAACTGGCGGATATAACGATCGTGCAAAAAGTATTCGGACACTTGACGTAATTTCCATAGACTAACATGTTAATTTAGTGTAGCATAAATAATTTTCATGAATTCAATTTTCGTAAGATCCAAGTCAAATTTTGCACATTTGTGATGAATCATCTTACCTACAATCACATAATTTCTGTTTAATTTTCCATTGCGTATTTATCGAATGGCAACAATTTAATCAACATATGTACAGTGCCATGAACTCCTTTAACATGGCGGCCTATGGGATTGTGCATTATGGAACCATACGTAAGTTGATAAATGTGATGTCATTAGTTAAATATTGGTCGGAAATTTGAACTAAAAATTATGTGCGCAGAGCAGAGATGATTTCATATTTGCCTGTCATATTTTACAAAGATCCATCCTAAACCCACTTCATGAAAATTATTCATGCTTCACTGAAATAACATGTAAGTCTATGGAAATTACCTGAGACTAGAAGACACAACGTATTAAAACCTTTAAAAGACCATTTTTGTGCTAGGTATATAGCAAGGTGCTTCTATACCCCTTAGAAAGTTAAAGAGGTTCCATATTTCATGTCACTAAACTATATCAGGCAGATTGTGATATGAAAAACTCAGGAATAACGTTGCATGTATATCTGGAAATTCCAAAGCCTTTTTATACCATATCCACCCTAAGTAGATTAAATTGTTTTTGAAATCTACATAAAATGTACTTTTAGTGTTATCTAGTGCCGTTGGAGAATATTGCAGCAGAATACCATATGCTATGTTGGCCTCTTATCAACATCCTGACGAAGTAGTAATGTATACACTGTCTCTGTGTTGTCATCGTAATAATCAAGAATCATTCACATAATGTAACCTGCATAGAGAACATTTATTAACGCTTTTCATAATAAAAACATTATCTGCATCACATGACGTTGGTCATCTATGTCTGTGTGACATGTATGTTTGTTTGACATGAATGTCTGTGTGACATGTAAGTTTGTGTGACATGTATGTCTGTGTGACATGTATGTCTGTGTGACGTGTTTGTGTGACATGTATGTCTGTGTCATATGTATGTCTGTTTGACATGTGTGTGACATGAATGTTTGTGTGACATGTATGTTTGTGTGTTTGTGTGTGTGTGACATGTATGTTTGTGTGTATGTTTGTATGTTTGTTTGACATTTGTTTGTGTGACATGTATGTTTGTGTGACATGTATGTGTTGACATGTGACACGTATGTGTTTCTGTGACACGTATGTCTGTGTGACATGTATGTTTGTATGACATGTATGTTTGTGACATGTCTGTGTGACATGTATGTCTGTGTGACATATGTCTTGTGTGACATGTATGTTTGTGACACGTATGTTTGTGTGACACGTTTGTTTGTGTCACATGTATGTTTGTGTGACATGTGTTTGTGTGACACGTTTGTTTCTGTGACATGTATGTCTGTGTGGCATGTATGTCTCTGTGACATGTATGTATGTGTCACATGTGTGTTTGTGTGACATATATGTTTGTGTGACATGTATGTTGACATGTGTGACATGTATGTCTTGTGTGACATGTGTGACATGTATGTTTGTGACACGTATGTTTATGTGACATGTATGCTTGTGTGACATGTATGTTTGAGCAGCATGTTTGTTTGTGTGACATTATGTTTGTGTGACACGTATGTCTGAATGACATGTATGTTTGTGTGGCATGTATGTTTGTGTGACATGTGTGTTTGTGTGTCTGTGTGACATGCATGTCTGTGTGACATGTATGTTTGTGTGACATGTCTGTGTGACATGTATGTTTGTGTGACATGTATGTCTGTGTGACATGTATGTTTGTGTGACATATATGTTTGTGTGACATGTATGTTTGTGTGACATGCATGTTTGTGTGACATGTGTGTTTGACATGTATATATGTATGTTTGTGTGACATGTATGTCTGTGTGACATGTATGTTTGTGTGACATGCATGTTTGTGTGACATATATGTCTGTGTGACATGCATGTTTGTGTGACATATATGTTTGTGTGACATGCATGTTTGTGTGACATGTATGTCTGTGTGACATGCATGTTTGTGTGACATGCATGTTTGTGTGACATATGTCTGTGTGACATATATGTGTGACATGTGTGACATGTATGTTTGTGTGACATGTATGTCTGTGTGACATGTGTTTGTGTGACATATGTGTTTGTGACATGTATGTTTGTGTGACATGCATGTTTGTATGACATGTGTGTTTGTCATATATATGTCTGTGTGACACGTATGTTTCTGTGACATGTATGTCTCTGTGACATGTATGTTTGTGTCACATGTGTGTTTGTATGACATGTATGTTTGTCATATATATGTCTGTGTGACATGTGTTTGTGTGACATATATTTCTTGTGTGACATATATGTTGTGACACGTATGTCTGTGTGACATGTGTTTGTGTGGGATATATTTCTTGTGTGACATATATGTTGTGTGACATGTATGTTTGTGTGACATGCATGTTTGTGTGATATATGTGTTTGTGTGACATGCATGTTTGTGTGACATATATGTTTGTGTGACATGCCTGTTTGTTTGACATGTATGTCTGTGCAGCATGTTTGTTGATATGGCATCCATGTTTATGTGGTATCTGTGGACTTTGTTGATTTTGTGAATATATATATTCCACAATAAGATGACATTTCACTTCTGGACCGTAAGTCTATATTCAGCCCATTCCTCTTGCAGTACTGTGACATAAAGAATTGATGGAAAGATCGAAATGGTGACTTTGTGAATGAATTTTAATCACAAACGAAACAGGTACTGGCGGCAGGATGCGCACTGATGTAAACACATCTTACATACAGTCGGGCAAGCCGTTACACGGTCTTCAGGACAGATGGCATGTTTTTCAACAGTTCTAGGTTCAAAATGTAACGTTATTTATTGTAATATAGAGTCGCAGCCAAACAGAACCATCTTCTTCATCGAGGAACAGTCTCTGTCATATTCCCAACACATTCCCTCTTTAAAATCTGCCCAAACCAAGCCGACGCTCCCAACCTTCACCGCCCACTGGCCTCAATCCGAACCCGTTCAAGGGTCTTGAATGGGCGTGCATGGGTTGTTGGTAGCCCTGTGTCTCTTGAGGTTTTCTACCATTTCCTTGAAGTCGGCGAACTTCGCTAGAGAGAAAATGTGATGAGGGTCCTCCATGGAAACAACAGATTTGACTTCATCTCTGGCCTTGACCTTGCCAGCTATGCCAACGCCAAGGGCAAAGACGTTGCTGGCTTGTTGGAGTTCAGAGGCCGCGCGGCGGATATCAATGCCACAATTAGACTGCCCGTCGGTCACGATCAAGGTGTCTTTCACTGTGTAGTCCCGCATACCTGGAAGTGAGTGAGTGAGTGAATGAGTGAGATAGATTTTACGCCGCTTTCAGCAATATCACGGCCCATATTCAGCTTTTGTGCCCACGTGGGGAATCGAACGTGACGAGCGAACGTTTTAACAACTAGGCTACCCCAACGCCCCTTGCCCAGAAGTAATGCATGGACAAATAATCATATCTCCTGTTATTACTAAAGACGTAAGTGTTACGTAAAACGTTGTACCAAGGGTCGGCGGTGTAACTGCATCGTTAAAGCGTTCGCTCTTCACACCGCAAATATGCCCCACATGGGTACAACGTGTGAAGCCCATTCCAGGTGGTGATATTGCTGGAATATTGCTAAAAGCGGCGTAAAACCATACTCATTCATGTTGTACCTCCCGTGCCCCTCCATTGTATCATAAATTACAATTTGATAATACGAATATTGACCGGGATGCTGTCGCTTTCGACTGAATGATAAAGCATTTTTTCAGCTTTCACACCCATGATACATAAATTAAATAAATGAATTTCTAGTAAAGCATTAAAACCACCTCGGTCACATATTGTATTGAGGGATTACACAGCCCAATTTCCTATAAAGGTGTTTACGACCTACCGTAGTCTGTCTCACAGTCCCTGAACCACATTAATTTCCCTACCGCCAAGCCCTCTCTGCAGTGCTAAAGCCCTAAATAAAGCAAGTCTAGATTTCCTCAGGTTCAGGATCTCTGGTCTCCCTAGGGCTCCTTTTCAATATAAATGGGCTTGTTTGTTACTATCAAAATTATATATATTCAGAGACTAAGCCTTAGTCTAGACCTACCGTAAAGGAAACTGAAAACTTTCTTCATGGCCGCCTGCAGCGCGTTTCCGGTGCACGTGTTTCCCTTGTAGTGCCTGAGCTTCTGTACCTTTTCTTTCAAGTCCGCGGGATACTGGGAGTCGCTGAATCGGTGGATGACGGTGACGTTGCTGGCAAACTGGACTATGGCGAGGCGGTTGTTGGTTTTAAGGGGCCCAAAACCACCGCAAAATAAATCAATCATCATGACCACGCCATCTTTCATCAGCTCGAAATCGTCAGTTTCAATGGAACCGGAAGAGTCAAGTACAAGAAGGATATCCCGAACACTTGATCCAGATCCACCGTTGCCGACGTTGTTGGATCCGCCGTTGCCGTTTCCACCATTGTTGCTACCAATACCGTTACCGCCACTGTTGCCGCCGTTTCCGAATCCGCCACCATTGCCGTAGCTGCCGTTGTTGCCGCCGTTGTTGCCGCCGTTGTTGCTGCCGTTGTTGCTGCCGTTGTTGCTGCCATTGTTGCCGCCATTGTTGCCACCGTTATTGCCACCATTAGAGTTCCCGTATCCCACAGAGTTTCCGCCGTTTCCTCCATTGTTTCCGCCATCGCCGTTGTTGCCCCCGAAGTGGTTGAGGAAATCCTCGTCGAAATTATTGCCAACAACATCAGGGTTTTGGAACTTGGGCGATGTGTTGTTTCCTGGGGAGGGACGACAGGCATATGACTTAAAAATGAATGAAATATTGTTGCAAGAAGAATCAAGAACCAATAAATATTAACGTTCACCACCCATCACAAGCAAATGCTATGATTCTGGGTTCGAATCCCCGTTCGCACTAATTATGTTTCTGGTTTTGTACCCGTGCTGGCGTGTTTCTCCAAATCGATTCCTTCTTCCTTCTCTCATTAAGCTTACACACCGTAACGTAACTGGAATACTGTTTAAAGTGACGTTAAAACTCATTCGCTCACTCGGTCACTCATCCCTCACACCCACCATTACGCACTTAATCTCATTCAGTCACCCAATACCCACTCAAACTCACTCACCCAATACATATTCAAACTCACTCACTCATTCACTGACCCAATACCCACTTTAACTCACTCACCCAATACCCACTCAAACTCACTCATCCAGTATGCACTCAAACTCACTCACTCATTCACTGACCCAATACCCACTTTAACTCACTCACTCACTCACTCACCCAGTACTCACTCACTCCCACTCACTCCCATTTCCCGCACCAAACAAGCCCAACATGGGTCTCCTCACCAAGGTAGAGTCCCACGTCGATCACCTGGACCAGCTCGTCCTCAGGGGGACATCCACACCCGTCACTCTCCACCTCCCGTCGTCTCTCGAGGGTACCGAAAGCCAACGTCTTCCACTCCGACCACGGGCTGACCTTGCATGGTTCCTCGCTGTTCGCGGCCCGGATATTTTCATCGTTGAGCGGAGCGTTGGACGTCGGAACGTCGACCACCTCGCCATTGACGGTGCAGAAATCGGCAACGGGATCGTTAGGGTCGTCGAAGCTGTCGTCGAGCAGTTTGATAATGATCTTCTTGATAGCCTTCATCTTCTGTTTGTACTGCTGGCGGAGGTTCTTGAGCTTCGTCTTCAGGAAGCTGTTCGCGCTCTTACAAGCGCTCGGGCGTTTCTGTCCGCCATATTGGTACTCAGTTTCTTCAACGTGCGACTGGTCATTCTGATAATTCACGTCCAGACGCGTCTTGTTTGTCTTCGTCACTTCCTTCCGGGTCAGTTGGTGGCCATCAGGGGCCCGACCCTCCGCGGGATACCCTGCGTTGTCGATCCACTGTAGGTGGTCAGGTAACTGTTGACGTTTGTCGTAGGGTGCAGCTACACTGAGAGCATGGGACAAGCCCAATATACTCACTATCGCCAGGGTGATCAGACCTATGTCGCTCGCCATTTCTATACCTGTAGCGATAAAATATTATTATCATTATATGGATATTTATATAGCGCTATAGTCCATTCCATGCACATGCATGCTCATCGATCATTGGATGTCAATCTCAACGGCACATGGTATTTTCAATCTCAACTCCCTGGGGATCATACAACTCGTGCAGCACTAGTTAATGTGGCTTTCCCATCTTTTCGAGGTACCCATTCACAGCTGGATGGACTGGGACACATAGTCACAGTACTTTGTCCAAGTTTACTGCACGTTGATGTACCCGCAACTAGGTGTTTGCACGTATTCATGTGGCCACCATCTGGTCATTTACCAACGGGGTTTTGTGTACTGTACACTAGGGGTTGTGACAACACCGAAAGAGTCTGCACACAAAGTTGACTCCAAGGTTTTTACACCCAGTCCCGGCACCTTAAACTCGCTATCACTACCCTGGCTGCTTACTTGTAGACACCTCACCCACCACGATAAAATATAAAAGGTGATAACTGCGATATACATGAATGAATTAGCGAGTTCGGTTTAATGATGAATTTATCACTAATTTGAAAATGATTTGGCGCAAAAGGGGGTCGAACAGCTATGGAAGCGTCACAATCTTCTTCTTTTTTCAGCATCTACGTAGATGAATGTATGATCTACGTGGATGAAATTATCTCTTACGAAGATGTGCGTATCACCTACGAAGATGTGTGTATCACCTACGAAGATGTGTGTATCACCTACGAGGATGTGTGTATCACCTACGAAGATGTGTGTATCACCACCTACGAGGATGTGCGTATCACCTACGAAGATGTGCGTATCACCTACGAAGATGTGTGTATCACCTACGAGGATGTGCGTATCACCTACGAAGATGTGCGTATCACCTACGAAGATGTGGGTATCATCTACGAAGATGTGGGTATCACCTACGAAGATGTGCGTATCACCTACGAAGATGTGCGTATCACCTACGAAGATGTGCGTGTCATCTACGTAGAGGCAGGTATAATCTACTTAGATGAAAGTATCTTCTGTGAGGTTGATGAACATTTTTTAGACTTTGGTACGACCACACTTCCACGTGGAGTAGCGCAGGAGCGCAGGATTAAGAGAGTGTTAAAAATGGAGAATTAACATTTAAATATTGAACCATTATGTAAATAAAACTGTTTAAATTATACTAATGCGTTAATACCTATCCACCCGTCTCAATAAAGTGCTACCGAGTCTCCACTCGCCCACTGGATGTGATTCTAAATCAAGTATGCGTCACAATATAGTTTCCTGAAATAGACAAAACCCATTTCTCTAGTTTCTGTTGAAGTGGGTGCAAGTTGTTGAGCTCTTGTTGAACACATGTGCATGTATGTCGGCGTACAACAACGGGCTGACCTATGATATTTAGACACAACAAAATGACGTAAAATAGTTTAACAAAAAATATTTCCGGAAAAAGTTGAGAACATTGCAAAATATTCACTCAACCTGCCGGATGTGGTTGAAATAACATTCCGCGGGCGCTGCTATCAAATTCAGTGTAGAAAGCCTAGTTGGAATAGCCTTGTGGTTAAAGCGTTCGCTCGTCCTCGACGAAGACGCGAGTTCGATTCTATGTGTGAAGTTAATTTCTAGTATTCCTCGCTGCTGGAATAGTGATATTTGAAAGGCTTCGTAAAACTATACTTACTCCATCGCTTCGACAAAATGGAATACCCACTACAAGGACACGAACCAGTCAATTTCAGTTCCACTACAAACGACAGCACTGTATAACGTTAAGAATAATACTTCTCTGTTAAGGGTTTTCCTAACCCCCCAGAAACAATAAACCGAAGTATCCAAACAATCCTTCAAACAATCTCAGATCAAAACACGACCACAACAAGCAGCATGGTCATGTAACTGTGATCACTGTGGCTATTGTTTCGTGTCGTGGACAACAACAAATTTCCAAGTTTGGTTTTCATTAAGAGTTAATAGCCGAATATTTCCCCTGTCTGAATCTCATTATCCGCCCCCGAGGTCGGCGACAAAGCTGGGATATGTTCCCTATTGGCACAGGTTGTGGAGCCTGAGGCAGCGCATTGCATTAACGCTGTGTGGAGTTCAGGAGTCACTGTACTAATGATTTAAAGACGGATCCAGGTTTGAATCACTACTTCCCCTGTCCTACCGAGACTAGTTTTTCCCGTAATTGTTCAAGAGCAACAAGGCTCGGGCCCATTTGCTGTCGTTAACAGGTTTGAGTTAGGTCAAGAACACAATTGGCCACTCGCCCCCACTGTATCTTGACGTGGGCTGTACAAATTGTAAAATTACTTCATCATCCCAATTAATGGTCCCAGTTACAGTGTCGTAAATACTTCCATGCTTCGAATGTTCTTGAACAGCTCTTCAAGCAGTTCTTAACAGCCAGCCACTATTTTCTTCTCCTTTATATTCGACCGATCGGGGTAACACAGATGAATTATTGATTTAGTCAGCAAGTTCAAGAAGGGCTTCAGATAGGTCCTAAAAGGCCTGTGGATGGGCTCAAAATTGGCTGCTAGGAGGTTGTGTTAAGGAAGAGGGTGTGTGAGGTGAGGTGAGGTGAAATTGGGTTTAACGTCGTGCTTGAGAATATTTCGCTCATATGACTACGTGCATGCGTGTGTATGTGTACGTGCGGCTGCTTGTACTAGCCCAGACTTAAGCTGGTTTTATAGTGCTAGCCCACTGAGATACCATGCCGCAGTGAAGCATGAATACCCCACTCAGACACATTATACTGACTCGAGCCGACCAGTCCTTGATGTACCCATTAATGCCGAGCGCCAGGCAGGGACCAACAAGTACCATATTTTAACGTCTTTTGGTATGACGCGGTCGGAGAGGGTGTGTAGATGGGTCCTAAATGGGCAATGGACGGTCTCAAACAGGGCTCTAAATGGGCCCCAGATAGGCTGTAGGAAAACTGTATGAGGGATTGATGGAATTACATGAAGATTGAATCGATGGGCAAAAAATAGTGAGTGTGAGTGAGTTTAGTTTTACGCCGCACTCAGCACTATTCTAGCTATATGGTGGCCATCTGTAGATAATCGAGTCTGGACCAGACAATCCAGTGATCAACAGCATGAGGCTCAAAAATAGACTCCAGACAGACTGTATGAGGGATAGATAGGTATAGATGGGTTATAAATGGGCTGTGGTTTGGCCCCAAAGGGGTTCTACATGGGCCAAAGGGAGGCGATATGAGGGCTGTGTAAGCGATAGATGGGTGTAGATTGGGGACAGATTAGTCATAAATGGACTGTGAATGGCCTGCAAATAGGCTCTAGATGGGCTGCACTTTGGATCTGGACGGGCTCCAGACCGTCTGTATGAGGGCTTTGTAATAGATAGATGCAGACTAGACGGTCCTAAAGGGGCAATGAATAACCTTTTGATGGGCCACACGTAGGCTGTAGCAGCTTTAAGATACACCCTTAGTGTGATCTAGGTTAAAAATTATTGTGACTAAAGCATAGATTTAAAAAAAAATTAAACGAAACTCATATTTTGTGTTTCACGTCAAGCGATGGCATATTCCACTTTTAGCCACGATCCAATTTCAGACAGTGCAGTGATTGTATCAGTCATTCTGTGACAGATGGACCCGCTTAGACAGTGTTAGTTTCTTGTCCTCACAAAAACTCTTGACTTCCTATTCTTTTACACTCAATTACGCCAGCGGTCCCTCCCCCTTATCCAGCATGGAAAGCACATGGCCGACGGCAACAATTACACACGGGTTACACCGAGCAACATGGCCGTTACGATAACCCGTCCCACCTGGTGTTTATCAAATATTGTCGGTACAGTCGGATGATCAAACACCTGACATTATGATATGCAGTTGAGGAAATATACAATCTGTAATGTGAGGCAGGATTAGTGTATCGTCACGTGCTGGAGTGAGGGATAATTGTTCCCCCCTCGTTGGGCGACAGGGGATGTCTCACACGTGTCACCGTCTCGCTTTGCTTAATGTGTAAAACTCTTATCCTCTCCTCTTCTAAATATCAGCAAACTTTGACAACTATTCACGTAGATACAGGATTTATTTGCGTTCACGGACGTGTTTAAGCCAATCTGATTCCCGTGTTTTGCGATAATGTCTATAGTGTACAATGTAGGACAGAAATAGCATGTAATCGTGCTCTCGTTACGAGGAGAACAAGTAGATGTCTGTGGTCGAGGAACAGTAGGTAAACTAGATCAAACTATCTGCACTGATAGATTCCATTGAAGCACGTGCACATGTACGTGCGAAGGAGAGTGAACGTATGTTGTTATATGGGCAGGGCTAGAGCGTTTACGTACGACTTTGGACAGGGTCATTTTCCACTGATATTGTAACCTGCAAATGCGGTTGAAGGACTTGACAAGCATGGAACCAAGAGTGAGTGAGTTTAGGTTTACGCCGCACTCAGCAATATTCCAGCTATATGGCGCCGGTCTGTAAATAATCGAGTCTGGACCAGACAATCCAGTGATCAACAGCATGAGCATCGATCTGCGCAATTGGGAACCGATGACATGTGTCAACCAAGTCAGCGAGCCTGACCACCCGATCCCGTTAGTCGCCTCCTACGGCAAGCATCGGGTACTGAAGATCAATTCTAACCCGGATCTTCACGAACGAGCCCAAGCAATATAACGGTGGGGAACACCAGAAATGACTTCCACGCATGTGGGGAATGGAACCTGGGTCTTCAGCGTGACGAACGAACGCTTTAACCACTAGGCTACCGCAAAGAGCGCATACGAGTAACACGTAATTTACACCCTTGTAGACGAAGATAAATATTGAAAAGACCTTAAGACGAAACGCATCTGCGAGAGAATTGTGGTCCGTACTGAACAGATGATGGAAGACATTTGCGGAAATCGCTGCCGCAGATTACAAGCAGGTTTTTGTTGAAATGTTACTGATGGACTTCAAAGCCCTACGTTTGCGCCAGTGACACGATGGGCTGAGGTGTAAATGAGTTTTAACGTCCAAGATGATTGCACTTATTTTTAAGATGTTTCGGTAAAAGATCCTGGGCCCCAATTACACATTTTTCTGCGATAAAGTAAAGCTTTTGAGTAACGCCACAATTAGCTGTCGTCATGACGCTGTTCCGGTTACCTCCCCAATGTTTTTTGTATCCATGTATCCATCGTTCATTCATTATTTTCAAGCAATATGGTGCATCCACACCAATTACCGATCGGAGACTTTGAGAGAACCTTTCCATTTTTTAATATTTAGAAGATAAAGCTACTCTGTTTTTAATTTTGCGGTCCTTTATCGTTGATTTAAGACCGCTAAATGGAATTTAAAAACCGAACGCGTTAGTGTGAGTATCACACAATGTCGTGCTAGAATATTACTTTGGGAAGAATTATGGCAAAGATGACGTTAACATTTCTCATGCCACGCAGTTTACCCCTGCCGTGCCGCGCCGTCGAACCTGCCATACACGTCGACTGAAACGAGCATCACTAAACGGGCCTCTTTATTAAACTGGCGCGGCCGGGTAGCCGAGTAGTTAAAGCCTTCGCTCGTCACGCTGAGGCCCGGGTTCGATTTCACACTTAGTTATAATGTAAGAAGCCCATTTCTGGAGTTCCCCGCCGCGATATTGTTGGAATATTGCTATAAGCAGGGTGTAACCCGTGTCACCGACTCCAAGCAACATAACACCGAACTCACTCTTTTTATCTGTAGTAGCCTTGTGGTTAAAGCGTTCGCTCGACACGCCGAAGACCTGGGTTCGATTCCCCACATGGCTGCTATGTAAGAAGCTCATTTCTGGTGTCCCCCCGCCGTGATATTGCTGGAATATTACTAAAAGCGGTGTAAAACCAAACTCACTTGCTCACTCACTACTTTGTTCGACAACGCACATTATAGTCGATACATTCTCTAATCTAAAGCAGTGCCTGTCAACTGGACATTTAATCAAATCAAATGTAAACTGTCGGTTTTAATGTACCATTTACCAATTCCATATGCATCAGCAAACGGGGCTAGCAGCTGAAATTTTCGAAAGTCGGATGTCAACCGCAACACAAAACGTCCAAGTCACGAGACCTCTATTCACAATTTGCAGATTATAAAGGACAAAAGTTGCGGCGCACTCCGCATAACAATATTTTCTTTCCAAATCGTCAGCTATGCGCCATGGGCGAGGGTTGCTTGCCGCCACATTGTAACGTCCTGCCGCCAATATTTATCTAAACAGTTGTGTCTGGTTGCCAACCACTAAGTATTTATCTGAGCCATGTAGGTAAATATATTACATATGTGGTAAGCATGCTGTGATACCGATGTCGTGTGAGCCACACGACACGGAACCGACATAGTTCAAAACCAGACACAGTACTTAGTCCAATATGGCGGCTTTCAATGACGGCGCGATCGTGTCACCTTGACCTTCACAAATAGCCTGCACTCTGATTATGTCACCTCACAATATGATTTAAAGGTTAATTAGAATAAAATGTCAATCTATACATTTCGCAATAGATTTTAGATCTTCACCTATGAGATTGACTCTTGAGTATATTTCGAACCATACGATCCCGGGTCTTCAGCGTGACGAGCGAACGCTTTAGCCAGTAGGCTACCCCACCGCTCTAACCATGATCGAAAGAGTGAGTGAGTTTAGTTTACGCCGCTTTTAGCAATATTATAGCAATATCCCGGCGGGGCACACCAGAAATGGGCTTCACACATTGCACCTATGTGGGGAATCGATCCCGGGTCTTCAGCGTGACGAGCGAACGCTTTAGCCAGTAGGCTACCCCACCGCTCTAACCATGATCGAAAGAGTGAGTGAGTTTAGTTTCCGCCGCTTTTAGCAATATTATAGCAATATCACGGCGGGGACACCAGAAATGGGCTTCACACATTGCACCTATGTGGGGAATCGATCCTGGGTCTTCAGCGTGACGAGCCAACGCTTTAGCCAGTAGGCTACCCCACCGCTCTAACCATGATCGAACCATTGAGCAAACGCGTTAACCAACGCGCTATTCCACAATCGTTTAACTGTGTATTGCTTGTTTTTCATTGTCAGTTACCAATTATATATGTGTTTTTAAAGAAACTGTAACAGTGACTTAACCGTATTTCGCAGACCACCCCTCTCTTACTCCCTGCTCCAAAGCCTGAATAGATGCATCTCCTACAGTGAAACATAGTGTACAGTCTGTTTGCAGTGAAAACGTACCGATGAATTTCACTTTAAACAAAAAAGTAAATCAAATAAAGTGAAATTAATATTACGAATCGTCATAATTTTACCTTGCCAATTGAACATTTAAATCTCAGCATTTTAGTCATCTTAGGATAAAAGTTGTTTAACAAAAGATCATACATTGAAATCTCTATGCAGTAGTTGGAACAGTGAAACAAACGCACGTGCGGTTTCGTGATGAGCGTTAACTTAGACCAACTCTACGTGTTCTCGGTGTTCATTTAATGTACATACCCCATTGTAATACAAAAATATAATAGCGATTTGAAACTATGATCGTTTGTTAAACTACTTTGTTTGTTTAAATTGAAATTCATCGGTACGTTTTCCCTGAAAACAGACTATAGTAATGGTGAATATGAGCTTACAGGAGGTAGCGATACAGGGAAGCCGGATACTTCGCCCGGGGCTGCAGTCTGATATTTGTATTGTGATATTATTCCCTAGACAAGGCCATGACGCACTGAAAGACGTACATTGACATTTAGAAACGTGTCATTAAAGGCAACACACTGTCCAGGATAAAACCTAAGTAAAAATATACATTGTGAGGTTTCCTATTCTGGTTTTTCCGCGTTCGTGACTCGGAATGTTCCACAGAGCAATGCTGGCATTGTGTGTTAATGGAAATGCACTTAATGCATGTCGCTGCGATGCTGGTAAACAAGCTTGCGCCATGTACGCCTGATTTCAAATACGATTATCTGACGAACAGAAAACTGACAGCTTTTCAAACCTTTTTCTTTAATTTTAGATAAAACCTTTCAAACTTTGTAAGAGGTTTGTCCAACGAGATATTAAACAAGAAATGCTTTATGACAAGAACTTTCATCGGAAATGTATCCACAGGGGAATCAGTATACATGTTAGTTCAAAATGAGACCGCTAAGTTGTTTAATTGAAAAATTCTTAAGAAATATTATTATCTTATCATACATCTATACACCACACTAATCCATATGATATCTGCGCAAATGCGATTTTCAACCCGATTCAACCTTGATCCGTATGCATTCAAGTTTTCATTGACACAACCCAAGCTGCGCTAGGGGATTTTTACATCCACCTGACATATCGGGTACCCATTAACTGCTGGAAAAAACCCAAACATTTTCAGTAAGTCGCATGCCCAGGATGACACCATACGTTTTCTCACTATGTTGTGGTTGTATGACCGTACTCGTTTCTCCTCCATCTGGTGTTATATGTAGCCTAGTGGTTAAAGCGTTCGCTCACCACGCCAAAGACCCGGGTTCGATTCTCCACATGGGTACAATGTGTGAGCTTCTTTTCTGGTGTCTCCCACCATGATATTGCTGGAATATTGCTAAAAACGGAGTAAACCATGTTCACTCACTGTTCATCTGAGTGAGTTCTTTACAAGGAGGGGGCGGTGGGGTAGCCTAATGGTTAAAGCGTTGGCTCGTCACGCCGAAGACCCGGGTTCGAATCCCCACATGGGCACAATGTGTGAAGCCCATTTCTGGTGTACCCCGCCGTGATGTTGCTGGAATATTGCTAAAAGCGGCGTAAAACCAAACTCAGTCAGTAAGTCTTTACAAGGAGTGATCTGTACACTACGGGTAGTGACAAAGCTGTGAAAAACTTAAAACATTACACATAATTAAAAAACATACATCTCTGCAAACATAATTTTAAAAACCTGTAGTTTGGGTTGGAGGTTAGGTGGACTGAACCTGACATAACCGCCATGACCTCAATATGGAACATCAGTTTGTTGTTCCACTAATAACCCACACCCCCTTGTAGCCGTAGAAGCGTAATCATTTACACACCCAGACCACTGCGGACAATAGTACCACATGTATCGCCGAGACTGGTTCTATCTTCCTGGCCACAGTGAAGTGGTGCCAGGTCACTCGCAGACTTACCTGAACCATTACTTACATGATTACCTGAACGAATACTCACAGACGTACCAGCACGATTACGGACAGACTTTTCCTGCATGATTACGGACAGACTTACCTGCACGATTACGGACAGACTTACGTGCACGATTACGGACAGACTTACGTGCACGATTACGGACAGACTTACGTGCACGATTACGGACAGACTTACGGACAGATTCACCTTCACGATTAGGGACAGACATTACCTGCACGATTACTCACATACATACCTGCACGATTACTCACATGGTTACCTGAACGAATACTCACAGACGTACCTACGCAGTTTCTTTCAGATTCACCTGCATAATCGATCACGGGCTTACCTGCACAATTAATCACATGATTACCTGAGTGAATACTCACGGACTTACCAGCTGACTTACTGACAGGCTGACATGAACGATTACTCATTGACTTACCTGTAGTGAGTCAGAAACTTCACCCGACGATACCTTGTATTCGGATATATGATGTATATTGTATTGTGTTTATTGGAGCAACATAGAATATGAATCTAATCAGAAATGAATTCCACCTTTAACATACCCAGTTGTAAATTATTGGATACATGCTGCATGACAATCGAGCATTAATCTTATGATTAATTCTATTCTGCCAATGGTAACGCTCTTTGTTGGAAGATTTTTATACCCTGATTTGTTTTAAGCATGATTTATTAAATGGTAAAAAATATTGGGTAAACCATGTCCCATTTACGTAGACCTTGTTATATGAGTTTGCCAAACAATTTATGGATATAAACTCTACTCGAGTAATTGACCATAATTAAAAAAACCCAAACATTTTCACCTAAACCTTTGTTTTTAATAAAGAATGTGACCATTATCAAATAAGAGATCAATTGTTAGGCGTAAAAACTATATTGTAAGATATATACAATTATACATTACTGACTGTGGTGTTTAACAAACACGCAAACTATCTGAAATACCAAAAATTCCAAAGAAAAACAAAACACAAATTCTACGATTAAAACATTACACATAACACAAAGTACATCACCATAGTCGTGATGAGAGGCGCGTTGCTGCCTACAAGGCATTAGAACCTCATTCACTCACTCACCCCAGCTGATCAAATCATGACACAAGAAATGAGAGCCTTACCTTTAAAGCGCTGGCGGGCACCGACCGATGCGTGTGAGTAGGTGAGTGTTAAGTCTCGAGGGACGTGTAGTATATATAGTTTACATGGATACCCCGCCTTGTTGGTATTATCACGTGTGTGGACTGTAGCTTTGAGGAACTTCTTTCTGTCTTGACTGAGCCACAAATGGAGACCCCGGCTTGAGGGTAAACATGACGAACCCAACGTGTGGTGTACATACACTGTCGACAGCCATGCGCAAATCATCAGATAGGGGGGAAATTTGAGATCAGCCAATCACACGGAGGATGGCTTGCAAAGTTGAAGAAAACACTTTTAAAGATTTCTTTATTTTTAAGCCTGTGACATTAAGTTTTTTGTGGGAAAGTTTTCCAGTGCCGTTTGGTTATTTGCTTCATGTGTAGAATAAGTACACAAACCGTTTAACTTTAGATACTGGGTTCGAAAACATAATTATGGATTATTCAGTATCTGTAAACATTGAATACAATTTAACTTAAGAATGTGGGGGACAATCAAAGATGTTCACTAATTCATGTGATGATTGTAATTACATTTATAATTAATGAAGTATGCATGTATCTACTTGTTTCTGTACGGGTACGCACTAGGGTCGTTAGAGTCAACAGGTGCTTCTGGGTGTGTTTGGAAACGTGAGTGAGTGAGTGAGTTTAGTTTTACGCCGCACTCAGCAATAGTCCGGCTATATGGCGGCCTTAAACGTGTATATAATTAACTCCTTACAAGTTGAATATACCAAATATAATTTATTCGACTACAGAATAACTCCAACATTACTTTGTTGGTTTGTTTGTTGTATATCGTCGCGGGGGGTGGGGTAGCCTCGTGGTCAAATGGTTTCTGCCCATTTCTGGTGTCACCCGCCGTGATATTGCTGGAATACTGCAAAAGGCGGCGTAGAAGTAAAGTCACTCACTGTTTATCGTCGCACACAACATTTTTTCAGCTAAATCACTGCGTTCTGTAAATACTCGAGTCTGGACCACACATTCCAGTGACTGACACTATTGGGAACCGATGACATGCGTCAACCAAGTCAGCGAGCCTGACACCGGTACCGCTGGTCGACTCTTACGACAAGCATGGGTCAAGTGTGCTGAAGACCAGTTCCAACCTTCCTGAAAAAAAACCCCAACAACAACACCAAAAAATATATATTCATTTTCTGGTTTGGCTAATGAATGTTACAGTGTACACTCAAAGTGCGTGTTTCTTTACGCCGCACTTAGCCATATAAGCATTGTCACAGCAGGAGACACGGCAAATGTGCTTCTCGCATTGCACCAATGTTTGAATCGATCCCAAGTATTCCACATAACGAGCACATTATCCACTTGGCCATCCTGCATTTACCAGATAATGAACAGAGTTTCACAAGTATCTCTCGAAACTATTTGCACTGCGCTCCAGGCTTAATATTTGTCAACAAATCAAATCTAGATTTTTGAAAATGTCCTACACAAAGCATTTCAGAAGAAAAATATTATTGCCATTTTGGTGTCAAACACGAGGTTGTCCTTACAGCGGATTATATTGTTTCGCCCCCGGGTCGCACTGTTAAAATCATCGGATAATGTCAATCTCTTTTGAATCAGAACATACTTCTCGCTACTATTTGGGGCGGTGGGGAAGCCGAGTGGTTAAAGCGTTGCTCGTCACGCCGAAGACCCGGGTTCGAGTCCCAACATGGGTACAATGTGTGAAGCCCATTTCTGGTATCCCCCACCGTGATATTGTTGGAATATTGCTAAAAGCAGCGTAAAACTAAACTCACTCACACTCTCGCTACTATTTAACGAGTCTAACAGCGACTCTACCCCTCTCGTGGCCCTCATGTGACGGGATTCCGTCTTAGCGGAAACGGGCATAGCTAAAAGACTTGTCAACTCGTGGGACTATTGTGCATAACAATTCAAGTATATATCCCCAAATGTCGTCAGATCTAATTGTAATTTCAAATTCGTCTAAAGAACACATCGTGAACATTAAAACCCTGATAAAAACAATGAGTGAGTGAGTGACTTGGGTTTTACGCCGCGTTTTGCAATATTCCAGCAATATCACGGCGGGGGACACCAGAAATGGACTTCACACATTGTACCCATGTGAAGAATCGAACCCGGGTCTTCGGCGTGACGAGCGAACGCTTTAACCACAAGGCTATCCCACCGCCCCTAAAAACATAATGAAACGTGTAAATATATTTCTCATATATTATATAATAACACTATTTTACTCATAAAATGTGGCATGTGTTTCTCATAAATGAATAAGAGATTTATACATACACTTAAGGCCAACATTCACCATGTTCTAAGCGCATGAAATATACGCTATTTCTTTTATAAGTGAGTGAGTTAATATTTAACGTCACATCGGCAATATTTCAACCATATCGTGACGAGTCTTTTATGAATAACATCACCTATTCCGTTTGAATTTTTTTTTGCAGTGATAAGGTTTGTTTTTCACGGCAATGATTTCCTGAAATACTGAAAAATATTTTCCTTATAAATGTATGTTGAAAATGGTATGGTATGTATGTTGAAAATGGTATGGTATGGTATTTTCTCATGAAAATAGATGTTTAAACGACACCTTTCTCTCGAAACTATTTAGTATACTAAAATAATACTGCTCGGTTTTCTCATGATTATTTCATTTGAAACTTTGACACATTTTTCTCATGAATATACATCAATAATGAGGTGGCATACTGTGATCGCAGATTTGTAGTAAAAGAAGGCGATTTGCATGCATGTTTATTTCACTATGCTTCTTTTGTTTGTTTAACGCCGCGCTCAGCAATATTCTACGGCGGTCTGTAAATAATCGAGTCTGGACGAGCCAATCCAGGGATTGACGCAATTGGGATACGATGACATGTGTGAACCAAGTCAGCGAGCCTGACCACCCGATCCCGTTAGTCGAATCTTACTACAGGCATGGGTTACTGAAGATCAATTCTAACCCGAATCTAGTGGTCAGGTTCGGTGCCTTGGAGTCCAGGGCCTAGATTATCGAAGCTCTCTTAGCGCTAAGATAGTCGTAAGTGCCATACATTAACTAAGGGCTATCTTAGAGTAAGAGAGCTTCGAAAATCTAGGCCCTGCGCTTCATTGCACCCCCACGACGTGGGTCATATTAACAATGGCAACCACTGGTTTGACGGGTCCAGACTCGACCATTTACAGGCCATCGTAAATATTGCTGATATATTGAAAACAATATTCACATACTCACTGACGCATGTCACCATAGTAACTATGCAAGCATTACTCCAAGGCTGTACTAAATGCAAAGCACATGGATGTATGTTAATTCAATCCCTTAAAGAGGCATGTCTGGATTGTGATGCCAGTCTGTTACAGGACAATGTGTGTTTTATTTATATTTTTTAGAAATTCAAATTTAAACTATTAATTATTACCTTAGAGACTTGTGCATGTCTATAACTATGCGTACATAAGCATATTAGTATCAACATACCTTGCACTTGAATAGATTTAGTATGCATGTAATCAACTACGATAATAATTAACAGTTGGAGATGTTCTAGACTTATGCCTAGTCTCTGAATATATATAATTTGATTGTAACAAATAAACCCATTTAAATTGAAAAGGAGCCCCAGGGAGATCAGAAATTCAGAACCTGGAGACATCTAGACTTGCTTCACTTATGGCTTTAGCATTGCAGGGAGGGCTTGGCAGTAGGGCAAATAATGTGCTTCAGGGACTGTGAGACAGACTAGAGATGTTCTTATGGGACATACCACTTACACTGCTCGTCATAGGCGTTATATGGACCATGGTTTCTATAGCATTGCAATTCACTGTGCAGAGTTACGCCCCTTTGGCATGCCAGAAACCTACGATTCGAATCACGAATAGTGATAGATCACTGAGATACCACGCCACAGCTTAACATGGATATCCCACCCAGACACAATATTCATCATCATCATCATCATCATCATCATCATCATCATCATCATATTTTACATTAACTTAATAATGGTCATCTCTATAACGTTGCCAAGGACAAATCTAGCTGATTCTAAAACCCTTCAGGGCCCCGTCCTCAAAGCGTTTGTAGCGCTACGACAGTCGTAAGTCTATGTTAAAGTATGGGAGTTACGATCACCTTAGCGCTACGATCGCTTTGAGGAACGGGTATGTGAGTTACGATCACCTTAGCGCTACGATCGCTTTGAGGAACGGGGCCCAGGGCCCTGTTCCTGAAAGCGATCGTAGCGCTAAGGTGATCGTAACTCCCATACCTTAACACAGACTTACGACTGTCGTAGCGCTACGATCGCTTTGAGGAACGGGACCCTGGACAACATTGATATCGTTGTAAATTTCGGAGTTGTCTCTTGCCCGTAGATGGTATATTTTTCTCCAAAGCAAAGCACTCGTAAGCCGAGCAAAGATGTATTACACATTTTTTCTTTCAGAAACATGATAGGGTTCAATTGTTACAGAATATCCTTCGTCATAGACTAGGTACTGTGATGAAAAGGATGCAAGATGATATGAAATAGACAGTATTTTCAGCAAAGGAAGTCCTTTATCCAATTACTGGCCACGTTCAAGCAATGTGCGCCAAGGTTGTACTCCCTGTCCGTTGTTGTTTCCCAACCTCATTAAGAAACATGCGGGTAATATGGCTCGGTCCTTTGATGCCAGTATATTTGTTTATGAGGAAATGTTAAACATACCTCGCATGGTATTTGTTGATGGTTGAGGATGGCGAAGGACTCTTGGGGATAAAGAACTATGCACCTGGTTGTCACGTGTAGACACTTAAACACCATACAGATATTTACCCCACAAAAAATGCGAAATATGATTATCCGGTTCGAGGTTTTGTCAAAGTGCGAAAAATGAGCATATGACAAAAAAGGTATAAATTAAAATTGTAATTGTAATTTCTATTTTGGTCTGTTTCTACGCAGGATATTCTGTATGATTCATGTGAAGGTCAATAAAAAAATCTATTTCGGTTGTGTATCTGACCTACAAAACGAGTTTAAAGCATTTCCCACATTCTTACTTTGCGTGCATTTGGACAAAGTAGCAAATGATTGTTCAAAATGCTGATTTAGCAGATGATTAACTCTGAACCATATAATAAGTAACGTGGTTTGAATTTGGTTTGTTTGTTTGTTGTTTAACGCCGCACTAAACAATATTCCAGCTATATGGCGGCGGTCTGTAAATAATCGAATCTAAACCAGACAATCCACTGATCAACAGCATGAGCATCGACCTACGAAATTGGGATGCGATGACATGTGTCAACCAAGTCAGCGAGCCTGACCACCCGATCCCGTTAGTCGCCTCTTACGACAAGGATATGCAAGTCATCTGAATATAAATGGTTGCTAGGTTACTTGACTCGGTAACAAATGCTCATGGCAGTCCTTAGCCCATCTACATCCTTCCTACCCCATGCCTTTTATTCCTTTGTTGGCCGTCGATATTAATAAATAAAGCATGCAATATATGTAGAGCCCTTCCCATATCTGTATAAGCACGTGTTTATTAAGCACTCTCAAATCGTAATGCTTCCAGGAGGTCGCGAGTAGGTAAGCAGATCCTGCCGTCACAAACACATGCAAGGGCGCGCCAATTGTTCATTTGACAAACAAATACGAAAACACGGAACAAGCCAGATGTGACTGGGTATCATTTGATCACCTACGTCTCTAATTTTGAAACGTTCACATGTCCAAATTGAAACGGCAAACTTTATTGCCACATGACAAATGTGTTGTAACATCGTATCTACGTCTCCTTTCAGAGTCTCTGTATTCAACACAACTCTTCATCCAACAATACTGAGTCAGTTGTAACTTGTAATGAACCGCTTTGAAAGAAAGACGTAATTAAGATAGAATTACAAAAGGCATTGATCTGCAAAGGAGGATGTATGAGCAGTTCAAGTCTCTTTTGTTGCGCTCATTATAGAGTTAATTTGGCCATGTCAACATAGGATGAATGACTGTACTACCAAGGAAGTAGATATTTAGTACCGCAGTACCACTGACTGTGAGGTGTGTGGTTTTAAGTCACGGTGATCTTCCTCAAGATGGGCGAGGCGTCCCTCGCACGTGACGTCCAGGTCGAAGAGGTCACGTCTTCAGTAAACAGTCACGACTACTCGCATAGTCGACACATGACGTGGACAAACGCCCCACCCTCTCGCGTTACTTTCTGTAGATGAGCATATGTTGCTAAGTAAAGTTTGTCCTTAAACAAAGGATACCGATCTCGCGGGGAGGTGTGATTTTCATTTGTACATTTCGTGGGCGTGAAGTGTTTGTTCATTTCTCTTTTGACAAAATAGGGAAATTTTATGAATGGGTCTGAAGCGTTCAGTGTTTTCTTTTTGAAAATATGTCAAATATAGTCTTTTTTAGTTTAAAAATATCACAAATATCGTATTTATATTCTTTTGAAAATATAGAAAATATTATCTTTTTTCTTTTGCAAATATAACAATTATCATCTTTCCTTTCTTTAGCTAACATCACAATTATCATCTTTTATGAAAATGTCACAAATATCACCTTTTTTTCTTTTTTGATTATATCACAAAATACTCCTTTTTCCTGTAATTTTCATTGACACCTTAAAGACACATGGAGTGATAACAGTTTTGTTTCATGTTTTCTCCGAGTGAACGGGGCGGTGGGGTAGCCTAGTGGTTAAAGCGTTCGCTCGTCACGCCGAAGGCCCAGGTTCGATTCCCCACATGGGTACAACGTGTGTGAAGCCCATTTCTGGTGTCCACTGCCGTGATATTGCTGGAATATTGAAAAAAGCGGCGTAAAACTAAAATCACTCACTCACTCTCCGAGTGAACTGATTACAGGTTTAAATATTAAGGGTTACTGTTTCTTTAATCAGGACTTGCGACAGTGTTTCAGTGAACTGAACTTTCATTGACTTGGCTCTCCTTTGACTGTAGCCAAAATTCAGCATGTGTTATCTTTATCCAGGTAAAGGGCAGTGCAGATATTGTATCTCGATATGATATAGCGCTAGAATTTATCACGACATAAAATAGTGCTTCGATAACCTCGACAAAAGATAGTGATACTCTTCAGAATCAGATACCACTGTTCTATGTAGACAAAATATCGTCCCATATTTACCTTATCATGAGTGAGTGAGTGAGTGAGTGAGTTTAGTTTTACGCCGCTTTTAGCAGTATTCCAGCAATATCACGGCGGGGGACACCCGAAATGGGCTTCACACATTGTGCCCATGTGGGGAATCGAACCCGGATCTTCGGCGTGACGAGCGAACGCTTTAACCACTTGGCTACCCCACCGCCCCACCTTATCATGAGATAGTGATACTTTCACATCGACATAAGACAGTGTGCTGCTATTATCTCGACATAAGATGCTACTACATTTACCTCGACATTGTTACCAGGGCCCCGTTTCACAAAGCTCTCGTAAGCCTAACATCTCGTAACTTTTCTCGTAGCATTCGTACCTCCTATACTGTAACATTGACTTACGATGTCGTAGCGCTACGAGAGCTTTGTGTAACGGGGCCCAGTACTTCATACATTGTTACTTATTGTCACAGACTTAATAGTCCCTGAGCGGGAGACCAAAGTGTAGTGTGTTACTTCTTCGGTGAGTGATTGATTGAGTGAGTGATTGATTGATTGAGTGAGTGAGTGAGGTGAGTGAGTGTGTGAGTGAGTTGTGTGTTACATCAGAATGGCAGTAAAGCCTGTATTGACTATAACGAACGTTATCGAACCAAGAAATGAGCACATTATTACGTTGTTTTGAGTGAGTGATTGATTGATTGATCGATCGATTGATTGAGTGAGTGAGTTGGATTTTATGCTGTTTTTACAAAAAATCAGCAATATCAAGACGAGGGACATTAGAAATGGGCTTGTAGCATGTACCATGAGGAGAATAGAACCGGGACATCGGTGTGAAAAGCGAGCGCTTCAAACGCTAAGCCTCCCTACCGCCTGCTTCTTGGTAGATCATGTCAGAAAAAGAACAGAAACTAATCTTATTATCTATCAGTTTTTGCATAACATTTCACTCTCAGATAGTAGGCAATAATTTCGCCATAAGCATATATCTGTGTTGCTAAAAATAACAGGGAGTAATTACACAAGTCAACAGTTGTCATTTGCTGTCGTCTGTATGTGCACCTTTCATCAACGTTCCTGTGAAGATGACAGACGCCGCGGTGTGTCCCGGAATACCAAACATCCGTCTAATTACCCATGTTGTTTGCGTACACGATTTTACGTGCATATCAGGACTTCTTGGTGTGAATGTCAAAACATACCTCTTAATTAAATAAATCGTTTAGGCATCTACAGAAACAGGCGTTTGCCACAAGAAAGTCCAATAGTATGTCAATTATTAAGGACCACCTCTCGTAGGTAAAAAAATAAAATGGTCAATAGTATGGATCAGTATTATGTTAATATTTTTTGTTTTATAATTTGTGTATTTATTCTAAGCGTTTACACGGTTTTACATGGCAGTATATTTAGGAGAAAAAAGCATAAAGTTTGACCAAACCTTATTGAAGTAGTCTGTATTACAATTAATGACTGAGGTATACTTTGTTATCTTATAAAATTTAGTGAGCTCCTTCTGTATGAACTGGAATGTTGGTGGGTAGTTATTCTTTCTAACGTTGAAAATGATTCGTTTTGACAGGACAATTACACGGTTAAAAGGGTTGTTATTTTTCGCTAAATTGCCAAAAAGAACATTTTCTTTGGATATTGTTACCGGGCTTTGCATTTTGTGCGATATCCAACTTTCCAGGTCTCACCAAATTGAACTCATGTTGCATTCCCAGAATGTATGTATGACATCTTCCATTTCTTTGGAACAGTAATTGCATTTCGTACTGTCTACATAACCCATCTTAGTGAGAAGATAGTATTATGTTCATTTGAAGGACCACCTCTCGAAGGTCAGACAAAAATGGCCAAAGGTTTGTTAATTTTTGACGACCAGCTCTCGAAGGTTCAGACAAGAATGATCAGTATTATGTTAGGTTTAAGGATCACCTCCCGAAGGTCAGACAAAAAATAGCCAATGGTTTGTTAATTTTTGAAGACCACCTCTCGAAGGCCGGATCAGACAATAATGATCAGTATTATGTTAATTTGAAGGATCACCTCCCGAAGGTCAGACAAAAGTGGCCAACAGTATGTTAATTCTTGAGACCACCTCTCGAAGGATCAGACAAGAATGATCAGTATTATGTTAATACACTTTGGCGACGAAGTGAAAACGCCAAGGCTAAACGTCGTGGACAACTCTCTCACTCAGGAGATTGCTGCGGTCAGTCCAATTAACCATACGATTCTGTCTTTGAAAAATAGGACATTTTCTGAACAACCATCAATAAATGTCTACAGGTTCTCATTTCCGTTTCTACAGCAACAGGCAAATATTACAGTTACCTTTGTTTCGATTTAATACACCTATTTAGAACTGTAAGGCTACATTTAGCATATATCCCCGTTTATTTATATAGCATGTTTTTAAAATTCATTTTTAATAGATTTTGTTATGTGGTTGGGTAAATATTACCACACATTGCAATTTAGAGTGACTTCCCCTGGGACAACATGCGCAGTGCTTGGTCCTGAAAGCCGTATTTCTGAGAACACCATTGTCGCCATTGTGTGTTGAGCACCACGAGGTACTCTCTTCAGATTACCGGGGCGGTGAGGTAGCTTAGTGGTTAAAGCGTTAGCTCGTCACGCCGAAGACCCGGGTTCGATTCCCCACGTGGGTACAATGTGTGAAGTCCATTATTGGTGTCCCCCGCCGTGATATTGCTGGAATATTACTAAAAGCAGCGAAAACTCACTCACTCACTCTTCAAGTTACCACAGTTTTTACTACGAAGGAAGATCGAGTATCTGTGTGATGAAGTAAATTGCAGAAGTATCAGCTTTGGTGGCAGTTTAAACCGAACAAATTAATTTGGTGAAAGACTGCCACCGCCCAGGTTGCCTACGTACCGACTAATCACTTCCTAGAACACATAAAGTCACTCTTTGGGTTGTGGGCGAATTATTTCGTAATCTCATTGAAAACCTTGCTAAGAAAGCACGCCTCTGTTTAAATCAGCGTTTCGTCCCATACCGCCATGTAAAGTCCGGGCTGAACTTCAAAGTATGCTCTTGCACTCGGAAAAGTTCGACCTCACTCGGCAAGATGATGCCCACCTGCACGAATTCTTTGTGTGGTAATCTTATCGTCTCAGTAAGGCAGTTGGCACAGCACTTAAGGGATGAATTTGGCTTAATTTATAACTACCCTTTTTATGTTCGCGTTAAACGCTATTTCTCACAAGTATCTAAAGTACATAGGATTTTACCTGGGTGTAGTACGAATGTGATGTTGAAAGTATACCTCACCACACGAGAGTTTGTTTGACAACGTAAAATTAAGCTTTCAACACTGTGTGACCTTACGCCATTGATTCACCAGATAACCATTAAAGTGACAATATTAGCGAGTGAGTGAGTTTAGTTTTACGCCGCTTTCAGCAATATTCCAACTACATATCGGCGGTCTGTAAATAATCGAGTCTGGACCAGACAATCCAGTGATCAACAGCATGAGCATCTATCTACGTGGTCGGGATACGATGACATGTGTCAACCAAGTCAGCGAGCCTGTTCGTTATAATCGTCAGTTCGTTTCAAACATGTTCGTCATAAACGAAGTTTATAGTAAATATTGCCACTCTATGAGCTGGTGTCACATCATCGCAGTGTTCAGTAGACATATTCGTACCTACATCTACGGCTGTTGTATATATATATCATCACACTAGTGTATTTGGACCTTGGACTTTAGTATTGAACGAGAAAATGTCATGGAAGGAGAAAAACAACACTGACACAGTTTCTACCTATCTCGGCACGTCACTGTTGATACTTCCGCCGAGTTCACCGCGACCTGAGTATCACTGCGCGCAAGGGACGTATCACATGTAAGCGTGCGATCGCATTCCTCCGCCTGACGTGATCAATGAAGTGCCAGGTTCTGATCACAAACACAAACAAAACAGAATGATAGTTGATACAAAAAACTTCCATTTAGTGTCTAACTATTAAATTAGATGTTTATGGAATCATTCGAGTATTGCCGAAAATTGGAAAATGTAGATCCGGCAACCGTGCAATACGGAAATCTGGCTGCAAAACGGAATTCGCCTATTTGCACGTCAGTATTGTTATCGTATCGTATGGGATGTAATAAGACATATCGGCTTTACCATGTAAACATGTGTTAGCTGTATGTAAAATTGTAAATAGGTACATTGGCTATACTACATGAAAGTACCACAGGTAACACATCTTAGGGCAAGCATTAGACAGGTCACAGGATGTCCACTCGTCCGAGACGCCACAAATAACTGCGCGGCGCTGTGTCTTTTTTGAAAGTGAGTGAGTGAGTTTAGTTTTATGCCGCTTTTAGCAATATTCCAGCAATACCACGGCGGGGGACACCAGAAATGGGCTTCACGCATTGCACCCATGTGAGGAATCGAACCCGAGTCTTCAGCGTGACGAGCGAACGCTTTAACCACTAGGCTACCCCACCGCCCCCTTGTGAGAGAGGGGAATCTATTGTCGTGGGTCGGAATTCCCCTGATTAAGTTTCATTGTTTGTGAACAGAATGGCCCAGCTCGTTGGTTTCACCAAGGTGGTTATGAAACATCTGGTCTTGCGTTACTTCGGGTCTTCCTCCCACTTTAAGCTGACCCGCGATCACATGGTTAAGTTAGTGTTCAAATCCGCGTTAAAACACACTCTATCACCAAACATTATTTGTTTGTTTTTAAATCAGGTTTTAGAACTAGGCTGTGAACCATGGGAATTTCTTAATTTTTTCTTGTACGGTCATGTGGGATGATAATTTGTTCAACTAGGTCACCTTGACCTTTACGCACATTGACCTTGACCTGATTATCTCAGTGAAAGGTTGTTTTCTGAGTTCTTGCACATGCATGTATTGTCTGATATCGGCCTCCTCTGATTCTTTAATTTATCACCGTGTTGTCAATTGACGATGAATAAACTGATAGCCGAGCGTATTACGTACACGATTGTCCGTATCAGTATCTGATAATGCGCATGAGACATCAATTGACAGAGTGATCAATACATGTATAATATGTTATTTAAAGGTCACGGGACTATAACAGGTATATTCACCTGGTGAAAACGAAATAATGCTAAATATATATACCTCTATTAAAAATAACTTCATTAACTTTAAGAATTATTTGTAAGAAACACATCTATTTTGAATTTCATAAGTTAACTGTATTTTGTGCAATAAATGCCATACTCACATACTCAGGTTATGTCGGGCAACAGAAAGTATACACCAATGTTTAAAGGTGGCTAAATATGAAAGGACAAGAATACAAGATCGAATATAGGTATGTACACACAAAAAGAAAATGTCGCAACACCCACTATTTTTCATAGTATCAATATGTTACCATAAAACATAGCAATGGAATTTGTCCAACCCTCAATTTAAATTATTTGCATAAACTGACCATCAGTGAATAATTTAATGATAAATCTACACGCAAAAAGAACGAGAAGCTGTAGTTTATTCATAGAAGCAAACATGGCAAAAGAATTTACTCATTTTGTAGTGCTTATAACTATGGTCGTTAACATTAATAAGTGCGGCCATTTCCAAGATTCTGACATAATATCCTCAACTACCACTGATTGCTGATATTGTTTGGCCAGTCGGCTGGTAGACGATGGATGACAACCAACATTTCTTGCTGTATCCTTCAGTGACATGCCAGCATTCAACCCGTAATGATCCGGGTTAGAATTTGTCTTCCGCAACCCATGCTTGTCATAAGAGGCGACTAACGGGATCGGTGGTCAGGCTCGCTGACTTGGTTGACACATGTCATCGTACCCCAGCGATGTAGGTTGATGCTCATGTTGTTGATCAACGGATTATCTGGTCCAGTGTGGCGTAAAACTAAACCCACTCACTCATGCCAGCATTGATTCGGCAAAAGAATAACTTGCCATCTTTGAGCAGTAGTCATCTGGGGAGGTTCCATATTTGCTTATCAGTTTCTTTTTCCAAATTATCGAGCTGAGGAACAGATTAAATTTAATAATTGCAAAATGGCGTACATACGTATATCACGTGGTGCTCGCCTTTGATCGTAGCACGTGCATATCTAAAACAAATGTATGGTGCGCCCAAAGGGTACAAATAATCATACAAACATAATTTTCATATGAATATATATGGCTATATGGGGGCTAAAAATCATGGGTGTTGCGATACTTTTGTCCATGTGTATATTTGATATGGGGATCAGAGTTGTGTTTGGTCGCTTACGTTTGCATTTTTATCTGGAAACTAATAATAGTACCCACGACATCGCCGCAACTAGGGGTAATAGTGCGGATGTGACGTCAGGTAATCATGTACCGGTATTATTATTGTGGTAGTTTGTACTGAGTGACCATATTTATTCCAATCAGTATACAACTGGATAAACTGAAACAAGAAGACAAACAAGTTATAATGGCGATTTACTGCTAGAAAGTTAATTAACTTGGGTTGCATGATCCGTGATATCTAATAGTAAGTATTCTCAATAGTATACAGTTATCATCCAAAACTGTGTTTCACAGGAGATATTGCTTTTGTGAGATCATGCGATATCTCCCAGAAGATATCATTTTGACAGATTTTGTACAATGCCATGACAATGCTATGACGTCATGATCTTGGTGACGTCACAGTGCTATGACATCGCTGCACTGCAAGTCTAATAGCAGAACCCTGTTCAGAGATGTACATTTTTCATTGAAAACTAATGAAGATAAATAGAATCTCACTCTCGTGTATTCTGAAATGAAATATATCAACACTCATTGATAAAAGTGAAAATGTCCTCGGCAAGCCTCGGATATTTGTAACTTTATCAACTCGTGGTGATAGATTTGATATCAAAAGACACTCGATGATATTCTCTGAATATATATATGGAATTACAGCATGCTGCTTTGTAGATGACTCTGTCGTCATCTGTAACATGGCGTCACAATCCAATAACATCAAAGAGCCCTATGCCACTGACGCTGTCGAGATAGATAGATAGATAGATGGATAGATATAGTCCGAAATAGTGGAAATATTTTATAGTGTGAGTGAGTGAGTTGAAAATATAACGACACATCGGCAATATTTCAGCCACATCGTGACCGAAAATATTTTATGACGTTTTCCCGGTTGAAAACAGTCACCGAGAGTACAGATAAAAACTTGCGGCAAAAACACACAACACAAACAAAGCAAACAAATGAAACATATTAACCCCCCAAAAAACAACAATAACAAACAAATAAAACAACAACAACAACAACAAAACAAACAAAAACAAAACTAGATAACTACATAATTAAATAAAACCCAATACAAAGAAGAAAAAAACCCAAAAGTTAATGTTTACCTACCTCAAATCAAACATCTTGTGGGAACGATCGAAGTCGACGAAGACCATAGATCTATATATTGGGATATGTTCGATCTCATGTACAGTCAATGACAATCATGCTAGGTGAGGTTAAGACTATATTTCAGTAGTTTTACGTTTATGTTGTATGTAAACCACTGTCTTCATCCTTTGCTCTCGATTCTATTGATTTTATTGAATAACATAACATAACATTGTGTTTACTTCCGCGTTCGGAAGATTGACAGTGTTGAGCTTTGTCTGGATGATTCAGGCTCTTTGTAATATGGTCTCGGATTGTACGTTGTGGCACTCAGGCTACAGCAATTATCTCCCTTCTCAATATTGAGCTGTTTTCGTCAATATTACTTTTACACTTACTATTTATCATTTAGGACATTTGATATCAAGTTAAAGTAGATTAAATATGTCGCAGAAATTCGTTCAACGATTCCCATTTTACAAGAGGATGCTCAAGAACAATTGGTGACAATCTAATTCATAAAATTCATCAACTTTCGAACATGGGGATGTAGCTCAGTGGTAGAGCGTTCGCTTCGCATGTGAAAGGCCCCGGGTTCGATCCCCGGCATCTCCACCACTTTTTTTAATTTCTTTGAAAGTAATGAATTGTCAACATATTCTTCTATCAAAACCACTATGAAAATTGAAACAAATTTCTATTTCAAAAGATTTTACAATTTTCCTCTTTTTTTTTCTTTCTACATAGTTTTTAAAGTGAAATTTGGTGTACATAAAACAGTCATCACCTAATACTGACTGACATTATATGAAACTGATATTAAAAATGTATGATTTTCATTAATGACAGTTTTTGCATACATCATTCAAAGAAAGTTTTGAAGATTCAACCCATAATTCATTTCAACTTAAATAATTTTTTTATCAAAACCTTTACTTCCTTGGCTGATCTGAAATTATGAAGGTAAAATCTGAAGCTGTTGAGAATACTCTGTGACAATTAATACAATACATTTCAAATGCATTTACCATTCCTACCTTCTTCAAGCAGAGTTAAATCCAAAAAGAATACTGTTACTGTGTGAGCTAGCATAATATGTTTTCTCTTCCTACAAAAATTTCCCTTAATGGCAGCAAACATTAAGCATGGAAACATTCTCTTTGCCTGTTATTTCTGTCACAATTCATCATGAAGGCTTTGCTGCATTTTTTTGTGGTGCTTATTAGAAACAGTTCCTAATTCCAGTTTTAGGTCATCGTCGGTTTGGCGCCACTGCGTCAACAAACTACTGTTTGAACCTCCTAGGTTACATTCCATTATAAACAAACCAATCTAATGTTCAGATGTTTCAAATGATTCCCATTAAAACTACATTATTTGAAATATACACACTAGCTTGATCGTTTGACTGAGAATTTCGACATGTTGCTTTAATTAAAATACATGTGAGGATTCTAGTCGTACTTTAATAGGTTGAATTTCAAGGAGACCTTTGACACAAGGTTATAAAAAATGCAGTTAAGTGCACTTGTCTTCAAAGAGAGATATGCTTTCCATATTTGACAAGACTTTTTATATGTTTAGAAGTTTCTTTTAAGAAACAGAAAATGCCTGTTCAAGCTTGCATGTAATTACTTTCACAATGTGACTCATAGATGTTGTAATATGTGGAAGGCACTGACCATTATTCTTCCCATATGTCTTACAAACAAGGAGGACCCAAGACGATCCAAGTTAAAACTGGTCTTCAGCAAACCATGAGGCAAGAGATCAAGTGTTGAGGCGTGGCAATCCCAATTACATAGCTCAATGCCCATCATCAATCACTTGATTGTCAAGTCTATATTTGATTACAGATTACAGCCAATCATAAAGGTGGAATATCATGGGGAGAAGCATTAAACAAAGAAACAAAGAAACTAAAATCAACAAAACAGGTGAGTGAGTGAGTAAGTTTAGTTTTACAACACACTCAGCAATATTCCAGCTATATGGTGGCTGTCTATAAACAGACAAGCCAGTGATCAACAGCATGAGCATCAATAAGCGTAATTGGGATGTGATGACATGTGTTAACCAAGTCAGCGAGCCTGACCACCCAATCCTTTAGTTGTCTCTCACGACAAGCATGGGTTACTTAAGATCACTTCTAACCCGGATCTTCACGAATTCACTTAACATGATCATTGGTTATTGATACAATAATGGCTTGTTAACCCTTTAATTACAATTACCACACTCCTCATGGTTAACAGTAAAACCCAAGAGCATGGCAAAACAGATTTACTCATAACAAATTCTTACTTTCACTGTCAGAATGGCTCAAGTTCTTCATCATTACACACTTAAAATATTTACACACACCAGTGTTTCAATATTATTCAGAGTTTCAGGCCAATCTTTTGGTTTGGTTGTTTGATTGTTGTTTAATGCCGCACTCAGCAATATTCTAGCTATATGGCGGCCAATATTTTGATTAATGATCAATAATGCATACTCTCAGTCCGGAAGGATATACATATTCATGTAACTCCAGAATTTACATATCTGCCCTACTCAGGGTGCCGTTGTACAAAACAACCTTAGCGCTAAGACTACCTTAGTCTATGTTAAGGAATGGGCGCTATAATCGCTTTGTACAACAGCACCCAGGTTCTTTTCAAGAAATCCTGTCAAATGTTAAAACCTGTTGCAGGCAGATTCATATCAACTTATTCTCAAGGAAGTGCAAACCTTGGTGCCTCCATTTGTCACATGGCATCTACATGTCACATAGCGTCTACATATGTACAATTAAACAATAAGTTTCTTATAATATACATTTACTCCATAAATTTATTGGTTTGGTTGTATTTTGTTACCGCTTTAGCTCAATAGTTTTATAAATTGACCCCAAGCAGTCTGTAACTTTGTTTCATGTACATTCATGTGTCGCCTTGATCTTCTAATTAGTTCTTAAAACAAGAAAACATAGAATATACATAGTATATGATGCATTTAATCAATCATCATATAAGAGAATATTTTTGGGTAGCACTTTCTATTTGTGTGTTAGATACAAGTCTAAAGAGCTGAACAGAATTCAAACCTTGCTCATTGTGTCCTTGTAACCTTGAGGCTTAAAACATTATATCCTTGAGGCTTAAAACATTGTATCCTTGAGGCTTAAAAATGTTTTATATCCTTGAGGCTTAAAACATTATATCCTTGAGGCTTAAAAATGTTCCTTGAGGCTTAAAAATGTTTTATATCCTTGAGGCTTAAAACATTGTATCCTTGAGGCTTAAAACATATCCTTGAGGCTTAAAAATGTTTTATATCCTTGAGGCTTAAAACATTATATCCTTGAGGCTTAAAATGTTTTATATCCTTGAGGCTTAAAAGGCTTAAACATTATATCATTAAAATGTTTTATTCTTGAGGCTTAAAACATTGTATCCTTGAGGCTTAAAAATCATTGTATTCTTGAGGCTTAAAACATTGTATCCTTGGGGCTTAAAACATTGTATCCTTGAGGCTTAAAACATTGTATTCTTGAGGCTTAAAACATTGTATCCTTGGGCTTAAAACATTGTATCCTTGAGGCTTAACATTGTATCCTTGAGGCTTAAAACATTGTATCCTTGAGGCTTAAAACATTGTATCCTTGAGGCTTAACATTGTATCCTTGAGGCTTAACATTGTATCTTTGAGGCTTAAAACATTGCATCCTTGAGGCTTAAAACATTGTATCCTTGAGGCTTAACATTGTATCCTTGAGGCTTAAAACATTGTATCCTTGAGGCTTAAAATATTGTATCCTTGAGGCTTAACATTGTATCCTTGAGGCTTAAAACATTGTATCCTTGAGGCTTAAAATATTGTATCCTTGAGGCTTAAAGATGTTTTATATCCTTTAGGCTTAAAACATTGTATCCTTGAGGCTTAAAAATGTTTTAGATCCTTAAAACACTGTATCCTTGAGGCTTAAAACATTACATCCTTGAGGCTTAAAAATGTTTTATATCCTTGAGGCTTAAAACATTTATCCTTGAGTCTTAAAACATGGTTTGTGCGAGACAATGATTTACAGGTCACTACTGATAGTTGGATCATTGCTCAAGATCACTGCTGTTGCAAACAACATCTGGTTTGCCTGAGACTCAATAACAAGCCTCTAGAGACAGCTGGATCACTGCTAAATGCAGCGTAAAACACTATTCACTCTCTACTGAGAGTTCAAATTACTGAATTGTGAATAAACGGTCATTGTTTACACAGAATCAAATAAAAACGGTTTCTGTTTATTTCAATCAACATTCATACACATTTTCATCAACACATCCTATACTAAAATCAAACACACTCCAAGAAATAAACAATTCAATAATGCCCTTTTATCGTAATGTTACCATCAATTAGGGACTGTTCATAATTTATACCTAAGGGGGTGATGATGATTTTAATGGAGTCACCCATTTTATTCTGGGGAAGGGGGGTCAACAATTTTGTACACATGTACTAGAGGGGAGTAAGCAATTCTGTACATAAAAGTATGCTTAAAAATTATGGGAAAGGGGTTGTAGTGTCGTTGATTTTGTACATGACACGCAGGGTATGTGTGGGGTGTTTGGGGTGGGGTGTCACTTTGTACATAAATTTTAGGGGGTGTCATTCACGTTGAACATGCTTCTCCATAAAAAAATCATCATCACCCCCCAGCCCTAATTTATGAACTCTTAAGAAGAAACAGGTCAGTTATATGTCAGTTTTAAGCTGAATCTTTACATGTAACATCTAGGACTGACTACAGACACGCAGAAAATATACTACTGAGGTCGGCATAGTAACGATACTTGAACACGTTCTGAATCTTGAGATTATGAGATCAGCTTAATGATGCCATGAACAGCGTTATTTTGGTTATTTCATAGTGAGTATCTATTTGGGAATAATGTCATAATGTTTACTGCTTTTATTAAAACAATAAGCAGAAGTATGGTGCTGCCAAACCAAGACCAAAGACCAACAAATCCTGGCGCAACAAGGGGATAGAACTCTGCACACTAGGCCAACTGTGCTAGCATCAGTGACCCTTATGTTGGTTCCATGAGGGTATCTACAACCACACAATGACAATGACAATACTTTATTACCCGTGAGGGAATTCTTGTGTAAAGTTCAACAGTCTGCAGGTGTTTCAAAGTTTCATCTATCCTCCTTCATGATAGAGAAACCACCAGACAGTGAAAAGATTAACTCTGCTTATTGTTGCAAGTGCAGAGATGAACACTTCTCATAGATTGTTAATGATAAGATGAACACTTCTCACAATTTACAAGTGAAAAGATGAACTCTGTCTATTGTTGCAAGTGAACAGATGAAGACTTCTCACATGTTGCAAGTGAAAAGATAAACTCTCTGTTGTGACAATGCACATGGGTACTTGTGCATTATTACATCTTTAGAACAGAGAGCTGAAATAATCCACTGTTCAATGACCTTATCTACATTCAACTGTCCTCGATCAACCCGTAAACAAGGGCATATACCAAGACTGGAATATATGGTAGACATAAATATTCTTTCACACGTTACATTTGGGAAATTACAGATTATAGTTTCTTTTGTTACATTTAGTCCCATCCACAATTCAAACCCAACCTCACAGAGTCAGGCACCAATTGCCAGCACACAAGGTCAGTGATCTAACCCATTCAGCCAATGTGAGTTTCAAATGAGATCACACACTTTGTGTAAATTAGTTCTATTAGCCAAACTTCTTCAAACATTCTTGTTCCCAAGTTCTCTATTTTACACAATGTGTTGTTCCAGTACTGGCTCCTTATATATCAGTCTCTCAAAACCTAATCTACTCAAGTCAATAGTTTTGAAGTCGTTATCAATAATGAGTTCCATGACGGCTCGGCCGATGCCCGTGGCGTGCTGTACGCCATGGCCACTGAGACCATTGGCAAAGATCATGTTTCGATGATATGGGTGGTTCCCTATAATCAGGTTCTGGTCAAACGTGTTGTAGTCATAGAAACCAGCCCAGGCACTTTTTAACTGAAAAATAATGGACACAGAATGACTAAAACAAAATGATTTGGTTGGTAGACTTGTTGTTCAACATCGCACTCAGCAATATTTCAGCTCTATGGCAGCGATCATTAAATAATCGAGTCTGGACCAGACAATCTAGTGATTAACATGTCATGAGCTGCGATCTGTACAACTGGGATATGATGACATGTGTCAACCACATCAGCGAGCCTTTTGACCCGATCTTGTTAGTCGCCTCTTACAAGCATGGGTTACTGAAAACCAATTCTAACCTCGCATCTTTACGGGTTAAAAACACAAAAATGAACATCCAATTTATCATTATAGTGACAACTTGATTCATCATAATTGGAGGTAACAGTTCCTCGGTTAATTTCATGTAGGTGTCCTACCTTGAGACATTCAAACTTGGGGACCCTGCTTGCCAGTGATGGCCACACATTCTCGTGGAAGTAGTCATAGTTGACCTCGAGATCATCAGTGCATGGCTCGTTTTCCTGGAATTAGAAACACATGCTGTCTCCTGCACCTGCTTGAACCACATGGGGGTGTGTAGTGTCTTGCATTCATCCACTACCCTGCACTCACCGATCGTCCTGCCTCACCGATCAACCACCCTGCCTCACCCATCAACCATCCTGCCTCACCCATCAACAACCCTGCCTTACCCATCAACCACTGCCTGCAACCACCTGCTCACCCATCAACCACCCTGCCTCCTCACCCATCAACCACCTGCCTCACCCATCAACCACCCTGCCTCACCCATCAACCACCCTGCCTCACCCATCAACCCCTGCCTTACCCATCAACCACTCTGCCTCACCCATCAACCACCCTGCCTCACCCATCAACCACCCTGCCTTACCCATCAACCATCCTGCCTCACCCATCAACCCTGCTCTTACCCATCAACCACTCTGCCTCACCCATCAACCACCCTGCCTCACCCATCAACCACCCTGCCTCACCCATCAACCACCCTGCCTGCCCCATCAACCCCTGCCTTACCTGCCTCACCCTCACCCATCAACCACCCTGCCTCACCCATCAACCTCCCTGCCTTACCATCAACCACACCCATCAACCTCACCCATCAACCACTCTGCCTCACCCATCAACCATCCTGCCTCACCCATCAACCACCCATCAACAACTCACCCATCAACCACTCTGCCTCACCCATCAACCACCCTGCCTCCTCACCTCCTACCTCACCCATCAACCACTCTGCCTCACCCATCAACCACTCCTGCCTCACCCATCATCAACCACCCCATCAGCCACCCTGCCTCACCCATCAACCACCCTGCCTCTCACCCATCAACCACTGCCTGTCTCACCTGCCTCATCATCCTGCCTCTGTGCTCACCCATCAACCACCCTGCCTCACCCATCAATCACCCATCAACCACTCTGCCTCACCCATCAACCACTTGCCTCACCCATCAACCACCCTGCCTCACCCATCAACCACCTCTGCCTCACCCATCAACCACTCATCAACCCGCCTCACCCTGCCTCACCAATCATCCTGCCTCACCACTCTGCCTCAACAACCACCTTGCCTCACCACCCACCAACCACCCATGCCTCACCACCCATCAACCACTCTGCCTTTTACCCATCCCACCATACTGCCTCTCAACTCACCCATCAACCACCCTGCCTCACCCATCAACCACCCTGCCTCACCCATCAACCTCACCTGCCTCAACCATCCATCAACCACCCTGCCTTACCCATCAACCACCATCCCACTCTGCCTCACCCATCAACCACCCACCCACTGCCCTCACCCATCAACCACCCTGCCTCACCCATCAACCACCCTGCCTCACCCATCACCCACCACCATGTTGCCTCACCCATCAACCACCCTGCCTCACACATCAACCACTCTGCCTTCACCCATCCCTGGCTTACCCACCCACCCTGCCCTCACCCATCAACTCAACCCATCCCCCCTGTGTATACTGACCTCTGTAGGGGAGCAACCACAGATGTAATGGCCCCCGTAGCCATCCTGCCTGTAGTAGGTCAAAGAGGAGTCCACTGTCAATGGTGATGCCACCCCAGGTCCGTCAGGACAGTGGATGGCATAGACGTAGCGCTTCCTATAAGGAAAACATCTATAATTATCCAGTGTATAGTATTTCCATTCTTGTTTGAGAACACCCTGGACACCTGTGCCAGACAGGTTCATTTTGAGTCTGATATTATTGACATAATAGTTGTCTAATCAACATACTGTTCTGTCAAGAAATATATATTTGATTTGTCTTGTTGAGTATCTCCTGCTCTTAAAACTGGTTGTATGATAATTTTCATCAATTTATCAATTTAACAAATATGTTGAGAGTTACTTATACTTATTGAATGTAGATCTATGATAAACTCTTTAAGAAGACACTGCTTGTCGAGCAAAAGAAATTATGTACTGCATCCTGCAGTTGAACAGGAAGTGGCACTGTAGGTTGGTTGGTTGTTTAACGCCACTCTTAGCAATATTCAAACTATATAGCGCCGATCTATAAATAATTGAGTCTGAACCAGACAATCCAGTGATCAACAGCATCAGCATCGATCTACGCAATTGGAATATGATGGCATGTGTCAGCCAAGTCAGCGAGCCTGACCACCTGATCCCGTTAGTCGCCTCTTACAACAAGCATGGGTTACTGAAGATCAATATTCTAACCCGGACCTTCATGGGTGGCACTGTAAACAGGACCAGTACTGGTCCCTATTGAGGGTGAACAGGAAGTGGTGTTGCAACATCTCTGGGACCAGAATCTACTGCTTCAAGAGGACTAGGTACTGCAACCAGTATCATCACCTACCGGGGTTCAACAGGAAGTGGTGTTGCAACATCTCTGGGACCAGAATCTATTGCTTCAAGAGGACTAGGTACTGCAACCAGTATCATCACCTACCGGGGTTCAACAGGAAGTGGAGTTGAGAGGTCACCAGGACCAAGACCAATCATTGCCTTCCTAGCAACATCGCCTGCCCAGGCTCCAGCGCAGTTGATGACGACCGCGAACCTTGTCTCATACATCTTTCCATCTTTGCCTTTTATCTGAAAGGTTAAGGTGCCAAAAGGATTAACATCACAACAGCCTTATCCAACCAGAAATATATTTATCTGTATTGACATCAAGAAATATCAGACGCACATTTGTTCAGCTCCGACTAGGTTTATTAGATTTAAGTATTAATAAAGGAAGAAGATTGTCTATAGACAGAAATACATGTATGAGAATTTGTCCATTATGCACTTCATCTATTGAAGATGAAATTCATTTTATATTTGTATGTCCATATTATGATGATCTTAGAAGAAAATATATTTCAAGTAATTATCTATCAAAATATCCAACGATCGCCTTTGTCTCGATTTTCACTTCCAGAAATGAAACTGTTATCCGTAACCTTTCTCTATTTGTAAAACATGCTGTTGTCTTGAGAAATGATAGGTTATCTAAGCAATAACCATTATAATTGCCATTGTATTATGTACTGTAGTTATGTATATGTATGCAACTCCTTGTATATGGGCCGGAGGCCTTGAATACAATAAACTTGACTTGACTTGACTTGACATATGGAAAACATTTCAAGATATTAATCAATATGCTTGACTGCTGCCACGTGTATTGTGCATTCAGTAAAATGATGTCAATATTGAGTCAGAAACATAACTTTTAGGACAACTCCCTTTCAGAATTCCTAAGATGAAAACTGGATAGTGCAAAATGAGAGTGAAGTTAGCAATATTCCAGCAATATTACGGCAGGGAACACCAGAAATGGGCTCACACATTGTACCCATGTGGTGAATCGAACCCAGGTCTTTGGTGTGACGAGTGAATGCTTTAACCACTAGGCTACCCCGCCGCCCCAGATTGTGTAAAAGACACTAGTGATCTTTAATTTCTTGACAGTAGTATATATCTATAATTGTACATTATATTGAAATGGATAACACATAATTTATTGGTTTAACACGTTGACTGCCACCACGAGTATACTCGTAGTATCAATTCTGGCAGAATTTGCCACTACGAGTTATCTCGTGTAGCTATGTCAGTGGTATTTTAAAACAAGTTTCACATGCTGGCAAAATAGGCACAAGAAGCAATCGTCGAACATTCGTGTTAGGCAGTCAGCGTGTTAAATCTATATCTGGAATTACTTTGCAGAGCATACTGTGAACTAGCTGCTTTAAAATATAATAACTATTTGCTGTGAAGGAGTTCTCTCCCCTACAGTGTTTGTTTGTTTGTTGTTTGTTGTTTGTTTGTTGTTAACACATCACACAGCAATATTCCAGCTAAATGGCGGCAGTCGTTAAATAATCAAGTCTGGACCAGATAATCCAGTGATCAACAGTGTGAGCATCAATCTACACAATGACAAGTGTCAACCAGCAAGCCTGACCACCCATCCCATAAGTCGCCTCTCACGACAAGCATGGGTTGCTGAAGACCAATTCTAACCGGTTCTTCACAGGTTCCCAGTGGCCTCAGGTAGACATATGTGGAGGACCATGAAGATATAGGATTAAAAAACATTATAAAACAAAAACTGCCAAGCATAATGGACCAGGTATAAAATAATGACTGTGGATCCCAATGAAACATGGTAAACAACTCTCAATTCAAACTTACAACAGCAGAGTCGAGGATTTTGTGTGAGTTTGACTCAGAGCCCATCATAATTCTTTCTTCTCGGAAATCAAACTCAGTGAGCTCCCCTGTCACATAGCGGACCCCCAGACTCTGGTTCTTCTGCTTGAAGGCCTGGAGGAGACAGTAGGGGTCAAACCAGCCCTCTCCCTCCACACCTGGAACACAGGACCTTGCAGAGTGAGTGAGTGAGTGAGTGGGTGGGTGAGTGCGTGAGTGAGTGAGTGGGTTGGGTGGGTGAGTGAGTGAGTGAGTGGTTGAATGAGTGAGTGACTTGAAACACATGGCCTTGCAGAGAAGGAGGTCGAGTGAGTGAGTGAGTGGTTTGTTGAGTGTGTGGTTGAGTGGTTGAATGATTGAATGAGTGAGTGAGTGACCTGAAACACATGGCCTTGCAAAGAAGGAGGTCAAGTAAGAGGTCGAGTGAGTGAGTGTGTGAGTCTGCATTATGTCCTTACAGATAGAAAGAGCAAAATCAGCCCTCTCCCTTCAAATCTGAAACACACAGCCTTTCGGTGAGTGAATGAGTGACTTGGGTTAAATCAACTTAAATGGGCTAACAGCGATTCAAAAATCACAGTCTCAGGTGTCTCATGTGTCCGAGGAATGAGTGCACAGTGAATTTTAGTGCCTTAGGGAAAGAGAGGGGATGATGATTTTAAGGGGGGGGTCACCCATTTTGTTCTGGAGAGGGAGGGGGGTGTCACCAAATTTGTACACATGTACTAGGGGGTCACCAATTTTGTACACAAAAATAAGAAGAAACATGATTATAAATTACGGGAGGGGTGTGTGTGTGTGTGTTAAATTGATTTTGTACATAAACTTTAGGGGGGTCATTCATATTGTACATGCCTTTCCATGAAAATCATTATCATCCCCCCTAGCCATAAATTATGAACGGTCCCTTAGATGACTTCACTACCTGTGCTCCAACTTGCCCCTCTCACTCCCCAAAAAATCATAACAGACTACAACAAATTCTGAAATGTGAGTTATCTCCCTTGCATCATGGCTGCCTATTTCAGTGGCATCCATACATTTACAAACCTGGTTGTGATCAACAAAACGTTCGTAGCGCTACGTCATTCGTAAGCCTGTGATAAACAATAGAATTACTATAGGTCATGTTACGAACGCTTTGTGGACCCACACTGTAGTCATTCACAATACAAGAATTCAAGCCTGATATACTTGAATAAAGCAGGATACAGCTTGAACTCACAGGTTACTGACTGACTGAGTTTGGATTTACGCCGCTTTTAGCAATATTCCAGCAACATCACGGCGGGGGACACCAGAAATGGGCTTCACACATTGTACCCATGTGGGGATTCGAACCCGGTGTTGACGAGCCAACACTTTAACCACTAGGCTACCCGACCGCCCCCACAGGTTACTGAAGCAGGCAGAGTTGATCTGTGTTGACATGCAATGTCAGGCTCTCTAAGCAGCTCACATTAACAAGTATTTATATGTTATCTAATATCTCATCCAAAGTCAACTTAACATTCATCTAAACAGGAAGACAAACCTATTGACATCCATACCCCATAATCTTAAAGTCACCACAATATACAGGACCTACAGTTCACAAGTCACAATGTCTGACATAGCTACACAAAGACTACAACTTTCCTTGGAAGGAGAGCAAAAAACAAGTATTGGTCCGTGAAACTGAACAGCCCTTGCAAGGGAGGCAACTCTGAATATCATCTCTAAGTCATGCAATTCCTGGTGTCCCCTTGAAA
This sequence comes from Haliotis rubra, assembly GCF_003918875.1. Taxonomy (NCBI): domain Eukaryota; kingdom Metazoa; phylum Mollusca; class Gastropoda; order Lepetellida; family Haliotidae; genus Haliotis; species Haliotis rubra. The sequence goes on along the minus strand of NW_025765525.1, from coordinate 1,001,135 downwards.
CTTTCTCCCTCTTTCGACCCCAAACTTATTTATCACTGACCGTAACTTCCAAGTTCAACGCCATCAAGGTTCAGCCAGGGAAACTTCTCCTTCAGCCTGCTACAGGTCAGCAGCTCAATCTTGGCCCCCAGCTCACTGGACACAGAGTAAACACAATATATAAACACATGGCAACTAGAGGTGGGTATTGCAGATAATTTTCATATTGCGATATATTGCGATGCGGAAGCATATATTGAGATATGTATTGCAATATATAGCAAGGATTATTTTTTTAACAAAAACTACTTATAATCGAGTTAATGCTTGATTATAAAGCAAAAACACAATAAAATCACTATGATGATTAACCTTTTATAAAAACTTTTAATCATGACAAAATAAAAATGCAAGTAACATTTGGCACTAATGAAACAGGGAAAAGAGCAATTCAAAAAACGGAAATATCCAAAGATTTCCGAGTGTTACGATTTTTTCCGAATGCATGTCAAAATACCGGTTTTCGATCAGCGTATCGCAATACGTATCGTTTTCATGTCTGAACCGGTAAATACCGGTAAACCGGTTATATTGCGCAGCCCTAATGGCAACCTTGACATGGAGAAAACAATCCTAGGGCAACTGCCCCAGTGAATATTGCACCCATGTTGCTTCTACATTTTCACTTACATTCATTACTCCGAGAACAGTTAGTACAACTGAAAAAACTTTCGCTTGGTATCTTAAACTATATGGTTGGTAACCATAGCAACTATAGTTTTGAGCCTAACGGATATGCTCTCATACACATGGCCCTAGTCTGGCAACTCTTACGTCTGTAGGGCGTGGTTTTTCAGACACTGTTCCACACTGTCTGGAGGTACCAGGAACAGATAGCCTTGGTGGTTGAAGGGGACACATGGAGGGTCCTGGTCTGGGGAAACATGAAAATAATTCGGTGATTTGGCGAATCAAACCGTATACCTTCTATAATTCAATTCATTATTGGTGGTCACTAGAATCGAATATTTACAAACATGTTTTTACTTGGAGGTAGTTTGTTGTTTATCCACGTGAGCTATGTGAAACGGAATACATCCAAGCCATGCAGAAGCGTAACTTGTGTTGTCTTGAGTGGGACCCTCACGTCACTCTCATTAGGCTATAAGCGGCATTGATTGCCATGTATTGCTTTTTTAAAAATAGAAAATATCATTTAAATGTATCAACTTAAGCAATTACATGACATGTTTGTTATTTTAGTTCCTAGATTTTAACCACAAATAAATAAATAAATATTCCTTTTGCTACAATATACATAAAACAGCTTGTATTCGCCACACAGTGTATTTGTTGCCAGTCTCAGTAAACTTAGACTCAGTATTATTCGTTACACTGCTATACTGAGTCTAACAAAACCTTGTGGAAGGTCGCGTCAGATAACCTTTCCAATTGACCAAACAGAACACAGCTTCTTCATGTTCCATTATGCTTGACAACGGTACAAGAATCTGTATCGAAACGTCGCACTCACGAATAAAAAGAAGTTGTTATCCATAAAATTTGTTCTATATTGTACTTCCCAACTTCTAAAATGCCACTCAAAGAAGCTTACCAAATCGCGAAAGTTGACATTCGCACATACCTTTTGAACTTTTACCTCCAGAAAAGTTTGTACCAAACGATTCTGAATGCTATTTTCAATAGCCACAGCAGTAAGTAAACAATCGCGAAAAATAGCGTTTTGTCAGTATTCAAGCATGTCAGCTTGCTGAAATACTAGCTAATGATAGCCATGTCAACAGAAACCCCAAAGTGTATATACTGCAGGTCAAATATCTGTGTTTTATGCAATTTTCATTTGTTGGGAGATCAGTGTTGGCGAACGAGGAAGAGAAAATCCATTTTGTAAGTCCCGCCGAACCCTAATAGTAGCTGTTGTCTGATTGGTTAAATCCGTTCGGACGTCTCGCATTTGATTGGATGGTCATAGGTCGCTCAAAGGTTACCAGACGTGACCTTCCACAAGGTTTTGTTACACTCAGTATAGCAGTGTAACGAATTATACTGAGGCTAAGTTTACTTAGACTGAATCTGAGCCTCCATACACTGAAGTTGACTGAGGATCTTTTGTAACTCAAACTTAACACACAAAGAAAGAACACATAGTCAAGATAAATACTCACAAACATTTAACAAGTAAACCTTGTTCTAAAATGCTAATGGCATTATTATAGGGGTGAAACGATACCCCTTTACCATGGTACGGTACATATTGCGATACAAGGCCTTCGGTTCGGACCGTTTCGGTTTCGGTATATGAGATATGATCATAATGCAAAAAATAATAGAAAAGCATAGATTTCAACAAAATGATTCGATTTCTTGCCATTTTAGAAAAGGTTTAAAAAGGTTTTTTAAAATGACGGTACGAAAACCGAAAATACTGATTTTTTGGATTGCATTACGGTATACCAAACCGAAGGCAAAATATCACAGTTCTACTAATACCGCTACACCCCTACATTATTATCAGTATATTATAAATCATTGTTAATCCATGAATTATTATTTGATAAGCATACACATCAAGACTAAACACAATATAACTAAACTCTTGGTTCAGACTTGTGGATTAAATTCTGTCAGTTTAACTTTTAGCAAAACCCCTGACAGCAGCATGAGTGACTCAATGGTTTTACGCTGATTTTAGCAATAATCAAGCAATATCACTTCACACATCATACCCATGTAGGGAATCAAACCCTCGTCTTCGTCGTGACGGGGGAATGCTTTAAGCATTAAAGTACTGTCGTAAATAGAAAAAAAACTGTATTTTCTCATTTATCTCTACAATTTATGTAGTTGATATGTGAAAGTGTGAAATATCGGTCCAAAACGACATATTTGGAATAGACCATGGCTTTGTGCAAATTAGTGTGCAACGATATTGTATTACAAAGGACACTTTTTAAATGCCCAATTTGAAATTAGACGTAGCTTCCTTATAAACGATAGCCAACATAAAAAATAATAGCTTTCATGCTGAAACTATTAAGGATTTAGCTAGCATGGAATCTCACTGTCACTATAACAAGAAAAAGATAGGAGGGGTCGTCTCAAAAGTAAAACCTGGACGGATGTCACAGACAATCCTTTGGGTCAGGCTGGGGGATAGATATATCAGCTATAGTATGACCAGAAATTATTGAGAATTTTAGGAATATGTTTAATTGGATTTCTAGTATAAACAACCTTGACCAGCTATCAAGTGCTTGGTTTCATTCAAGAGAGACAACTCTGTTAATCCTTTTTCATTAGTTTGTGAAGAGTTATCCCCCTTTGTTTACTTGCTAGCAGGCGACATTTTCAGTGATCCTCAGTATGGATGATTTAGAGAAGAGGAAGTTGATTTTAGAGTATTATAACAAGGACATCAGATCAGCTAAAGTGATTTCAAGTAGAACAGGCATCCCTTTGTCCACTGTTTATCGTGTTTTGAAAAATATTGCAAATGGATATGGCACTGAGCACCAGGGAGGCACAGGTAGGCCCAGAAAATTGACTGTCGGTGACAGGGAGGCGCTTGGTATTCTTGATTATAAAAGCAAAAACACAATAAAATCACTATGACTGATTAACCTTTTATAAAACTTTTAATCATGACAAAATAAAAATGTAGGTAACATTTGGCACTAATGAAACAGGGAAAGAGCAATTAAAAACGGAAATATCCGAAGATTTCCGAAAGTGTTACGATTTTTCCGAATGCATGTCAAAATACCGGTTTTCGATCAGCGATGTCGCAATGCATTATCATTTTTCATGTCTGAACCGGTAAATACCGTAAAACAGGTTATATTAGCAGCCCTAATGGCAACCTTGACATGGAAAAACAATCCTAGGGCAACTGCCCCAGTGAATATTGCACCCATGTTGCTTCTAAATTTTCACTTACATTCATTACTCCAGGAACAGTTAGTACAACTGAAAAAACTTTACGCTTTGGTATCATAAACTTATGGTTGGTAAACCATAGCAACTATAGTTTTGAGCCTAACGGATATGCTTTCATACACATGACCCTAGTCCGGCAACTCTTACGTCTGTAGGGCGTTTTTTCGAGACACTGTTCCACACTGTCTGGAGGTACCAGGAACAGATAGCCTTGGTGGTTGAAGGGGACACATGGAGGTCCTGGTCTGTGGAAACATGAAAATAATTCGGTGATTCTACACTTAACCGTATACCTTCTATAATTCAATTCATTATTGGTGGTCACTAGAATCTAATATTTACAAACATGCTTTTACTTGGAGGTAGTTTGTTGTTTATCCACGTGAGCTATATGAAGCGGAATACATCCAAGCCATGCAGAAGCGTAACTTGTGTTGTCTTGAAGTGGGACCCTCACGTCACTCTCATTAGGCTATAATGCGGCATTGATTGCCATGTATTGCTTTTTAAAATGGAAAATATCATTTAAATGTTTCAACTTAAGCAATTACATGACATGTTTGTTATTTTAGTTCCTAGATTTTAACCACAAATAAATAAATAAATATTCCTTTTTGCTACAATATACATAAAACAGATTGTATTCGCCACACAGTGTATTCGTTGCCAGTCTAAGTAAACTTAGACTCAGTATTATTCGTTACACTGCTATACTGAGTCTAACAAAACCTTGTGGAAGGTCGCGTCAGATAACCTTTTCAATTGACCAATCAGAACACAGCTTACCAAATCGCGAAAGTTGACATTCGCACATACCTTTTAACTTTTTACCTCCAGAGAAGTTTGTACCGAACGATTCCGAATGCTATTTTCCAAAGCCACAGCAGTAAGTAAACAGTCGCGAAAAATAGCGTTTTGTCAGTATTCAAGCATGTCAGCTTGCTGAAATATTAGCTAATGATAGCCCTGTCAACAGAAACCCCAAAGCGATATATACTGCAGGTCAAATGTCTGTGTTTTATGCAATTTTCATTTGTTGGGAGATCAGTGTTGGCTTAAGAGGAAGAGAAAATCCATTTTGTAAGTCCCTTGAACCCTAATAGTAGCTGTTGTCTGATTGGTTAAATCCGTTCGGGTGTCTTGCATTTGATTGGGCCGGTCATAGGTCACTCAAAGGTTACCTGACGCGACCTTCCACAAGGGTTTTGTTAGACTCAGTATAGCAGTGTAACGAATAATACTGGAGCCTAAGTTTACTAAGACTGGGATTCGCTGCAGCCCTAAATATCATATAACAGGGGCTACAGATAAAGGCGCATACAGAAGTAATGCGCGCCTCAAAATCAATTATTAAGTCACGACACAATATCAAATTTCAAAGCATTATCGGTAATGCGCACACAAATACCTTCGATAGTAGTCTAACATTTAATTTCCGTATGCGTGTCGTGCAAATGGAAATCTATTTCGATAAATACTTGTTAAGTTTCTTTGCGCGAAACACGATTTGACACATAAGGAAACCCCGACAATAGGAATCCCTTGGCGTTGCCATGCAAACGATATGCATCACTATTTTTCGATTGGCTAAAACTACACTGTTCCTATTTATATCCAGTCGGACCTGACATTTCGCACATCACACCGTCGCTCAGTTATTTCTCAGGCGTCTTCAAATACAAATACATGGCTGGAAATAGTGATCGATGAATCGTCCAGACAAACCACATCAACTCGCTCACACAAAAACATGTCAGTACTCCTTCAAAATTCTCAGTACACCTCCACTTGCAATATGATGTGTAAGTACACTCACACCCCCAAAAGTTATCTGGAGCCCTGTATAACCTGCGAGCAGATAGTACAGAGAAATCCTCACAGACATTCAACCACTTAACACACAAAGAAAGAACACATAGGCAAGATAAATACTCACAAACATTTAACAAGTGAACCCACTCATCCAGATAAATACTCAAAACATATGATGAATATTGAAACCAGCACCACAAAAGCACACAAAGATATTTAGCTCTACTATCATCTAACTATGTATCATGTTCATTTCATTTTAAACAAATAATGGCAAAGTATTGATAAATCTTTTCATATGGCTGCCAGACTACATATTGACATTCAGTCAGGTGATATATAAAACTGGAAATAACACTAACACACAGCAGCAAACTAGATGATTTTTTTCATTCAGTTGTTTTGGCCTTGTTCTAAAATGCTTATGGCATTATTATAGGGGTGAAATGGTACCCCTTTACCATGGTACGGTACGTATTGCGTTACAAGGCCTTCAGTTCGGTCCGTTTCGGTTTCAGTATACGAGATATGATCATAATGCAGAAAATAAAAGAAAAGCACAGATTTCAACAAAATGATTTGATTTCATGACATTTAAGAAAAGGTTTAAAAAGGTTTTTTAAAATGACGATACGAAAACCGAAAATACTGATTTTTTGGATTGCATTACGGTATACCAAACCGAAGGCAAAATACCACAGTTTTACTACTACTGCGTTATACCGCTACACCCCTACATTATTATCAGTATATTATAAATCATTGTTAATCCATGAATTATTATGTGATAAGCATACACATCAAGACTAAACACAATATGACTCTTGGTTCAGATTATGGATTAAATTCTGTCAGTTTAACTTTTAGCAAAACCCCCTGACAGCAGCATGAGTGACTCAATGATTTTACACTGATTTTAGAAATAATCAAGCAATATCACTTCACACCCCATACCCATGTGGGGAATCAAACCCTCGTCTTCGGCGTGAGGGGGGAATGCTTTAAGCATTAAAGTACTGTCGTAAATAGAAAATAAACTGTATTTTCTCATTTATCTCTACAATTTATGTAGTTGATATGTGAAAGTGTGAAATATCTGTTAAACTAAGTTCGGCCTAACTACAGTCTCAGTGGTAGGGAGCTAGGAAACGTCAAGAAAGGACTTTACTGAGGAAATGAGCAATGCAGAGTTTTTTTAAGTCGAAAACGACATATTTGGAATAGACCATGGCTTTGTGCAAATTAGTGTGCAACGATATTGTATTACAAAGGACACTTTTTAAATGCCCAATTTGAAATTAGACGTAGCTTCATTATAAACGATAGCTAACGTTAAAATAATAACTTTCATGCTGAAACTATTAAGGATGTAGCGACCATGGAATCTCAGTCACTATAACAAGAAACAGATAGGAGGGGTCGTCTCAAAAGTAAAACCTGGACAGGTGTCACAGTCGTTGGGGTCGGGCTGGGGGATAGAGATATCAGCTATAGTATGACCAGAAATTATTGAGAATTTTAGGAATATGTTTAATTGGATTTCTAGTATAATCAACCTTGACCAGCTATCAAGTGCTTGGTTTCATTCAAGAGAGGCAACTCCGTTAATCCTTTTTCATTAGTTTGTGAAGAGTTATCCCCCTTTGTTTACTTGCTAGCAGACGACATTTTCAGTGATCCTCAGTATGGATGATTTAGAGAAGAGGAAGTTGATTTTAGAGTATTATAACAAGGACATCAGATCAGCTAAAGTGATTTCAAGTAGAACAGGCATCCCTTTGTCCACTGTTTATCGTGTTTTGAAACATATTGCAAATGGATATGGCATTGAGCACCAGGGAGGCAGGTAGGCACAGAAAATTGACTGTCGTGACAGGAGGCGGCTTGGTATTCTTGTTTCTAAAAACAAACGAAGGAGTTTAGAAAACTTAAGGCTGGATATGATTGATAGAGGAACTGTGGCTGTCTGTAAGGAGACAATTAGAACTGAGCTGCATGCAATGGGTTGGCAGAAAAGTCGAGGAATTCCATCACCGATCATGAAACCTGAACAAAAGGAGCGAAGGTTGAACTGGTGCTTACAGCATAGAAATTTTAACTGGGACAATGTGATTTTCTCAGATGAAGGTTCTGTGTGGCTGTTTCCTAATACACTGAAATTCTGGACCAAACAAACTGAAAAGGTATCAGCTTCAAAGTACAGTCTGAAATTTAACAGTGGGGTGGCATACATTTGAAGAGAATATGAACAGTGAGCTTGTACACAGATATTCTCGAGGGACATTTACTTCCATCTGCTCATGTGTTCTATGGAAATTTTTGGATTTTCCAGCAGGACAAAGACCCAAAACATCGTTCAAAGCATTCACAGGCCTGGTTTCGGACCCAAAATATGACATTATTAGATTGGCCAAGCTATAGCCCTGACCTAAATCCAATAGAAAATGTTTGGGGACTTATGAAGGAAAGTGTCAATAAGAAAAATCTGACAAATATTGCTGAAATGAAAGAAGAGGTGGTCCGATATTGGGACAGCATGGACCACGACTTTCTAACTTCTTTGATCAGTAGTATGCCCCGCTGCATTGAAGCCTGCATTGCTGCCCATGTTGACTTGACAAAATACTAACTGTTCACCTGTCTTTGAATCTGAAGTTATGTGCTGCTAATATTCACATTTAATACGTGAGTAATGAGTGAAAACAATAAAAAAAAATACAATCTTTAAATTCTCAATAATTTCTGGTTGTACTGTAAGTCAAGATATTCCTTTAGGGCAATTATACTGGGGAAGTACACGGCATGTCATAACAATTTACAAATAATATCCAATCCTGTCGATCTTTGGGTGGTCATGCCACCTATATATTTGGATACATTTAATACGATGCGTTTCTATGGTTATCAGGTATCTTACTCTTTCACATATCTCAACATAAACTTTATGAAGGAAGGACATGTAAGATGTTAATCAATAGATGAGACATACCGGGTAGTCACCACACATGAAAAAGCACAAAATATCTTTGAGCTGACCCCTTGTGCCTGTAGGCAGCACATGCATTTCATGCCAGGTGAGTCGACGGTCTGTCGTCATACCTGGCTGAGCGACCGAATTGCCATCTATGGTCTGATCTATTGTTTCAGCAGCTATTCATATTTTTTCTAAGTTTTGCCCGATTTTACGAGTAAACATGCTTTTCTGGATATCCTATTATGCATCCCACTGAATGCCAAGTTAGGCCGAAGTGGGTTATTTTGACATATGCTGTTTGCAGTTGTGTAAATTTTAGGGATACAGAGTAACAACCTAAAACCATTTTTTTTCTATTTTCGACAGTACTTTAGGCTACCTGACCCACCCAGCAACAGCATGATAACCCATTGTAACAACACTGATGCTCACCGAGAACACTGAGATGTTCCTTGATGTTCCGCAGGAAATCGGTGCAGAACAGAGACAGCTGGATGTTCTCTGCCATTGAGAACTGGTGGCGGAGACCACCTGCTGACAGAGTGCTCGATGCCCGGGTATACTGTAAGAAACCACAAACACAGGTGAATGTGTTCTGCCATTCCGTGACCGATAAAACAATTTACGTGTGTTCAAGTAAAGACGTAAAGCTATTCCTGATCGTGAACACTTATTCTTGACAATTTACCGTGAGTTGAAGACTTATTCTGTATAATATGTTATTACTGAGAAAGTTTTTAGGCCGCTTTTAATAATATTCCAGCAATATCACAGAAGGAGACAACAGAAATGAGATTCACACATTGCAACAGGGGTTAAAAAATCCCATCGCCTGACGCCTTGGGACAAGTCAGTGTTCATTTCGGGCAATCAAATAATGGTATCTTACTTGTCCGTGAGCTACTAGATAATTTCCACTTATGGTTTCAAACTGCAAATAAACTTTGATTTAATTTCATATCTGCTCAAAATGTAGCTATTAAATTTCACAATGATAATAAAGTAAAGTTATCTTTCTTTGCTATTTATCACTTTTCAATAAATAGTCCAGTAAACATTAACATCAAATACCATGTTGATTTCTTCTTTCATAATTATGTCATAAAATCAGGGCAAGTGGAAACTTAGTCAGGACAAGTTACTTTCTTAAAGTCACTTGCCTTGTGGCAAGTGGCTTTTAAAAAAAAATTTGAACCCCTGTGCAACCATGTAAGGAATCAAACCCGGGTCTTAGGCATGTTGAGCGAACACTTAAACCACTAGACTATCCTACCGCCCCCTATGTTATAAATAAGATGCAAAATATGCTACATTCTTAATGTTAATGGTTAAAATATAAGTTTGTTTTGTCAAAATGAATCAGATATTCAGCATATTAGAAACATTACATATATTAATATTTTAGTTCTGTTAATATAATGAAAAAGTATGTAACCACTCAAGCTTTTCAAATCATGCTCATTTTAGTCTACCGTATCTGTCAATAAACTAAACACATAAATCATAAACTTGGTAGCCAAATACAAAGCTATATATGGGAGGTGGTTGGAGTGAGTGAGGGAATGGAAAGGATGGCTCTGGGAAGGACGAGGAGGTAGGTATAGTCAAAGGGATGTGATTGTTTAGTGGAGGGCTGTCATTGAGACATGATGCAGAGTTTATAGTAGCCGCCTACGGCCAGTGTAAAACAATATTCTTATTATTTGATTATTTTAATATTTTACAGACCTAAGTTTGAGTATTGTGTGAGTAAATTAAAACTTTAATTCGTCACAATAGTTTATAAATACTATTGATGACACAAATTGCATATGAATTATTGTAAATAATCCTTCGCATTGACGATATTCATAGATTATGAATCTTTTTTAGCCAGCCTTAATTGTTTCAGCCTTATTTATGGTACTGAACTATCCAACATGGCAGCCCTCAGTTAGTATGAAAGTCAGGGTTAGTTGGCTTTGAAATGTCCGCCAGGTCTCCAGATAATGTTCAGAACCAATGAGAATTGACTCATGTTATCAGTAAACTTGGGTTTTGAAAATGAAGCATACAATTTTAAGGATAACTTATTTTTAAATTTTTGTTCTACTTTTATGGTGTTTCAGTAATGGCTAGCATAGGCATATGTGCTTCCCTAAGGGACCGTTCATAATTCATGGCTAGGGGGTGTGATGATGATTTTTATGGAGAAGCATGTACAATGTGAATGACCCCCTTAAACTGTATGAACAAAATAAGTGACCCCACCCTGCATGTCATGTACAAAATCAATGTCCCCCCTCCCCCTCCCATAATTTCTAAACATAGTTTTAACATATTTCTATGTACAAATTGCTGACCCCCAGTACATGTGTACAAAAATGCTGACCCCTCCTAGCTCCCCAGATCAAAGTGGGTGCTCCCCCCAACTCCCCTCCCAAAAATAAATAAAATAAAATAAATAAAAAAAAAAAATAATTTAAAAAAAAAAAAATCAAATCAAATAGACATCTTATCTGGAGCTCTGCTCTTCAGCTGACAGATCAGGGTAAGAAGGTGAAAAAGTCAAACAAATATAATTTCTACGCTCATATCTTTCTCCAACACCATCAAGCTGACTCCTTTGGGATGCCTCTGCTTGATCCAGTACGCCACGGCTGATCCAATCAGCCCCCCTCCGACCACCAGAATGTCCACCTCACGGGGGACAGGCAGTTCAGTCGGGAGGGGCTGACCCTGCTTTACTGCCTGGAACTCTTCCTTCAAGATCTTCCAGGGCGAGCGGAACGACCCAGCAGGGGGCGTTTTATCTGACCCGTTGGAACAGAACTGTCGGATGCCGATGCGCAGGCCTTGACGAAACATCTTGGAACACTGCTACGTCTACAACACAAAACAGATTGGGAGAAAATGGCATCAGCCCTTAAGTCACAATATAAATTGATAATGGTTGAGGTTTCAATAATATCAGATGAATTCTCTGAACCTTTCAAACTGTCCTTTGTCTGCCAGAAGATATGTTTGTTGTGTAATGACAAACTGAGCAATATTCCAGATAGGTGGTTGGCTGTAAATAATCGAGTCAGGACCAGAAAATCCAGTGATCAATAGCATGAGCATCTATCTACAAGATTGGGAAATAATGACATGTGTCAACCATGTCAGCAAGCCTGACCCCCTGATCCCATTAGTCATCTTACGACAAGCATGGCTTACTTAAGACTAATTATAACCAAAATCTTCAGAGGTACTAGAAGTGACAAAACATAAACAAAAAAGGAAAAGGTTCTGGGATTTGTAAACATCAAGATACCCTGACACCTACTCATATTATAGGATTTTTTTTATTGTTTCTTTAGTGCTCTAACATATTGAAACAATGAAAGAAACCCTGCCATTCAGATTGAGTGCAGCTACGACCATCATGTCTTAACTGCTTCAATTTGTATTCTTCTAAAATGACAAAATTTCAAATCTGAAGTAGTATATAGAATGGGGATTCTGTGACAGGCCAACTAAGAGCGTCTTTATATGCCAATTCCGCTTCCAACCCTAAGTATAAATTAATGATTTCGAGCAGAGACACCATTCGATGCACATCCCAGACCCCTATAGGAGCCTTAAAACCTGTAGGGTACCATGAGTTTCGCAACCCCCGGCGGGAACGAGGATGACTCGGACAGCCTGCAATACATCCCCGTAGAGACTACAAGCCGCAGACGGTGCCGGATGCTAAGCAGCCACCAGTTCCCAGTCATAGAATGGGGATTCTGTGACAGGCCGACAAGGCGCCATTATATACCAATTCCGCTTGAGCAGAGACACCATTCGATGCACAGCCCAGGCCAACTAAGAGCCAGCGCCAAATTTCACCACTCAGTGGTTTATGAGCGATGTGCCCATACGCTGCAGTGAAGTCGTGGCGCTGTCGGCAGCGATCCACCGTTTGGTGTCCATGGGCGACAGCGACGTCTTGTTGAGGGTTATCGAGAGCACAAAAATGGTCAGGACTACTAGATTGGTACTACCTCCGACATGCATCTCTGCGATTTCAAGCAGAGAACATCGTTCGATGTACACCCCGACCTGGGATTCGTACCTCTATGATTTCAAGGAGAGACATCGCTTCGATGTACATCCCAGACCCCGACATGCACCTCTATGATTTCGAGCAGAGCAGTTGAGATTCGCAGGCGAGAATCGCCGTCCTATGGGGCTGGATAATGACGGTTGATTCCAATATCGATACCAGTCAAACCCCCATATAAACTCCGCGAATAGCGGATTTCAAGCAGGTTTTCCGGGCTGATAATGACATTGAGGCGAAATTTGAAAAGCATCAAGTACCAACTAACGATGAAAATGGAACTCCAAAAGCAGAATAATTGGACGGCAGTACTGAGTACGTTGCACCTTATTTCAGAGGCACCTTATTTCGAAGCCCTAACCCAACCAGAATTGATTGAATCCTCCATCGACGATCGCTGCAGAAAATACAAGAGTCGTTGGAGATATACCCATATGGGCTCTGGATGGGTGGTAGACAAAATCAACACCGCTTTATCTCGACATAGCGAACTACATGCCGCTCAAAGGTGGGTCGCGACATACCGGTGCCCAAGCATTTCAAGGCCAAAAGGCCCTCGTTAACCCCAAACCCAAGGCGCAATGATGTTAACGATTACTGTCGCGGTGGTGGCGGTCATAGCTGCTACGCGCAACCAACGAACAGTAATCCGGGCAGAAGCGTTCCAGCTATCCATCGATCGAAGAATCCGGGTTCGACTTCACGGGTGTAGAATGCTTTAACACCCATCTCCTACTGGGCGCGGCGTTAATTGAAAAGCAAAACAAGGTGGCTGTCAACGTGTTCGCCAATGGCTTACAAAACCATCGTGCATAGGATAAGCCCTGTGGGTGATAAAACCGCGTCGGGTGAACCAATATATTCCTCATCGAAAAGACGGTCAGTATCACTACACGGCAATAAAAATCTGAGCCGGCTGTTGCACGCGATCAATCGATGCACAGAGAAAAGAAACACTTCTGCGAACGATGTCTGCACGGTTTTACGCGAGCCGACCTGCTGCAAAGCGCACCAGGGGATTGCCTAGGTGTAGGAGAGACGGCGATCCGAATTGACATGCCTAAGGAAGGCGACAACATCTTGAAATTCACCAACCACAAACATCAGATGCCTGTGCCTTACATGATCTACGCAGACTTGAAGCCCTCATCAAACGGGTCGACCACGGCGCGCCCAACACTGAGCAAAGTTTTACGTGCAAGACCCAAGAACACCAAGCAAGCCTGCGGGTTCGGGTGCGTGATGGTCGATCCGATGCGATGGACAAACGCGACGCTCCAGTCATCTACCGAGGTCCTAGCGGCGGCGAGCGATTCCTTATGTGTTTGCAACAGGAAGAGAAAATCATTAGGAAAAGGCTGTACACCGCCCGCTCCCATGCGCATGGCGCCTAAGGACCAAGTCGCTCACAAGCGTGCTGAGAATTGCTATATATGCCAGGGGCCCTGAATGGGGATGTCGTTAGAGATCACTGCCACATCACCGGTCGGTACCGGGAGGTGCTGCCCATAACGCCGTGCAACCTCCAGCTTAGAATCAACCCTAAAACAATCAACATCCCGTGGTCTTCCACAATCTGAGAGAGTACGATGCCCACCTGATCATGCAGGCCATCTCGAAGGTCAACGGTGATATCAAGTGCATCCCCAACAACATGGAAAAATACATCTCCTTCTTGCTCAACGGTCTGAGATTCATTGACAGCGCTCAGTTCCTCCTGTCATCGCTCGATAGTTTGGTCAAAGCCAATGACACCTCCCCCATCACCGATCGATACACCGACGCCGAGACGCGACCCCTGCTGATGAGGAAGGGTGTGTACCCATACGAGTACATGGATGATTGGTCTAAGTTCGACGAGACCCGATTACCTCCTATCGGCCAATTTTACAGCAACCTGACCGAATCCCATATCTCCCAGGATGATTACGGCCACGCGCAGAACGTGTGGGAGAAACTGGGATGTAAGAATCTGGGTGACTACCACGATCTGTACTTGAGAACGGACGTGCTCCTGCTAGCTGACGTCTTCGAAACGTTTAGGAGGACGTGTTTGAAACAGTATCAACTCGACCCTGCATGGTACTACACCAGCCCCGGTCTCTCGTGGGATGCGCTCTTGAAGAAAACCGGAGTTAAGCTGGAATTGCTCACGGATTACGACATGCACTTGTTCATTGAGAAAGGCTTACGAGGAGGGATTTCTATGGCCGCCAAACAGTACGCAAGAGCCAACAATAAGTACGTGGAAGGCTACGACTCTAGCAAGCCCACCAATCATCTCCTTTATCTCGACGCCAACAACCTGTACGGCTGGGCTATGAGTCAGTGTCTGCCTACTGGTGGGTTTGAGTGGTTGGACGATGAGATTGATATCACGAGCATCGCGCCGGATTCGGGGAAGGGTTACATCCTCGAAGTGGATCTGGAGTATCCCGAGGCATTACATGCTACCCACAACAGCTACCCGCTGGCCCCCGAACGGTTGATGGTCTGCCGAGACTGGATGTCCGACTATCAGCGGGCCTTGTTGGGTGAGAACACCCTGGCTCGGGTGGAAAAACTTGTCCCGAACTTGATGAACAAGACTAAGTACGTCGTGCACTATCGCAACCTGCAGCTGTACCTATCATTGGGTATGAAGCTGACCAAAATTCATAGGGTGCTTAAGTTTAACAGAAGTCCTTGGATGGAGCCCTACATCAGAATGAACACAGACCTGCGAAAGCTAGCCACCAGTGACTTCGAGAAGAACTTGTATAAGCTCATGAACAACTCGGTGTTTGGTAAGACGATGGAGAACTTGAGAAAACGGGTGACGGTCAAACTCGTGCGATCGCACCAGGAGGGAAAACTCAGGAAACTGATCGCTAGCCCGGCCTTCAACCGAAGCAAGCTATTCGATAACGATTTGGCGGCTCTGCACATGAACAAAAGTCACATCAAGCTCAACCGGCCCATCTATGTGGGGATGAGCATCCTCGACCTGTCCAAACATCTCATGTATGATTTCTACTACAACCGGCTCAAGAAGCAATACGGTGATCGATCGCGGGCTGCTGTACACGGACCGCGGATTCCTTGTTGCTAGATATACGAACCGAGGGCGGTAATGCGAGGACATGGCAAAACACATACACCTGTATGACACCAGCGATTACCCCAAGGACCATGCCCTACACAGCACGACCAACAAAAGGTCCTCGGCAAGATGAAGGATGAATCGCGCGGGCACACCCATCGCCCGAATCGTCGGCTTGAGGCCTAAGATGTACTCCATCTTGAAAGCTGACAAGGGTGAGATCCGAAAGGCAAATGGGGTCAAGAAATACGTGGTGAAACAACACATCAAGCACGCCCTCTTCAAACAAGCTCTGTTCAAGAATAAGACATTCAAACACCGGATGAATGCGTTGAGAAGCGACAAACACAACATCTATGGCATCACCCTCAACAAGACGTCGCTGTCGCCCATGGACACCAAACGGTGGATAGCTGCCGACGGCGTCACGACTTACGCGTATGGGCACACGCTCATAAACCACTGAGTGGTGAAATTTGCGCTCTTAGTTGGCCTGGGCTGTGCATGGAATGGTGTCTCTGCTCGAAGCGGAATTGGTATATAATGACGCTCTTAGTCGGCCTGTCACAGAATCCCCATTCTATGACTGGGAACTGGTGGCTGCTTAGCATCCGGCACCGTCTGCGGCTTGTAGTCTACGGGGATGTATTGCAGACTGTCCAAGTCATCCTCGTTCCCGCCCGGGGTTGCCGAAACTCATGGTACCCTACAGGTTTTAAGGCTCCTATAGGGGTCTGGGATGTGCATCGAATGGTGTCTCTGCTCGAAATCATTAATTTATACTTAGGGTTGGAAGCGGAATTGGCATATAAAGACGCTCTTAGTTGGCCTGTCACAGAATCCCCATTCTATATACTACTTCTGAGAAAAAACTCTTCATTTAATATTAATATAGCTAGACTCCACACTGCAGGGACTTGCTCTGAGCACATACAACATCATTGACATTATTACCCCGGATAACCCAAGCTGTGAGTTGAATAGTCTTATCCCACCGGGTTCCCATTCTCTGCTGGGTGAACAGAGGCAATTTTGAACAAACCCACTTGCCTAACGTGTGACCACATGTGTGCTCTGTTGTTAGGGCAGCAGGGGTTGAAGTTTTTTTTTCAAAACTGGACACAGGTCCAGTAAACTTTCAAAATCAACTTGCCCAAATATTAATTTCACTTGACCACATTTAACAATTTGGTTTCCTTGCAAATTATCTTGATCAATTGGTAGCAATAGCATTTATAATTCATCATCAAAATACATATATCAAAACATTTCAGTAGTTTGGCACTACTGTACCGTGGTTAAGTTTAATGTACATATTTACTTGACTGACCGGAGAATTCCACTCGACCCGGGCGTCTGGCAATGGTATTTTTCAACCCCTGGGCAGGACACAAGTCCTAGAAACTCCCAGGAATCAAGCTGCTTAACACAGTCACTGATCCAGGGATTCTCCGACGGAGGCCCAGATAAGCTGCGTATCCGGGTAAAATACGCATAGAAAATTTCCAATTACACACTGAAAAATAATTGTTGCGTACCAATTACGCACTTAAAATGTTAGATACGCAAAACTTTTAAAACAAATGCGTACGGAATATATTTATAAAAATCACTTGCGTAATGAAAAAGACATCGATTGCTATCAAGTTGTACTTTTAGTAGAGGACAAGTGTTGTACTGTCAGTATAGGATGAGTGATATTTTATGAAATCATTTCCATTATATTTGACTTGGTTTTGATTACATATAACATAAGGCAGAACATACCTGCTTTGTAAACTTACTCAATGACGTAATACTTAGGTGAGTAAAGTGACTGAAATACGCACATATTTGAAAGCAGTAGGTAACGGAAAATGAAATACCCACTCAACATTCATAATACCCACTCCAAAAAAATACAGTGGGTACATAATACTTTGTCATTAACACATCCTAAATACATTCAACATGATATGCTTCCACTTTTTGTAATTT
Organism: Haliotis rubra; assembly: GCF_003918875.1. Taxonomy (NCBI): domain Eukaryota; kingdom Metazoa; phylum Mollusca; class Gastropoda; order Lepetellida; family Haliotidae; genus Haliotis; species Haliotis rubra. The sequence goes on along the minus strand of NW_025765525.1, from coordinate 983,285 downwards.
AATGTAATTTTTTACATGTTACACAGTAACAGATTTTAATGTAATGTTTTCAGATATATCAGATATAAGTTTGGAATTCATATTCATATCATATCTGTTTTACATATCTGAGTTCATGTTTAACATACATGTTTTATAAAGACATCTTTCTGATTAATATGTGAGGCGGTAAGTGCTTTTTTATCTGTATGAGAATAAGTATATTCTAAATAGAAAGAAAGTTACACTGAGTGTTGGCGTCATTCCAAACACACACTACAATAAACAGTTCATGCACAGCTCAGTTCAAAGCGAGTTATACTGGAAAGTCAGAAACCCTCTTAGCAAAGTATCTATTATAGTCCGTTTGGCTCAAAAGCGGACCGATGAATTGCAATCTAACTCGAAAACTTATAAACCTAAAATACTCAATGAAACACTGATCATAATGAAAACGTCAGACCAACTCTGAGAGATGTTTGCAGAATTTATGTCCTAAAAATAAAAAAGTTGTTTAACAAACTATCATTAAAATATCGACACAGTCACAATTTGTTACGAGGGAGGAGTGCAGAGAAAGGGACAGCCGGGTGTGCGAGAAAGGATGGAGACGGAACAGCACAAGTTAATGAATCAATAACTTTGTCGGCACTTGTGCACGTGCTTCTCTAACACCTGGCTGTCCCTTTCTCTGCACTCCTCCCTCGTAACAAATAGTGAACTGTGTCAATATTTTAATGATAGTTTGTTAAACAACTATTTTAATTTTAGGACATAAATTCTGCAAACAAATCACAGAGTTGGTCTGATATTTTGATTATGATCAGCGTTTCATTGAGTATTATATGTTTATTAGTTTTTGAGTTAGATTGCAATTCATCGGTCTGCTTTTGAGCCAAACAGACTATAGTAGGCTTAAACCTTAAAACATCAGAAACAATGTAAAGACAATTTATTCTACTATTGCTGCTATATATGGGGCAATTGCACAAAAGAACAATCCTAATCCCTAGAAAAATTAAATCTTGATGCATTGACAACAGGTGGAACAGTCCATGGAACACCAATAATAAAATATATGAATAAACAAATTTAAGTAAAAGACGACATAATGAAAAAAACAACAACCTTGTTTAATAAAATGACCAACAGTTTAATGCCTGATTACCTAAGGGATCTTATTCCACCTTCAGTGGCCGAATCCAATCAGTTTCACCTCAGAATCCAATCCAGTATCCAAACTTTACAATGCATGTCAAACCATTTTGAAAAATCTTTTTTAACAATAATAGTTAATAATAATTATTGGCCACTTTTATAGCACTGAACTCCCAGCCACAGGGACATGCTCTAAGGACATGCTATAAGGACATGCTCTAAGCACACTGAACATGATGGACATTATTGCCCCCGTTAACCCAAGCTGCCTGTGAGACGCTAGGAGGTTACTAGTCACATGACTAATACCACTGGGTACCCATTTTCTGCTGGGTGAACAGAGGCAATTTTGAACAAACTCACTTGCCTAAGGTGTAACCACATAGGTGCTTCATTGTGGGGCAGGACACAAGTCCTAGAAACTCTCAGGAGTCAAGCTGTTTTACCTGACAGTATTAAACTATGTAATGAATTTTCCAACAAATCAACTAGCTCAGTCCTGCTACAAAGCCTTTAATTAAAGAACGATCAAGATGAAAACAACTTTAGATTTAATTTACAGAAGTTGTTTCTGCCTAATAATTCATTCCTGATGACGACTCGACAGTAGGGATTTAAACATCTAAAAATTTTGAAAGCTACATCTCTGGGAATCCATTCTGCTTGGACATCAACATGAAGACTGCCTCCATTTTGTCTTCATTTGTCCAAAGTTTACAGAAATATGCAGGTTCGTACATTAGATTCATTTCTATTTGGTAAGAAATATGTTACAAGGAAAACAAATTTAGAAATCCTACATCTTGTCCAATGTTTTAACTCATTAATGGGTCTGTTTTAACTCATTAATGGGCAGATTCGATAGATTTGGATAAGGAGAAAACCTATATACCCACATATTAGTTGTTGCCATATATCTGTACGTCTGTTTCTGCAATTGGAAGCTACTGATGTTACACTTTGGAATATATGTTATACTATATGGGACTTGTGTTCACATAACACTGCAACAGCTTGTTCAATCTCTTTCGTTCAATGAATATAAATCTGTATAAATAATGTAAGGATGATAGGACTACAACAAAGTGGGTGAAGGATAGTGGACTACACCATTATTATTCATGGTTCTGTAAAACTGTCACGTTTTCAATAAGTACATGTATATATAATACAATTTTAGCATTCGACTAGAAAATGTTTGCTAATGAGTTCTAAGCCATAACGGATGCTAAAAACTAATTTACAGTCACTCTTGTCAGTATATATACAGAGCAATGATACCTGTATCTGTGTATAATACTCCACGTTATATACAAATAGAATTTGTGCATGGCACGCACACGCGCGCACGCACGCACGCACACACACACAAGGTGTAGGTGTATACAATCAGGGAGACTATATAAGGGGGAGTGGTCACTCCTCGGAAAGCCCCTTAGCGTATGCCTCGGCTTGTCTCGTGACCAGTGTAGCCAATATGGCGGCAGCGTAGTTTTTAAGATTGAGACCGGTTTATTTTCAACAGCTGATTACATACGCTGAGTGTTGTGACAACTGAAAACCTACATGTAGAAGATAAGTTACCTATTCTGTCACTTCATTTTAAGTCAAATAATTGTTATTAGTGTCAGTATTAGTACAGTAGATTTGTAGTAAAGTTTCAAGTCGGCATGTTGTAGCTCACTGGCTTCAATTCTCAGTACAAAAATTGTTAGGGTGTATTTGAGGTGTGTGAAAAAATATGTAATTTTTAGAGTAAAATTACATATTTTTTCCTTATCCTGACTCATGCTCTTTTGTTTGTATCCCACGGAACGGAGGTGGGTAACAGAATACTTTGGATTTATAATTAGTGATTTTGTATAGATATACTGTAATATCCCCTGGGGAACTTCATGAAGTCTTAGATTTAGGATGTATCCTGTATAAAGAAACCATAGGTTATATAAAGCCATTAAAGGGAATTACATTATGAATATATTGAACAATACATATAAATTATATATATATATATATAGGTGACTCTGATAGAGGCACTGAAATTGACTATATCAAGTATATGCTTAAGGTAGAATACTTAAGCTGAACATATATACATAGCCCTAAAACTCCTTAGAGTTATAAGCTAGATGAGTATGTATAAAATACATATTAATCTTGTGAGGCTAATATTTTAGCGCCTCTGAGGGACTGTCAGTTGCTGGCGAGGACCAGTGGTCGAAATGGTGAATGCCAGAGACATCTTCTGTAGTGATGTCTCTTAGGTAGTGATTAGCAAATACCATGTTAGATTTCAATAGCATCCTTCCATAATCGTGTTCAAGGAACAGTTACCGTGTAGAGGCGGGGTAGAGGCCAGTGCCCTGATCTCATGTGGATTTGATGCTGTTGGTGGGTCCAAGCCTGCTGCCTTGTAGGCAACGGAGAATGACAGTCCTTATCCAAATAGATATTGTGGTCCGTGACACTTCTGTTTGATTCAGTGGCTGATAATGGGATGAATAAGCGTTTGAGAAATCTTCTCCTTGTTTTGGATCGTCGTAAATAAACTTTGGCTCTTACCGGACACAGTGATAGGTCTTGTGTATCTTGTGATCCGAGAATAGAGGATAGCCGGGATGTGGAATAATCTGTCTGGTTGACCTGGCAGTTGATTCTTTGCAATGAAATCCCATCTTAATCCGGAGGTGCGCTGTGTTATGATTGTCATCAAACTGTATCCTCTCGTAATCCAGAGCGTGAATTTCAGACATTCTTGCTGCTGTGGCTAGCGATAGCAGAAACAATGTTTTCTGTGAGAGAAATTCAAAGTTTGTCGATTCAAAGGGTTCATAGACCTCACTTTCGTGAGGTGTTGTAACACTACATTCAGATCCCAAGCTGGAAGTGGAACTTCCGCTTTGGTCCTCAATCGGAAGCTTCGTAGTAAGGCCAGTAACTCTGGAGATCTTGTCAATTTGACACCGTTCTCATGGTGATTACAGAGCTAAGCGGCAAGATATGTTGATATCGTTGAACCTTTTAAATGTTTGTTTTGGCGTAGGTAACACAAATAGTCTGCCACTTGAGGTTGTGAAGCCTCTCTTGCTGTAAACCCTTTCTTTGTTGCATAATTTTTGAAACTGTGCCCACTTGTCAGTCGGTACAAGTTCACGAGTTGATAACGTGAAGGCAAGTGTGACTGCTTTTGCCGCCCTGGCAGAATATCCTCTCTTGTTTAAACACATTTGTATACAGTCCATGCGTGTAGTTGGAACATTGCTGGGTTTCCGTGCACTTGTTTGGTGTGAGGATGAATTAACAGGTTTTGGCGGCTTGGTAGCTCCAGTGTTGGTTGACCCGATTTCTTGAATTAGTATGGGAAACCACGTTCTGGCCCGACCAGTAAGAGCGACAAAGTGAGTTGTAGGCTCTGTGTTTGTCTGATTTTCTGTAATACTTGAGGTATTATTGCTGGCCGGCGGAAACGCTGTACGCATTGAGGCCTTCCATGATAGACTTAGAGCGTCCGTTGCCCAAGCTTGGGGTCTGGGACTGGTGACACGAATGTCGGTAGTTGATTGTTGAATCGCTGGGCGAATAGGTCTATTAGCGGCGCTCCTAATTGCTTGATTATCTGTGCAAAAATTTCCCGGTTGATCATCCACTCTGTCGGTGATGGTAGATGAGGCCGAGAGAGAAAGCGTCTGCTAGTATATTTCTGGCTCGGGGGAATGTGCACTGCTTTGACATGTAGATTTAGATCTTGTATTAAATCGAACAGTTGAAAGCTTAGGTTCAAAAGGTTCATCGATCTCGTTGAGCCTTGCTTGTTTGTATAGAAGCGCCACTGTCGAATTGTCTGTATGGATCATTAGGCGCCGCATTTTGTAGAAATGTGCTCCAATGTAGAATGGCGTTGATTACAGCTTTCATTTCTAGACTGTTTATATGGAGTTTGCATTCTTGCTGATTCCATAACCCTGATATCGTGTGGTTGGTGAGATGAGCTCCCCAACCTTGGAGTGACGCGTCTACATACAGATGGGTTTTGTATTCCTGCTCTGCTAAACAAATCCCTTCGCAGACATTCGATTTCTTGGTCCACCATAGTAGATGTGGTCTGAGATGTTTCGGTGCGTTGATGAGGACCTGTAGGGGACGTAACTGTAATCTGCCTGTGACAGTCATGTCTTGGGCTGATGTGAGAAGACCTAGTAGGCTCTGCCATTGTCGCGAGTGGTAGCGGAGAGAGTAGAGCTGGTGGAATGGTCTGTTGTATCTTGAGCCAACGGTCTTCTGGTACCATAATACGGTTGCGATTTGTGATGAATCGAATACCTAGGAACTGTAGGTCTTGCGATGGTACTAGGTCCGACTTGCGTAAGTTTACTAACCAACCTAGTTGTGTTAGTAGCTTTATGATGTAATTTAACTGTAGTTTGAGACGCAGTGGATCTTGATCTACTTGTATCCACGTCGTCGAGGTAAAGCGCTCGTAGCCCTTGGCGATGTAGAAATTTGATAATCGGTTTACGTTATCCTCGTGAATAGCCAGGGGCTGATGATATTCGAATGGGAGTACTTTCCACTGGTAATGTAGCCCTTCTAGAGTAAATCGTAGGTATTTCCTGGAATCGGGATGAATGGGGATGTGCAAGTAGGCATCCTGTAGATCTATGCTGCCCATGTAGTCCATAGGACGAATCATCTGGCGTAACTGAGGTAAAATGTATCATCTGCGAAACCCGGTGGTTTCGTAGATAGTTCTTGTTGAAAAGCTCATGTTGTAGATGAGTCTGTATTTCTCCGTGGAGTTTTTCTTGGGAACTAGGAAAACTGGGGAGTAGAAACCTGGTTCGACGTTTGCTTGATCTATTACTTCTATGGCCTGTTTGGATAGGAGTGATGAGACAGCCTCTTTTATCTTTGGTAGTTGTTGCGCATGCGTCGAACTTGGGGGTTTGATTGTCAGGGAGGCTTGTCCTGTAGAGGGATCACGAAATCCGTGTTGAATAATGTTGGAGGCGTAAGGATCTTGCAGTATTCCCCAGTTTTCCCAGTGTAGTTGGAAGTCCACCCACTTGAGCTGGTTGTACTGGAGCGGCTGGGGGTGGAAGACTCCAGTGGTTCGAACCTGTGTTTCAGCGTCTATAATTGCGGGAACCTCTGGGTGTCCTGCCTCTTCCTGATCCTCCTCTATAGTTGCCATATGGGCGAAAGAATCTTACCTCTAGAGCTGGCTATCTTCCTGTCTCTTGCTCTTTGTAGGCCCGTGAACTTAGATCTGCCTGAGTATCTTTGTGAAGTCTGACGAATGGCTGGCTAGTGTGTCCATCGATCTAATCATAAGGACTTCCCTGGAATCCTTAGAGACTTCCTTGGCGACCTTGTCGATTTCTCCGTCAAAGATGGATGTTGTCGACCAGGGGCTGTATAAAAGTGGGGCTGTAAAGTTCTCCCCAATTACAGGAGGCGAGGAGGCCTTGACGGACGAGCTAAGGTCAGTGCTGCTGAAACAGATGTAAGATGATCCGTTAAAACTGCTGATCTTTCTTTTGCATAAGTAAGGCAGAATAAATCATTCTATCATCTTCCGTCGTGGAATCCGGAATCTAGTAATAAGAGTCTCATTGATGGAGTCCTAGATCTATTTAACCCAAAGAACATCGTCTAGGTCATGGTTTCTATATGAGCCAACTTGCGATCATCCATCTTGTAAATCTTGTTCTTTACATGGCTGATGATCTTATAGTTCTCATCGATGTCCTGGGCCTTGTAGAAGGAGTCCATGTTATCGTGGAGAACTTCTTGGCTTGAAAGTTGGGTAGATGTGGTATCTGAACTTTCGTAGCTTTCTGGAAAGCTGCATCTAGATTCTGTGGCACTGCATTGTCCGGATCGATCGGGGTAGAGTGATTGCATCTGGATCATCTTCCTTCATCAAATCGTCTGAGCTGTATTGCCACTTTTAGATGGTGATGTGAGATCTAGGTTATTGACCATCAATACCGTATCTCTGCATCAGAAAATATGATTCCTCCATCATCCTCAAAACCATCATCATTAATAAATTGTAGATGCTCTTAGGGACTGCGTGTAGCTATCTGAATATCTGATGAGGTTTGTGGCGATCTAGTTGACTTGTCGCGCTCTATGTGGAGATCTGATGGGTGATCGACCTGGTGATGAGCAGTGGAGATCGTCTATGGGATGATCTTCGGAGACTTGTGAGGTGAATGTTGATAGCTTGCGAAGCTCTTGGCAGTCCCTCGATGTTCTTCTAGGCGATGAAGATCTGGAATCATATGTCTTTTCGAAATGCCTTGCGAAGCTTCATTTCGCGTCGGTCGAGGATCGATGATATGACCTTCGCGAAGGCTTCCGTGATGTCTGATGGTCTGAGTCCATATCTAGAGATGAAATCGAAGATGGTGATGATCTCTCCGCCTTAGCGAAGGCCTTAGCGAAGAGCTGTACATCTAGGTCGCCGTCAAGGTGGTGCGGGACTTCCTTAGCGAAGGTGACATCGTCTTGGCTGCTACGTTGGCGGGGGTGCCTCTGGGGTGCTGTCACGTTGGAGCCTTCAGCGAAACTCGGACCCTGCTTGCGCGGTTTGTAGTGGTCCTCCATGATGTTCATAATCTGCGCATCATGTCTTCTGGGATGATCTGTGGCGAAGTCGTCGGCGTCTTTTCTGCGATGGGGTTCACATCAATGGCGTCTGGCGATGGGTGTAGAAGGCATCAGGCTGCATGGAGATCTCTGCAGAAGTCACAGTCGCTGACACGGTCGCTTCTTCTGCGTAAATTCGGGGATGATTATCGGCTGATCATCGTAGAGGCCCAACTCTGCTGCTGGAGCGATCTCGGCTGAGAAAGTTCTTGCTGTCTTCGTGGAATTTCCCTTTGGAAGTCTAAGCTGCCCTGGAGTGTCCTCAATCTGCGTTGAGGCGGCGATGAGGCCCTCTTAGACTTAGTCTGCAATGGCGGGATGTCTGGGGAGGCGGTCGTTTCTTCGAGTAACGGACTGCGTCCCGTTCCTCTGCGCGGGGGTCTCTAGCAGAACACCAGGCGGAGAGAGTCGATCGCTAGCAGCTGACTGGAAGGAATATCTGGACTCTCTGCCATGTTTTGCCCTTGTTTTGCGTGATCTATCTGCAGCCGCGTCTTAAAGGCGCTAAAGATGATATTTATTAAATGCAGAATGAGATAAATTAATGCAGTAACTGCAAAAGCGTGAATTAAGCATACCACATTAGAACAACTAGGGCATATTACATGTGGATCGGAGGCAGAAAAGCGTAATCTACAAATCGTGCAGATTTTCATGAGCGTAAAGCTAGCTGAACAATCACGAATACCGTGAATAAACAGTAGAAATACGATAATTAATCAATACAAATAGTAAAGGATACTAGCTATACCTCTATAGTAACCTATGAGAGGTAAAAACTAAGAGATTATCAAAGGATATGTGTGTAAGGAGACACAAGGCGCTCTCACATCCTGCTCACTGGGCGAAGAAGGAGAGAGTGGAGCACATGGCCAGAGGGTGGCGACACCTTTTCCCGCCAGGGGAGACAAAGGGGAGCAACTCGTGGTGAGTACCAATTAGTGATTTTATTTTGAAGGGAGCTTCAAATAAGGAGATACAAGTGTTCCACTATGTTCGCAAGAAGAAGAAGACAAGCAAAAGAGCATGAGTCAGGATAAGGAAAAATATGACATATCGCCGATCTGTTCTGATACGCCATTGATGCTTGTGATGCTTGAGTGTTATAGTTCTAAAACTTCTTTCTTTCTTGTTGATCTTAGTATGTGACAAAACTGGAAACGCTTTGTGATAGTTCTAAACTTTCTGTTTTTGAGGGGTCTGTGACAGTGTCAGTTAACTTTCTGTCAATGCCCATGTCATTCCACACATGCAATAAGATATCTGAATTAGTTACTAATGTAAAAAAATGTCTCAAAATAGATTTTTTTTTAAAAGGACAGCTGATGTAAACACATGTGTTCTACCGATAGTTTTGCGTTCTTTAACATGTTTGGGGAGGGATGGCCCTGGTGTATCATTTATTCTTTCATTCATTCACATATGTTCTTTTTCTTTTGTTCTTTTTCATTATTTCTTTCATTAATTCACATATAATTCTTGCTCTTAATTCATTCATTCATTCATTGTAAAATTCCGACTGATACAATAAACTGGCTGAAGTACTGTTAAACGCAGCCGAAGTTGCGCTGGGAACGAACCAAGTCACTGCATGCGTTGGAGCATGACGAGGCACACGTTAATTAGTACAAATGGTAAAGAAAGCCAGCGAGTGACCTATCCCTGTTGTAGAGTATCCCTGATACAATAAAACAAGGACGACAAGAAAGGAGCAGTATCTTTTGTATTATATGCAATTTGCCTGAAGATCCCCGGTTAAAATTGATCCTCAGTAACCCATGCTATGGGATCGGGGGTTCAGACTCACTGACTTGGTTGACACATGGCATCGTATCCGAATTGCGTTGATCGATGCTCATGCATTTGATCACTTGATTGTCTGGTCCAGACTCGATTATTTACAGACCGCCGTCATATATAGCTGGAATATTTCTGAATGACTCGTAAACCTAAACTCACTCACTGAAAGAGTAAGGGCCGTCGCTGTTTTCAGTACATCAAATTCATTGAGGCAAAAATAATGTTGAAGGGGTCGTTGTGGGCACAGGTACTACAGATATGTAGCACAGGTACGTTTCTGTGTACAGACATGTACCCTTAACAATGACAAACTACAGAAACGTACCCGGTACCCTAAACGACGGACGAGTCCATATTCCGCAACCCAAAACCGAAACCGTATGTAGTTGTTCCCGTTCAGCTTATTCCGAGTGGTGTACGTTGTGCACCGTGACATATTCGTTACTGTGTATGCTCTTATATAACGATATCAAATGCATCTAATACAACAGTATGACCGTTCCGATGAAGAAAACTCCACAATGCAGAATGGAATCGTCCAAGGGTACATTTCTGTATACAGAAACGTACCTGGGGTAGAGTAGTACCCGTGTCGAACGACCCCTTCAGCAAAAAAATACATACACGTAATTCTTGTATAACGGGGTACATAACCGTACATACATATTTACGCCCATATACGAATTTTGCAATATACAAAGTTTTGGTAAGCAAATACGAGAATTCAAGGGGATCTCCCTGGTTTACAAAGAGGCACTCTAGTCTAGGTGGTCCGCATTTCAATTTGTTGGATGGCAGACGCTAAGTCTCCCGTTAAGTTTGATTTCTGACCTCTATATGTGGATTTCCAAAATTTACCTTCGTCGAACAATTAAATTGTAGATGTCTTGTCATATCTCTTTTCATCACTTTCTGACATGCTTTTGTAAGATTTCAAATCATATCTTGTCCTTTTCTGAAGGGAATTCCATGTGCCAAGTCAAAGGTAGATAACTCTATTCAGAGAATGCCTATTTGTTAGCCGGTAAAAAGGAAAAGGAAAAGCTGTTGAATTTGCGTGAGGAGATATACTGGCGAAATGTTCAGTATCGTATAACAACGAGCATGCATGTGTATATGATGTCATAAAATCGATGACAAAAAATAATTCCTCACTCTTCCCATAATTTTTAAGCGTAAGTTATATTATGTATAATTTTTGCCCACCCCAGTACATGTTTATAAAATCGATGACAACCACCCCTCCCCTCCCCAGAACAAAATCGGTGACCCCACTTAAAATCATCATCACCCCCCTAGTCATAAATTATGTACGGTCCCTAATGATGAAACCCGTGTCCACATTTTTTCGGACTAGTGAATTCTATTGAGGGCAAGTAACTAGCCTGACTGTCTAGCAAAATATGGAACCACTAGTTCGCACACTGGTACTAATGCAGTCATGGATGCCCAACTGACACATATACCATGTACACTGATCTGGGCCCGCCCAGTCCTTGCTTAATCCATGTAATGCCAACCACCAGGCACGGTAACAACAAGTACAGCGGAAGCCCTCTAAACCGGTAGCCCTCCAATCCGGCATGCTCTCAATACCGGCACTAGAATTTGGTCCCGACAGAAGCTAGTTAATTTATGATCATTTACACGCCCTCTAATCCAGCGTCAGTCTATTCCGTATTTCGGCACAGCAAAGACCGCTCGATTGACTGTTTGTACAGTAGTTTACGCTCTCTAAATCGGCATCCGGTATCTCGGACTATTTCTGGTCCTATTTTGAAAGAGAAATCTTTTCAGTTTGCTTCAGAATTATATGTCAACGAGTTTAAGGCATCAATGGTTGGCTGGCACGTTGGAAGAGTTCAAACAGTTCAATGTGAGCGGCGAAAGTGTCAGTGTAGGTCATAGTGTTGTTGACAAGAATATGGTGACCATCAACACGTTGTTCAGTCGCATTTTACGACACACGGAAGATCATTCTCAGTATGAAAAGGGAAAAGTTCTCTAAGCCGGCACGCCCCCTATACCGGTATCATATTTAATAATAAAGAAGAGTCCATCAAAGTCATGTGAATTAGATCCGATCCCAACATGGATCTTACAATCTGCATTGGACTCTATCTCACCTACGTTAGTGGCCATGTTCAATACATCGCACGCTGCATCTGAAGTACCAAGCACATTCAAAATAGCTCTTATTCGTCCATTTATCAAGAAAACTTCACTTGATCCAAATGACATTAGAAATTATAGGCCGGTGTCTAACCTACCATTTCTATCAAAGGTACTTGAGAAGATTGTAGCAATCCAAATCAAAGAACATCTGGAAAAAAACAACCTGATGGAAGAGTTCTCGTCTGCCTATAGAGAACACCACAGTACAGAAACAGCACTCCTTCGTGTGCAAAATGACATCCTTTCTCATCTCGACAATCAGAGAGTAGTACTTCTTGTTCTACTAGACCTGTCAGCAGCCTTCGATACAATAGACCACAGTATCCTTCTGTCTCGACTTGAGAAGACTGTTGGTATCACCGGACCAGCATTGATGTGGCTTGAGTCATATCTAAAAAACAGAACTCAGTCAGTGAAAGTGGGTGAGGCCGTGTCAGAAGAAAGGTGGTTATCATATGGCGTTCCACAGGGTTCAGTCCTTGGACCACTCTTGTTTACCATCTATATGTTGCCACTAGGTGATGCTTTCCGGAACCACTGCATTGACTTTCAGTGCTTTGCAGATGACACCCAGAACTGTATCGCCTCCAGGATTGTATCACTTCAGGACAAGTTAACGAAGCTGGAAAGCTGCATCAGTGACATCAGAACTTGGATGAGAATGAACTTTCTCAAACTAAATGACAACAAAACGGAAGTATTCATTGCTTGGCCAAAGCACTTACAGGAACGTATGACAAATTCTCAGTCAATATTGGACCTGTGAATGTGCCTGCCTCTTCCCAAGTGAAGAATCTAGGAGTTGTTTTGACTCCCACATGACCATGAACAAGCAGGTCACCCAAATGTGCCAGTCTTCTCACTATCATCTTCATCAGATTGGTAAACTAAGACGATATCTTTCAGATGAAACCGCCAAAACTCTCACTCAAGCAACAGTCATATCTCGCCTTGACTATGCCAATTCACTTTTGTTTGGGATAACAGCTTCCCTGGTTCATCGACTCCAGGTTATACAAAACACAGCCGCCAGGATAATAACTCGTTGTCCTCGAAGAGACCACATCACCCCAGGTTAAAGAGAACTGCATTGGCTACCCGTTGCCAGACGCATAAAATTCAAGGTGCTTACCATTATCTACAAGTGCCTGAAGACCAACACTGCTCCATCTTACTTGTCATCTCTTCTAAACAACCATAGACCAACAAGAACTCTTAGATCACAAGATAAAGATCTGCTTATCACCAGACCATCCAGGACCAAATACGGGGACCGCTGCTTTGAATGTGCAGCTCCCATGCTATGGAACAACCTCCCTATGTCGCTAAAATCCGCCCCAAGTCTACCAACTTTTCGAAAACATTTAAAGACACATCTATTTGAAATGAAATAGACTGATATGCACAAGCGCCTGTGAGCAGCCTAGCTGGAACTCGGCGCTATAGAAGTAGATTTTATTATTATTATTATTATTATATTTGGAGGTCTGAAAGTATGACCTGAATAGGGGATCGAACCACCCCATGGCAAGCTGTTTTCACATTTATTAAGAAATTAAAAATATCGATAATGTTTTAAAATTATCTGTAAATAATTGAAGATATCTTTAATTAGTTTCTGATATCTTAAAATGTTAGTGAGATATCAAGAACATATTTCGAGATATCTCTAAATGTGTTTCAGATATCACTAAAACAATATCAATCATAGTGTACATAGGTGTATTAGGATTAATTCAAGATATCTTCAATTCAATTCAAGATATATTTAGAACAATTTAAGATATCAGTAATTTCTCAATACACAATCTCTATTGGAGATATCTTTAATTGTTTTTTGAAGATATCTTTAATTCAATTCAGTTGGAGATACCTTCCGTTCAATTTAAGATACACGCATCTTTAAAACAATTAAACATATTAGTAATTTCTCAATACATCATCTCTATTTGAGATATGTTTAATTCATTTCAAGATATCTCCAATTCTTTTCAAGATATCATTAATATGCTTCATCATCTCCGCAATTTATTTCGCGATATCATGAATTTGATTGCAGATATCTATAATTATCTCCATTTGAGATATTTTTAATTCATTACAAGATATTTTCAATTCAAGACATCTTCAATTCAATTCAAGATGTCTCTATTTTCACTTAAGATATCTTTAAAACAATTTAATACATCAGTATTTTTTATAAATGTGAAAACGGCTTGTCATACCACCGCACCTTATCCACTAGACCATACAGGCGAACTGACATCGAACACACTCACTCACTCACACATCCATACATTACGTACGTACATGCGTGCATACAGCATACCTAACGTTTTGTACAATCTATAAATACAGAAACATTAACGTGGTCCAAATTAGCGAAGGTACTCCTCAAACATACAAACATTGTCCGTATCTAGAATGCTTGTATTCAGGGGGCGGTGGGGTAGCCTAGTGGGTAAAGCGTTCGCTCGTCAAGCCGAAGACCCGGGTTCGATTCCCCACATGGGTACAATGTGTGAAGCCCATTTCTGGTGTCCCCCGCCGTGATATTGCTGAAATATTGCTAAAAGCAAACTCAGTCAGTCTTGTATTTAGTCAATAATAGCTGGTTCTGGTTTTGAAACAAACCTACATTGCAGTCAGATCACTTTGGGTACGATGTCATTAATGGCCACGACCACTTCTCTACTCTCGACTTTTCAGCAAAGATGTATGCTAACAATCGAGAGAGTGAGTATGGTTTTACGCCGCCCTTTTCCACCAATTTTACGGCGGGAGACACCAGAAATGGGCTTCACACATTGTACCCATATGGGCAATCGAACCCGTCTTGAGCGTGACGGGCGGACGCTTTAACCTTTAGGCTACACAGCCGCCCCTGTCAACAATCGAAAGATCCAAATGCCAGCGCTCAATCAAAAAGTGATAATTCAAAACAAGGCTGAGTTGACAGTTTTAGTAGAGATTGGAGAATTGAGTAACAGACTGGCGGCCAGGCTCCACCACTATATCCCTCAATACCAGGCTGTAGTTGAAGGCAACTCGAGCCGACATTGTCTCACCAGCTGTCGACAGAAACCTCGCCGACTTTATTCTTGTGTGAAATGAAATATTTTTCAGTGTTTTTCTCTTCATTACATATACATCTATTGTTTGTCAGAATGGTTAGTTACATATCTCATATTAACAATAGATTAAATATGATTTGAATACATATGACCACATTATATGTTTTATGATAATCTCCAGATCAATTCTAATTAATCCACACTACACGGACGGACCAGCAATCTAAACTCCTAAAAAAATTCATTTTGGCTTTGAATAATAATAACAAACCATTATTGAGTATGTACAGTTACGTACTTTAGAATACAGGGAATATAAACGATGTTCCCAAGCGAAAGTGTCGCTTTTCTGGTTTACTATGGCGGTGGTTAAAGCGTTCGCTCGTCACGCCGAAGACCCGGACTCGATCTCCCACATGGGTACAACGTGTGAAGCCCATTTCTGGTGTCGCCGTGATATTGCTGGAATATTGCAAAAAGCGGCGTAAAACAAAACTCACTCACTATATGGTTAACCTTACCAGTAATCATATGCTTGCATATTTTAATATGGAAATAATACTCTTAGTTATTGGGGATGAATAAGCTGTCGGCCATAAGGACCTGTAGAAAACAAAAGCTGTGGGTTTTCAGTGGTTTTCAGTCGGCTTCGGGCCTAAGGACCGACGTTAATTTTGAAGGCTGTATGGTTCCTTAGACGATACACTACTACTTGGATAACTGTGGTAATTCTAGAGCTAATACAGCTTTAGACATTGTACCCATGTTGGGAATCGAACCCGGGTCTTTGGCGTGACAAGCGAACGCTTTACCCACTAGGCTACCCCACCGCCCCCTAAATACAAGAATTCTACGGACAATGTTTGTATGTTTGAGGAGTACCTTCGCTAATTTGGACCACGTTAATGTTTCTGTATTTATAGATACTCAAAACAGCATTATACAACAATGATTAATCCCTTGTTGCAATCCATATTTCATGGTATATCCCTACACCTGTGTAATTTTCGTCATAAATTTGATGATCAGTTTAGGAATGCATTGGTATGATTAGTGGATGCACCACTCACTGGCAAGGTTCCCATTTGGTATTTCTTAAGTCCTGTCTCATTATTAATCCTTATTAATCCAGATCTGGGTCCCGGTCCACAAAGCGTTCGTAACGTTACGACATATCGTAACTCCATATATATTATCGGCTTACGAATGACATAATGCTACGAGCGGTTTGTGAATCGAACTTCTCATGTGTTGAATGTATTACATTGTACATGTTATGCAATATGAACATGGCAATGCTTATCTGTATACGCATTTGTGAACACTTATATGTATGCATGCACCAGCTTACTGTATGTCTGAGTGATTATGATTTTACGCCGCTTTTAGCAATGTTCCAGCAATATCAACATCCGTATGTCTGATGTGTATACCAGGTTACATGAAGAAATGTTGATGGGTTATGAGTTATGCTCCGGAAACATGACGTACCACCAATCTAAAATTCCTGCATTTATATGACCATATTATATGTTTAACGGCATCATCAATACTAATTACTCCACATTGCACACTTTCCAAGCCTACTAGCTATATGCTACATCACCTCGAGAGAGAGTCAGTGAGTGAATTTAGTTTTACGCCGCACTCAACAATTTTCCAGCTATATGGCGGCGGTCTGTAAATAACCGAGTCTGGACCAGACAATGCAGTGATCAACAGCACGAGCATCGATTTGCGCAATTGGGAACCGATGACATGTGTCAACCAAGTCAGAGAGCCTAACCACCCGATCCCGTTAGTCGCCTCAAACGACAACCATGGGCTAGTGAAGGTACACTCTAACCCGGACTTTCACGGGGCATTCACACTGTACATGCGTCTCCATAAATATCATCATTACCCCCTGGCCATAAATTATGAACGGTCCAAAACGAAGATTTTAATTTCAACGCAAATCTGAACAATGTCAGGTGATACGTACGGCCATGGAAAGGTACAAGTGGCCCTTGAAAGTGTGTGTGTTGTGTGTGTACACGAGTACGGAACTGATAAACCTAGAAATATAATCTGGGTAAACAGTTTTGCGCTCAGAATATCAGGTATCGAAGTTTTAAATGTTTCACAGTTTTAGTTATTCACAAAGTTAATTTGACACAAGATATGGTATGATCATGCTGGAGAGAAGCAATGTGTTGCGTGGCAACAGCTGGAGTTAACTGGCACTGGTATACCTGTATCAACACTGACAAGAGACGCCTTGGGTACTCACCTTATGGCGCAGTGTCAACTCTCCACTGACTATTTGTTGACAGCAAAACGTGACACACGTGACCATACATCACATTGTGTAGACACAGAACGGGGTCAGGGTTAGGGCGCTGTACGTCGACTGCAGGGGGTTACAATATGCTTTTGAAAAAGCAGGGAATATTCGCATGGGTGTCACCCATTTTGTTCTGGGAGGTAGGGGGGTCATCAATTTTGTACACATGTACTAGGGGGTGTCAACAATTTTGTACATATAGATATTTAAAAAAGTTTTGCTTAAAAATTATGGGAAGGGGAGGGGTAATTGAGTTTGCACATGATATGAGGGGGGGTGTTACTTACTTTGTGCGTAAATTTTAGGGGGGTCATTCACATTGTACATGTTTCTGTATAAAAATCATCATCACCCCTTACCATAAATTATGAACGGTCCCTAACAACGAAGCAATATGGAACACATTACAACTGGTAAAGAAGAATGACTGTGGATGTTATGACCGCCTACGATCTCGAAGGCCTAGGACGATAGGTTTAAGATGGGACAAGGTTTGGGTCTGTGGTGCGTAATAAGGTCTTGGTTCATTGCCAGTCAACGTCACGTTGATAATGGCTTGACCTTCATTTCGACGTCACCAGACACGCCAATCAAGGAAGAGCACACGCTTATTTGAAAACATGACACGTGTCTAGTGATGAAATGGGACCGTTCATAATTCATGGCTGGGGGTGATGATGATATGTATAGAGAAGCATGTTCAATGTGAATGACCCACTCTAAAATTGATATGTACAAAGTAAGTGACACCCCTTCCCCTGCATCTAAGGTATAAATTAATGACCCCCACCCCCTCGTACATATGTTCAAAACTGATGACCCCTACCTCCAAAGAACACATTGGGTGCCCCAAAAAAAAAAAAAAAAAAAAAAAAATAAATAATAAATTAAAAAAATAATAATTTAAAAAAATTAAAAAATAAAAAAATATATAAAAATAAATAAATAATAAAAATTTCTCCTCCCACCCACGTAGTGACTTAGGATCGATCCCTTACCAGTGTACAACATTTCAACGTTTAAATACTTATCGATTTGCAGACGCATCGTCTCTAGTTCATACAGCGAATGAAATCATGTAAATCACAACCATACGATAAATAAAATTTAAATAAGATTGACAGAATTATCGGTGCACATAGATCCTCTTTGAAAGAGTTAAAATCATTGATGACGTATGTGGAGCTACTGTGTTTTGGAGACAAAAACCTTTCTTGCAAACGATGTTTGTTGTCAACATTTATCTTTATAATATCTTTCTTCTAATATTTTTGATTAACTTGTATATTTTATGAGGGGCGGTGGATAGGGCTTGTGCTTAAAGCTTTCGCTCGTCATGCCGTCGATTGGCCCATTGGCTACAATGTCAGAAGCCCATTTCTGGTGTCCCCGAGCCCATGGCTAGTAAAAATCCAGTCGCGAGTAAAGCCACTGTCACTTCGCTAGCCCATGGTGAGGTGAGGTGAGTAAAATCCACGTCGTGCCCGACTGACGTCTAAAAGTGAAATTTCATGGGGTCATATATCACTCTATCTGACTTGTTACGTTAACACACTTTTAAATCGTGCAAGATTATGGCCTGATAAAATGTTCATCATATTAGCAACTTATTGATGAAATCCGTGTATTCATTCAAATTCGGGCTAGTGAATTATTTTGTGGGCTAGTAACGTCCTGGCATAACTAGCACAACTGGCTAGCAAAATTTGGAAACTACATGTATTTCACACACGCGATACTGCTGAAATATTGCTAAAAGCGGATTAAAACTATATTCACTCACTTATATTTAATGATCCCCCACTTACGTCCAGTAGAAGGGTGTGCGTAAACATAATCATTTGACACAATTTTTATAACGTTGTCTGTACTTACTAGGTATGTGTTGTCACTTTCCCCACGTCCTTGGTTTTTTTATTTTCACGTAGCTCAAGAGGGGCGGTGGGGTAGCCTAGTGGTTAAAGCGTTGGCTCGTCACGCCGAAGACCCGGGTTCGAATCCCCACATGGGTACAATGTGTGAAGCCCATTTCTGGTGTCCCCTGCCGTGATGTTGCTGGAATATTGCTTAAAGCGGCGTAAAACCAAAACTCAGTCAGTCAGTCAGTAGCTCAAGAAGAGACCTACGAATTGAAGTAACTGTTTTGAACACGTCCGCTGATGGACAACTTGTGTCAAAGAGGTTTTCTCAATTAATTTACGGATAATAATACTACTTCTTGAGAAGTCTTTTCTCCCCCTTCTTTGAAGTGCGTGAAAACAGAAAGTGAAAAATACCATAATATATGCATTTGATGGACAATGTATTTGATTTCTACCACTGATCCTATTTCATTGTCAACTCAGGTCTTTTTATTCATTGTAAAACCTAATGATAGAAATGGTCAGACAGCCAAACATCAAGATGACATGAATATGAGCATGTTTTCCCTTTTGGGGATTGGATAGCCATGTCGACGTGGATCATTCCTGGAATTCTGTAACCGAAATACCCGGGTTAGAATTTGGTCTTCAGCAACCCATGCTTGTCGTCAGAGGCGACTGACGGGATTGGATGGTCAGGCTCGCTGACTTGGTTGACACATGTCATCGTATCCCATTAGCGTAGATCGATGCTCATGCTGTTGATCACTGGATTGTCTGGTTCAGACTCGATTATTTACATACCGCTGCCTTATTGCTGGGATATTGCCGAGTGCAACGTAAAACTAAACTCACTCACTCAATTGAAGACATGTAATATTGGTGTAACAGTTGTCCAAGTTGACAGAAGCTGATGAAATGACACCAGAAATGAGCTCCACACATTGTATCCAAGTGGGGAACTGTATCCAGGCATTCAGCAATGCTTTATACACTAGGTTACCCCACCCTCATAGAAGTGAGTGAGTGAGTTTAGTTTTACTCGCCGCTTTTAGCAATATTCCAGCAAAATCACGGTGGGGGACACAAGAAATGGGCTTCACACATTGGACCCATGTGGGGAATCGAACCCGGGTCTTCGGCATGACGAGCGCTTTACCCACTAGGCTACCCCACCGCCCCTCATAGAAGTACTTGTATCATAGTCTGTGACTTGAGAACTGACAGCCTTTATCATTGGACAGCAAGTTTGAGGATACTTTGCGGCAGTCACTGTTTTCTCCAGACCCAGAACTTAGACCTAGTGCATAAATACCATTCAGTCTCTGCCAGCTGGGTAAAGTTTGAATGGATGCCTTATCAGAGGTTCGAATCCCATTTGCTGTGGTGAAGTGTTTAGGTCTGTTAGCACCATATGTGTGCTTCTGTGTTTCATCAAAGTGGTAAACCTCTTACATCTGGATCACTCCGGGGCTTTCCTCTCACTGCAGGTGTTAAACCAAAAAAACTCACTCACTCACCTGTGCCAATGTCTTGGTCAAGATCTGGCAAACGATTGGACCTGTGAAGATCCAGGTTAAAATTGATCTTAAGTAACCCACACATAAGAGGCGACTAACCGGATTGGTCATTCTCTCTGACTTGGTTGACACAAGTCATGGTCCAGACTGCCGCCATATAGCTGGAATATTGCTGAGTGAAAACTAAACTCAATCATGCAATTGATTGAAGACAATACCTCACACACATTTAGCTAACATTTATTTCAAAGCCTACAAATTCCTTCCATAACTTTCAATACTCAAAAACACACAGTGTTTCCATTTGCCTGCAAATCTTGAAACACACATAGTTTTGCTTCTCAGTGTTGTGCTAGTGGTTGATATCATCAGCAGTGACCCATGTCTTCTGGGTAGGACGACAGAGCACAGTCAAGTCACTTATCAACTGTCCGGGAGTGAGCAGCTGAGTTGGATAAGAATAACATATATGTCATCGATTCGTAACTACACCCCCTTTCCGTGACCTACAAGAAGACTCGTACCTGTATTATTGCCAAAATTCGTGGTAAACCAATCAAATCGTGTGTAGTAAAATGTGAAATTAGGTCAAATAGTTTCTTTGCGATCAACAGTTTTCATTATTATTTCTGTGATCATAAAATTATTTTGTTACTTGTTACACACTTAAAGTGACTTGGTAATACATTAACAGGCGCTAAATTGTTGTTTCCTAGAAGTAGCCATGTTTGGAAATTCAGAGTTATCTTTCCTTGGAAATAGTCCTAGACTATTTTAATCTCTGTGCCTGTTTGCCTTTATACAAGGCCCAGTGGTGAACATGGCCACTTGAGGGGTAGTCGCCATCCAGCTTGCCGGAATGACACAAGTAGTTATGACTGATCTGTCATCATCTTCCTGAATCAAGGAAGGCAGCACACAACATGCAATTGATGATCCTTCAGTTTTCCTGATGTGGTCTCAGAAAATTAGATTGATCATGATTACCTCCCTTTGATTTTAACAACTTTCACACACAAGTCAACATCACGCACACGTAACTCAACTAGACAACATTTTTCTGTTCCCTCCCTTCAGTGTGTCCCTTGGGAGTCCCTCTCTTCCACTTCCTAACTGCCTGTGGCGTCGGCCATCTTGATCAAGATGGTGGACAGTCTCACTTGTGGCTAACTTATCAACTGACAATAGACTCCTGCAGGATCTGAGGTTGTCAAGGATGTGTTCGGCTGTCCACTGCTTCCGTAGCAGTGCATGCTGCAACTCAAAATGGCCGTAGCGGACACGCCGGATGTGCGTGCATACTGCCGTCGATTTGAGGCTCAACCCAATGTCGCCGATCAAGTTCATCAAATATGTGCATTTCTCATTGATTGCATGGATCTCTGAAACAGTAACATTGGGAGAGAAAGGTAATTTATAAAATAATCATCAAAATACAACTGATCAAATGAATAGGAGACATAATACAGTGACTGCTCTCATCTAGCCTGACTGAAGGTGATACAGGAACGTCTAATGAGATCAATGGTCGATTGTACAAGCAGCAAACAAATTACTGATTATACCCTCTCACAACAAAGAGAGATTGTAGGTGAGTGAATGTTTTAACCATCAGTGATCAGGACCAGAAGATCGATGCCATGTCGGTCCCATGCATTCAGATGCGTCCCGAAGCAACAAATCCTGAACTTTAATCAGCTCTTACAACAAATCAGGCAAGGCAACCTAGGGTAGAGGTATTTGTGGCACACTTGGTCAAGTCATTCACACAGAATCCAAATGGTGTATACGTATTTGACATATTTCACCTGAAGTAATTTGCTCCAGATCCCAATGGGGTTTTGGGATCTGACACATCTCACCTGAAGTAATTTGCTCCAGACCAAAATGGAGTTTGGGGATCTGACACATCTCACCTGAAGTAATTTCCTCCAGGTCCCAATGGGGATCTCAGGTGAGATGTGTAAAATTCCCCAAATGGCATCTAGAGCAAATTACTTCAGGTGAAATATGTCGAGGTTGGGGAATTTGGCTCATCTCACCTCAAGTATTTCACTCAAAAGCCCAGGGGGACATGATACAACTCACCTGGCCCCGATTTCTCGAAACAAACTTAAGTTTTTACTCAAATTTCAAACTGAGTTTGACAATTTGAAACATCTGAATTTTTAACTCAACTGCATTTTTAAAATAGAAAAGCCCATACAACGTAAGTAATCTATCCTCCAAACTCAAATTGTCTACTATGTTTCAGTTTGATATCGATTTTAGTTCAATCTGGGAAATGCATTTTCTCAAATTTGAGTAAAAACTCTAACTTAAGTCAAAACTCAGACTTAAGTTTGTTTCGAGAAATCGGGGCCTGAAGTATCACTCCGGGGTGATCTGATGGAAGTTTGACAAACAGAAACAACTAATGTACATTATCCAATCTCCCACCAGTAATCAGCAGTACATTCAATGAGAGTGACACAACAAAATCCTTCCGTATTGTTCAGAACTTATCTGCCTGCAGCCAGACAACCACACTCAACACCAAAGTCATATGTTTCAAGTAGAAAGTCTCACACACTACAAACATTGACGAACAAATACTACGTTCTTTCCTTACCCAGTGTGAAGTCCGGAGGGTTGAACTCGATACACTTCACACCATATAGAATGGGGGGCGTCTTCCCATTCTCCGGACGCACCAGTCCAGAGGCAGCAAGCATGTAGGCTTCCTGACTGTCTGGCCGAACACCAGCATAGCTGATAAACAATGACAGCCATGTTAGACCTCAGGTTACCATGGTAATTAAAACAATAATGATACAAAATTCTTTCCCGTATGAAAAATCCAATACAATGTATATTTCAAAGAGAAATGTATACAAAAAACTACAAATATTGAAGGAGGAAAAATTAGACCCCATGAACCACCCTCTTTATATTCAAACACAGACAAGCTTTTAATAATTTGATTAAAAGTGTATCTGTTCAGAAATTGAAATCATCATGATTACTGGTGTCAAATTTCTGCTCAAAACCATAACATTGAAAACACAGAGATTTATCTCCTGAATCCAATTAAATGAGACAAATGGATGTTATGTATATATGTCTGTTGTTTAATCCAACACTCAGCAATATTCCAGCTATATGGTGGCGGTCTGTAAATGATCAAGGACCAGACAATCCAGTGATCAAAAACATAACCATCGATCTGCGCAAATGGGATACAATGCCATGTGTCAACCAAGGCAGAGAGACCGACCACCCATTCCCGTTAGTCAACGCCTCCTACGACAAGCATGGGTTACTGAAGATCAATTATGCTGATTCACACTGACAGATTTACACCTGCCAGCTATCTTCCCACAGCCTCAAAGACGATGACAGTTTGCGTCACATGATCAGACAGGACTGACAGGAGCAGGCTGGTAGTCATGGCAACACTGTTGTACTTACTCAAACATATACTTGGTATGGTTAGCCTGGGCTGCAGCACACACTTTGTCCAACTTCGGCTTGGTGATGTTGTCTGAGACAATCAATGAATAGACACTTTATTACTAGGGCTGCGGCAATATAACCGGTTTACCGGTATTTACCGGTTCAGACATGAAAACGATACGTATTGCGATACGCTGATCAAAAACCGGTATTTTGACTTGCATTCGGAAAACTTCGTAACACTCAGAAATCTTCGGATATTTCCTTGTTTCATTTGTGCCAAACATTATTCACATTTCTATTTTATCATGATGAAAAGTTGTTATTAAAGCTTAATCAAGCATAGTGATTTTGCTGTGTTTTTGCTCTATAAATCAAGCATTAACTCGATTATAAGTAGCTTTTTTGTTTAAAAATACTTCATGCAATATATTGCAATACATATCGCAATACATGCTTTCGCATCGCAATATATCGCAATATGAAAATTCTCTGCAATACCCACCCCTATTGATTACTATTACAGTCAAATGAAAAGGATCAAATAAGAATCTACAGACTTGAACTATCTCCGAATCCAGATCCGAATCAGGGGTTCAGACATTTGCATCCAACACAACATGTCCTGTGGTTACACACAGCTATGAATGAGTGAGTGAGTGAGCAGGCAAGCGAGTGAGTGAGTGTAGTTTTATGCCGCTTTTAGCAATATTCCAGCAATGTCACGGTGGGGGGCACCAGAAATGGGCTTCACACATTGTGCCTATGTGGGGCATCGAACCAGGGTCTTTGGCGTGACGAGCGAACACCTTAACCAATAGGCTACCCCACTGCCCTCACACAGCCATGACCCGAAACACATTTAGTCACCCGGGTCATAGATTGTGACACCTCAGTGGACTCCTAGATGCCTAAGATCTATATTTCCCATTTTCCACACCATCTACGACAAATGTGAAGGCTATAGAGATAAGAGTTATCTGCCCTTGTAACTTACGGAAAGAAGTTCTCTCAAGGACTTTCCCCTTAGGGCTGTAATTTTCTGTGGCCCAGCCAAACCTCCCCCTCACATGGTACACCTGGAAACAAACAAGGTAAACAAACATGGATACAGTAGTCATCTATTTGGTCTTGAGAGTTACCTGCCCTTGGGCAAGGACACAGGAGCAATGGATCACAAGGCATTTGTATTGGAGAGGTAAATCAAAGCAAAGGGAGCGTGTATAGTTGTAGCTATGTTATTGCAAAGTATCTAACAGTATTGATCTGTGTTTCTTTATCATATATTATGTGGGAGTGAGTATAGTTTTACGCCCCTTTTAGCGGCGGGGGACACCAGAAATGGGCTTCACACAGAGTCCTGAGGGTGACAAGCGAACGCTTTAACCATTAGACTTCCCTACCACCCCCATCTTATGTGGAGTGAGTGAGTTTAGTTTTACGTCACACTCAGCAATATTCCAGCTGTATGGCGGCGGTCTGTAAATAATTGAGTCAGACAATGCAGTGATCAACATCATGAGCATCAAACTACGCAATTGGGAACCGATGACATGTGTCAACCCCATCTTATGTGGAAGCATTGATGGCAAGTTAATCCAAGAAATAAAGATATGTTGTGAAGAGTTGTGTTACTTGGGCAAGCCAGAAACCTATGACTGTGGCTTCAAAGAAGTGATTATTATTCGATTATTAATTGCTTGCATATGTGATGACTGCACCAAATCACCAGAAATGATTGGTTACTTTTGAATAAAATTTCTGACACATGTTAACATCCAAATATTGTTATGATTCTGCCCAAACCGTATTTGTAAGTATCTTAGTGCCTGATACACCAGACACAAAGTTTTGTTCAGTCATCTTACGATAGTTTGAGTGATCAATAAAATATGGCTGTCATCACGATCTACTTTTCGGGGAGCTGAGTCAGCATGTTTAACCATGATAACAGATGTATTAGACAGTACTCTAGCACTAGAGAATTCCCATATGATGGGGTACAACCATGTGAACTTACTCTGAGGTACCTCGCAAGGGCGATGTGTTCCAGATATTCACAGCCTCGTCCAAGACCAATCACTGAAATATCCCACAATAAAACAGTTCATATTCACAGGGCTACAGATAAGGGGCGTACAGGCGTAATGTACGCCTCAAAATCAATTAAGTACGACATAATATAAGATTTCAAGCGTATCGTGTACGCACATAAATACCTTTGTACGTCTAACATTTAATTTCCGTGCGTATCGTGCAAATGGAAATATATTTCGGATAAATATTTGTCAAGTTTCTTTTGAGAAACACGATTTGACACATGAAGAAACCCCGACAGTAGGAATCACTTGCGTTGCCATGCAATGATATGTGTCACTATTTTCGATTGGCTAAAAACTACACTGTTGCTATTTATATCCAGTCGGACCTGACATTTCGCGTATCACACCGTTGCTCAGTTATTTCTCACGTGACTTCAAATACAAATACATGGTTGGAAATAGTGATCGATGAATAGTCCAGACAAACCACATCACCAACTCGCTCACTCAAAAACATGTCAGTACTCCTTCAAAATTCTCAGTACACCTCCACTTGCAATATGATGTGTAAGTACACTCACACCCCCAAAAGTTATCTGGAGCCCTGATTCAGATGTTAAAGGGAATTACACACCCATCTATCCAACAAGCAGCAAGATTGTAGATTCTCTACTGAAAACTCCATATGAATAAAAAGACTGGCGATCAATAATTGCAAGTCTTGCTGCATCAACAACTTATCGATTACCATCATGTTATTGGTTTTCTAAAAGTTTATTAAAACAGACTGTGGAGACATGTCAGGTCCAGTTGAAGTATGGAGATTATTACAAGTCTACAAGATAACAGTAGCTACACTAGTATCTGACTAGGGTAAACTCCTATAAAAACATTGCAAGGAAAGACACCAAGCACATTTGAAGGACTATTTTCTTGACTAACAGTAACACCAACTATTGACATCGTCAGTGACATCACCGATGACATCATCTGTGACATCACCAGTGACATAACCAATGACATCATCAGTGACATAACCAATGACATCACCAGTGACAAAACCAATGACATCATAATTAACACCTGTGACATAATCAATGACATCATCTGTGACATCATCACTACGGTAAACCTACCTAAAACACCTGCAGCATGTCGAGAGAGGCCATGGAGAGGTTCCAGTATGAAGTCCTCGGGGACGTATCTAGGCCCCAGGGCTGGAGAAACAGAAGCGACACTTCCTCAGAGAAGTCATCAACATGTGTACAGTGGGGAACTAGGTGAAAGATGAAATATGGGCAAATAGAAACTAACACAAAATCAAATGTCTAATTTGGGTGTATGGACAAAATAACAAAAAGCTTGCTCAGAAAAAGCTCCATATTTTTCCTGTTAGTCTTACAGCTCACAAATCTCTAGAGGTGCAACGGTACGCCCATGCCACAGTTCAGTACTTATTGCAGTACACGGCTCTCGGTTTGGTACCTTTTTGTTCAGTTCATTAACAATAAAAGTTAAAGTTCCGAGAAGAAATCTTCTTCGCATTGGGACCCAAACCAATGTGCTTTTACACGAACTTGTTCATCCAATCAAATCAGCATGAGTTGTTGACAACAGCACTTTGGCACAGAAATGTCAGAAACGGTAGCTACATGAAGATGTCATCTAGAATTAAATTACATGGAAAATTTGTGATGACATTCCGAAAGTAATGTGCATAAGGTGATAAATATAATTTGTACGCAAACCGAACGTACCGTATTTTCTTAAAGTGAACTTCGGTGTACCAAACCGAAAACAAAATACTGTGGTATGAATACACCGCAGTATACATCTTCAGCCCTAAAAATCTCTTCAGAAAAACAGCTTTGTCAAAAGTATGCTCACTGCTACAAAAGCAGAAAACATCTTTAAGAAAGTCTCTCACGTTATCTTG
Organism: Haliotis rubra; assembly: GCF_003918875.1. Lineage (NCBI taxonomy): Eukaryota > Metazoa > Mollusca > Gastropoda > Lepetellida > Haliotidae > Haliotis > Haliotis rubra. The sequence goes on along the minus strand of NW_025765525.1, from coordinate 955,324 downwards.
AATATTTACATAAGTTAAATAAAACTTAATAAAGTTAACTAAATGAACACTTTCATTAACTGTGATCAATTTTATCAAAAGTTCTTCATTATGAACCTGCAAAATGCCATAAGTTGGCCTTCTTACTGAACAATCAAAAACTGAAAACACAGGGTGAGTATGGTTTTACTTTAATGCTGCTTTTAGAAACAGTCCAGCAACAACATGATGGGGGACATCAGAATTGGGCTTCACATATTTTACCTACATCAGGTATTGAGGCCAGGTCTTAGGTGTGAGTCGCCTTATAGCTGGAATATTGCTGAGTGCGGCATAAAACTCAACTAACTCACTCTTAGGTGTGACAAATGAATGCTTTAAACAGGAGGCTACCCCACTGTCACAGACTTATGCTCAAACACAGATGCTAATAACTTCTAATGTGGTGTTAGCAGTAATTACTATCACACACATTTCTGGAAAATTGCACACCCATGACTATGGGTGGAAATAACCCATTGCCTGACGTCCGAGTCCAGTGTTTTTTACTGTCAGGCAAGCTAATTTGTATATCACACTGTACCGGTGTCTAGTTGACTTTTCAATGTGAATTATGTTGTTTATTTAAAAATTCAACAAAAACGTCCGTATAGTGGAAAAATTATCAGGGCAAGTGAAAGTTTTTCCACCCTGATGACAATGTCACTGTTTCACAAGCTACACTAGGGACCTTGTTTAATGACTTATTGTCATCACCCCTGATGACAATCAAGGTTAGAACTGGTTTTCAGTGTTCGGTTTTGGACCAACAACAATAGTGCAATTGTTATGGTTAGCAAAGCAAGGCAACACACCACTAAAGGGACCTTGTGTGGAAATAAGTCCAAATGTCGAATGACTCAGACACACCCACTAGAACTGATAGCTTTCATGTTGAGCGGTCCAATATTGGCCCCACAAATTTCTTGTTATCATGATCCCATGTAGTTTAGCTATACACAAATGCACTGATAGCCATCTTCATATAAATACTCAGATGTAGATAGCTTTCAGTGAAAGGGTGTTGGCCCTTTCCTGTCATCGTATAACTGCATACACAAATGCTCATGATGTAATTTGTAAATCTCTTGATTGTCTGGACAAACAAATAAAAGCAACGCCACATACTGAGCCTGTGCTGAGCCTGGTTTTCTGCATCTACTGGGAGTGATGACAGGGACGGCAGCTTCTCTTCTGTGTTGGCCTCCGCTCGCTGCATCCTCCGCTCGTACTTGTAACACGGCAGAGCATTGATGTCTGGAAACAGAATCAGTCTGCTCAAAACAACTGGACGGGTCTGATGGGTGAACATTCCCACTCAGCAAGGGGATTTATTGACTGGCAAGCGTTCAGACAAAATATGACAGTATATTTAACTTCATCATATGTCCAAATTCTAATGAACCAATGAATGTGTGAAAGAAAGGTGTTCACCTCTCAGTTTTATGAGACAGTCTTCAAACACTGCAACTTTATATAACGACATAATGATTTCGAACCTTCCATTTGGAATTATAACCTGATGAATGTCAAAGCCAGTGATTACCTCTGGTGAGATTGCCTCGTATGATCTCGAGGACCTTATGCACTGGAGGACCCGTCGGCTTGTAGATACAGAAAACACCATTTAGACGTCGGAACAAAGACGGACCCCAGTCAAACTTCATCATGGAAGGGAGGCTGTCACCTGTAAAGTAGAAATAACAAGATACAACGGCAAATGCCACATGTACTATTTCATGCCGTTTTAGCTATAATATGTATACATCTGCCAAATTTTCCGATAAAAACATTACATTACATCCGACCTAATCAAAACGACCGCCAGTACCATACCTCCCTTGTCCATTTGGCTTCGACACAATCACAACTACTGTATACTTCAACCTACTTACTTATGCTGAAGGGTGTCGTTGTTGGCACGGGTACTACAGATATGTACCCTGGCCATAATGAGAATACAGAAACGTACCCTAAGACGATTCCATTCCCATTGTGTCATATTCTTGATCAGAACTGTCATGCTGTTGTATTAGATACATTTGATTGCTTTATGTAAGTAATGAGAATACACAGTAACGGCTATTTCGCGATGCATATGGATACCACTCGCGAAAATCAGTTGAACGGGAACAACTACATGCGGTTTCGGTTTAGGATTGCGGAATATGGACTCGTCCGCCTTTTAGGGTACCGGGTACGTTTTTGACTTTGTTTAGGGTACATATCTGTATACAGAAACGTACCTGGGGTACTTATCTGTAGTACCTGTGCCGACAACGACCCCTTCAGCCTTACTTATCATCATCTCATTATACATAAAACTCATCAATTGTATAAACTCAACTCTAATCACAACCAATCACTCTGTACATCAACCTACTCTGCTCAAATGACTAATTAGATATCCAATGTACACCTAGTTCAGCCAGCTAAGACGTTTAGCTGGCTGAACTAATGTACACCAACCATGTCAATATTGTATATACTCACTATGCAGCAATGAATATATTTTTATTATATTATTATAGGATATTTATATAGCGCACCAGTGCATGCTCAAGGCGCTGGTATTTTTTCCCTCGATCATTGGATGTCAATCTCAACGGCACATCGCATTATCAATCTCAACTCCCTGGGGAGTATACAACTCTTGCAGCCACTAGGCGCACCGAGTTATTGTGGCTTTCTCATCCTATTCTCCCTGTTTCAAATTGTTGTATCACTTGCTTGATAACGGTGTTAGTATCTACGCCGAAACGTCGCACTCATTGCAATAAAGAAGTTGACTATCCATAGAACTTGGTTTTCCTCCATCTCTACAACTTCTAAAATGCTTCTCAAGGATTATCCGGGTGGAGGATTCATAGTCTTGTTTCATTAACTAGTGGCTACTCATGTAGTCAACCTGATTACGAAAGAAACGGTTTGAATATATTTTACAAATACATTTCATGAACATCGTTATTGGTTACCTTTTATATATGAAGACAGACATCAGTTGCATGAGATAATGCTTGAACGGTTTCGATGTTGACGAGTGAATCCCATGCTGGACATCCATGAGATAATAGAGTGATTTCCCCTTGCAAATAGGTGGCACTATTTCTAAAATGTCTGCGCCCATAAGGCATGCATGACGCTTTGTTTGGAAATTATTTGCTTATAATATATAATTAATTTCGTATTTTGTTAAACATTTATGTGAACAAATACAGTAAATATTCACTTACTTTTCAATGGTACGTTATGCAAATATTTCACTTACCATACGTTGATTTTTCTAATTCTCAGTTTCGTTCAGTTTTCGATCACAATGAAACTTCCAGCACCACTTGATCATCACGACATAATAATCATGTGTGGTGTTCCTTGTTGGTTTCATTAGAATACAAATTGTGATAATCCAATAAATTCAATATAATAACCTTGTTACAACTATTCTTGAACCACTGTTTCAGAGAAATGGCTGCAAAGAAATCCCAGAAAGCACTTCTTCAGAAGTTGGAAGAATATGGTAAATATCACTGTAGCAGATGCCAAATGATACCTATGTACCATTCTGTTTTAACATCTGGCGTTTATTGTAGCTCCAGTCTCCAAGGCTGTTATTGGTGACTTATACAATAGCTATGAATCTTTTGTACAGTAATAGACGTATTTAACATACAGACATTCACACATTGACAGAATATCATGGATGTTTGTGTAGTGTTATTTTCTCTTGAGAAATGTTTACATAATATCATGTTAGAAGCAGACTATTTGACTCAACCAAATTAGATTATTAGCAGACCATGTTTACTAGTAAAGGTACATCATATTATCAATCTCAACTCCCAGGGGAGTATACAACTCTTGCAGCCACTACTTTCTCATGTTAGCGTAGTCACAGTACTTACCATAGTTTTGCAGACTATTTCTTGTTGAGCTTGTGTAAACAAGCATAAATCATACTTAGTTCAAAATTAATCTATGCAGTTAAATGAACTTAATGCAGTATTTGAACAGGTAAAAATTCTAAATGACTATTCAGCAATGGAACCTTTACATGTCAATGTGGACAGTAGTGAAAACTTGATATGTCATCTTACATGTAACCTTATATGTTCCCAGCAGAACCTGTACAATTGCAATTTGGCACTTCTATATTTAGATTATTGATGCATATTTCTTGTTCATATAGGCTTAAATTATAATAAAACTTATTTCCCAGGAGACAGTATACTTGATGAAGACAACCAGTCCGAAAAATCAAAGAAAATCAAGAAAAAGCAAAAGCAAACTGATGTCTCTCGGATTGATGCACAGTCAAACCAAACTCCCATAAAAAAGAAAAAATTGAACAAAAACAAAGAAAACTCTTAAAAAGGCAACACAATGCAGATCAGGGAAAACAAAAGACGAAGCCGATGAGCAAGAAGATGAAGTGGCTGAAGGAGGCTCTGGGCAGTGAAGGTCTGATGGACGTGGAGAACACTGGCAGAGGAAGGGGTGATGAGGAAGTGAAAGTGGAGAAGAAGAGGAAGTATGAACCGGAAGTCATTGTGTTTGAAGATCCAGCCAAGAAACGGAAAAAGGTACTGCTGTCATGGTGATATAACAACATTTTTCTTTTCTGGGGTGAAATGTTTTTACAATGGTGATGCCGTATCAGTTGATTCTCGTAATTAAGACATACCTACTGCAAGAATAGAGTGAGTGAGTTATTATAATTCAAGTTTGAAACCCAAATGGATTCTTCAGGTGAACTTGTACCTTTTGATGATCAGGGATTTTATTTTGTTATGTATGAATGTTGTGCTCATTTCCGGAATAGAAATTCAAAACCATTGAACATTTTTTGAGGTGAGGTTTGGTGAAATTGAGTTTAACGTCGTGCTTGAGAATATTTTGCTCATATGACGACGTGCTTGCGTGTGTATGTGTATGTGCGGCTGCTTGTACTAGCCCAGACTGAAGCTGGTTTTATAGTGCTAGCCCACTGAGATACCATGCTGCAGTGAAGCATGAATACCCCACTCAGACACATTATACTGACTCCGAGCCGACCAGTCCTTGTTGTACCCATTAATGCCGAGTGCCAGGCAGGGACCAACAAGTACCATATTTTAACGTCTTTTGGTATGACGCGGTCGGGGATCGAACCTGAGACCTTCCGCTCTCCGGGTGGACGCTCTAACCACTACACCATGGAGGCGGTCTTGAACATTTTTTGAAGGAACATTCTGAACAGATCAGTCTTGTGGTGAACAGGTGCCTTTATTCGGATTTTTGTCAAGTTGGACATTAGGTTCCGAAAATTCGTTGTGCAAAATTCTGTTTGAGCTTGATAGAAATGTATGGTTGTGGGTTCGAATTCTGGTTTCCCTTCATTTTGTTATGCCTGTGCATGGGGAATAAAAATCAATATTCTTTATTCCCTGTATAATGTAAACCCCTGTTTTACTGGGGCAAAACAATGTTCACTATACATAAGAAAGTACAGTAAGCTGGCATGTCTTGATATGATTGGGACACTGTGAAAAGGGCTGTTAACCCATTTCACTCCCTCATCAAGAAATCTTAACATATTTTTTATGCACTATTCGAAAAGTATTCAAAATTGCATTTAACCATTTTACTGAGGACACACTTGGGCTATGTTGTATGTGGTGGTGTATTCTATGAGTTGGTCATCCCTTCAGGTGAGGAAGGAGGAGGACACTGAGTCCGACACTGTCAACCACTTTAACATGAACACTGCCAGGTTTGAAGTGAGGAAGCTTCGGGATCAGTGGATTCGGTGGCGAGAAGAAGTCTGAAGCCAGAGTGTCACTGCTCATCAGTCTGGGTGCCAAGGTGAGCTGTTCTGACCCATCACCATGGGAACCTGGCCATGATTTGTAAAAGACAAGATGAAGTTTCATTACTATTCTTACTATGGCTGTAATCTACGATTTCTCCCAATTACATTTGAATGTGATAAAGTTTAGAAAACTAAAGCATTCTTTCTAATAAATATATTGTAATGTACCATAAACCTACTACAGTCTTAGTGCTAAGATCCTTTTGTGGAAGTGGGTGGGACCAGGTTAAAAAATGAATGAGACAGAGCCTGTTATAAAGGGAATAAGGCATATGAATGCACACTCTCCTACCCAGAGTTCCATGCGGCAAGCCAGCATAGTACCTCTGCCACAGGCCAGAAAAATGTGACGATTCGTCACATCTTGCAATGTCCATTCAATATAATGTACAGATATATTTTACTCTTTTATTTTTGACGAGTCTACACATCTAACTAAACATCTTTAATAGAATGGTTTAGTTTCACTGAGAAAATATCCAAAAACATGTAACACTATTTCGATTTGCGTAGCGATCCTTTGTTTACATAGGTTGTACGGCTCCACGTGCTGTCATCGAAGCTGATGGAGAGCAAACGATGCAGCCAGTTTGATATCTAAATATGTACTGTCATAGACCTAAATGTCGCAGTTGTGGAAGAATATATATGTAACAATGTAAAACATTACGAAGTGAGCGCCGAAAAGCTTTGTGAGTCCAGTCTCTTCTTATTATGAATATGCGCATTTGATTATAAACAAGAGAAAAGTCCGGTCACGTGATATGCAAATTAGCCTGTGGCAGTGATGTTATGTTAAGTCATCGCTGTGCCGGAGTGTGATGAATGCACTGCTAACCTTAAGTGTTTTTCTTAGCCTCCCAGGAACAAGAGTTACACAAACTACAAGGAGTTCCAGCAGAAGAGGAAGGCAGACATGGATGCTGAGAAACAGAGGAGGCTTGAGGTAGATGGCTGAATGGGGTTTAAATAGACGGGGGTGGGGATATATGATGTAGGGGTGGTAGAGTGAGTAAGTGAGTGAGTATGGTTTTACGCCGCTTTTAGCAATATTCCAGCAATATCATGGCGGGGGACACCAGAAATGGGCTTCACACATTTTACCCATGTCGGGAATCGAACCCGGGTCTTCAGCGTGATGAGCGGATGCTTTAACCACTAGGCTACCCCAACGCCAGGGGTTGGTAGAGGTAGATTCGGTTGAGGGGTGGATATTGCTGTGGAAGATGAGTAAATATTGCAGAAGGGTTAGACAGCTGACTGTGTGCTGGCGATTAGGTGCCCAATTCTGAGTGTGTGGGTTCGAATCCCAGACGGGACTCAACCCAATAAACGTACTGGAATCTGTACTTTACTGAGAAAGTGTTATCCCCAAAATAACGTGTTATATTTGACCACTTTCTAAATGGCATTGTGTATTCATTGCAGAAGGGACCCGTGAAGATCCGGGGTAGAATAGGTCTTCAGCAACCCATGCTTGCCACAAAAGGCGACTATGCTTGTCGTAAGAGGCGACTAACGGGATCGTGTGGTCAGGCTCAGCTGACTTGGTTGACACATGTCATCGGTTCCCAATTGGCAAGATCGATGTCTGGTCCAGATGAATATTTAATATATATATAGCTGGAATATTGCTGAGTGCGTCGTAAAACTAAACTCACTCACTCACTCATTGCAAAAGGATGATTGGGGAGGAGGTAAAAGGGGAAGGTGGCAGAGGTAGAAGAAGAAGAATTTATTTCGGTATATAGGCCATTGGCCCGTGTACAATAAATGCAAAGTGGTATATGATATAGACAATATGGTTTAAACATATACATAGGTATATATATACATGTCTCTTCTAACATTGGATAGAATTCCTTTTAGATAGTGCATGTTTAATAAATAATGAAATTTTTATAAGTAAATTCTTATCTTTGCATGTTAACAACTTATGATATTTGCTTAAAACAGATGGACAGTTAAATTCTGGTAGGTATTTGCTTCTTAAATTTGCATATGCATCACAGACAAGTACAAAATGTAATTCATCTTCAAAATTATAACGGTTTTACATATTTTGCTTAACCCACTGTCATCTTGACATCTTACGTTACATAGGAGAGGCAATTGTTGAATAATGTAATAAGCATAAATAACGGCTGATATTCCTTTAGATGTACATTAGAAATATAGTATTCAACATCCAGTAGTGACTTTAGTGATTTGTAATAAGATAAATGTGCTGATTCATTTATTTTGCTAAACATATTTTGCTTTGCAGAATCTACAAGTCTTTGTTTAAACATAAATACAAAATCATTTACACTACCAACTTCTTGGCTTACCCACACAAAACCAAATCCATACGTGTTTAACAATATTCTTATATAAGATGCCCAAGTAATTCTGCTACAATCGTCAAGCTTTTTCAAAAGAATATAAGATTGCTTGGGGTACCTATCGGTAGCCATACATAATAGTTTACACCAGTACCGGATACATTTGATTTGATAGTCAATATCTACCGCATTCTGCTAATACTGCATTACTGGACACTTGCCTACCTACACCTAGTACAAATTTACCAAAATTAGAGTGGAATTTTTTAATAGCTTGTCTATCTTGGTGACCCCATACTTCTGCACCGTAAAGTAATATTGGCTTTATTTTACTGTCAAAGAGCTTGAAAAGAACACTTTGCAGACATATTTGGATATTTATAAGATACCGTTTGATAGCAAATAGGGCTTTAGTGGCTTTAGTAGTAAGTGTCTCTCGGTACATTTAGTCCATGACAGTCGAGTGGAGAACATTATTCCGAGATAGTTATAATATGTTGAGCATTTTATCTGTGATCCGTGTAAATATCATTTTTCATAATTTCGTAGAAGCCTCCGTTCGAAAGACAAGGATTTCCGTTTTGTTCATGTTGACTTCCATTCCCCATGTCAGACAGTAGATGTGTAGAATATCAATTTTTCTTTGAAGTCCAATTACAGAATCGTCCGAATATACATAGGTCATCAGCAAAAAGTAACAGGAACAGCTCCATAAATTCAGGGTCGTGAATATTCCTCTAAGATTGGCATTTTCCAACATGACTTAAAATTCTGAAATGAATACTGTAAAAAGGAAGGGCTGAGGGCGCACCCTTATCGCACCACACCGCTCAAACATTGAAAATAGTCAGAGATTGAGTTGGTGCCTGTTCTCCACGACTGACTGTATTTTAGAGTACATATTCCTTAGCACATTTGATATTCTGCCATGGATATCGTTTCTGATTAGTGTGTACCAAAGAAGCTGTCTATTAATTGAATCGAAGGCCTTTCTCAAGTCCACAAATATGCAATAAAAGGGACCGCCTCGTTTTGAGAGATATTCTGAATCAAACTTTGAAGAGTGAATATATTGTCAGTTGTACTGTAGTTCTTCCTGAATCCAGCTTGGGCCTCCGGGATTTTATCGTAAACATCTGCAAACGATTGTAAACGTTCATTTAGAATTGAGCAAAATATTCTTCCAAAAACATCCATGAGGGATATGCCTCTATAATTATTCTCATCGTTGACGTCACCTTTCTTGTGAAGAGGTATGATTATACCCTTGGCCCACTCAATCGGATAATTTCCGGTGACTAATATCTCGTTGAAGATGGTAGTTAGATATGGAGCGAGTAAGTCCTCACAACATTTCACCATCTCTGTAAAATGGCAGAGGTAGAGGCATTTCTGGTGTCCCCCGCCGTGATGTTGGTGGAATATTGCTAAAAGCGGCGTAAAACCAAACTCAGTCAGTCACTCAGAGGTAGATGGGGTGGAGATATATGTGATGGATATGGAGAAGTCAGAAGGGTGGATTTTGAATAAATAGGATGGATGTGAAGGCAGTGTAGAAGGGTGGATTGGGACTGAGATAAGATAACTGATGGATGGTTTTACTTGGCTTTTAGCAATATTCCAGCAACAGGTAGGGGACACCAGAAATGGGATAGAAGAGTGGATTGGGTGTAAATACATGACCTGGATATGACAGAGGAAGAAGTTTGTTTGCCAGTTAACTGCTCAGTGCTGATTAAATACCAGACCTGCCTTACCTTGTTTTTTGTTGTTATTAAGCAATCACAGTTGATGTCTTGATGAAAGTTCCAAACTGAAGTTGACTCCGAAAACCATATCCATGACTCCCTCTCTTGAAACCAGGGAGTCATGATGACTCCTAAAATTTTATGCCTGGGGCAAACACTGGGTAGATGAAGAGGGCATCTGTGGACATGAAGCATATGTCAACTGGAACGTTTATAAACATGAAAAGCTTCTTTCTGTGTCACCAGTACCTTTCCTTTCTTCCACAGGAGCAGGTGCCTGGAGAGAAACTGCCCAAACGGAAGTCACAGAAACGGTAAAGAGATCCTGATATATTTTTAGCTATCTGCTCCAGTGTTTGGTAGTGATGCTTAATGCTTTGTTTTCTATTTCTTGCGTGCCGTGAAGATCCGGGAGAGAATTTGTCTTCAGGAACCCATGCTTGCAGTAACTAATGTCATCTCATTGACTTGGTTGACACACTTCATCTTATCCCAACCCATGCTATGGGATTGGGTGGTCAGGCTCGCTGACTTGGTTGACACATGGCATCATATCCTAATTGCGCAGATTGATGCTCATGCTGTTGATCACTGAACTGTCTGGTTTAGAGATAATTTTTTACAGATTGCTGCCATATAACTGGAATATTGCTGAGTTTGGCGTAAAAGATCAAACGAACAAACAAACACTACTAGGCACTTGCTCAGTGGCCATAAACCATCTTCATCAGTACCACACCTTAGTTGCACCAGGATCCACTGAATGTCGTTGGGGTGCCTGATACAGCTGTTGATGCAGGTTCCCCCATGTGGCAGATGTATCCCTCTTGTTACACCCAACACATGCACTCATTTGAAATGAAGACTATTATGTTTTTATATAAATCATTGTATGAATACACATTTATGGAGGGTTTTGACATTTCAGACCTCGAGAGAAAGGTGACACTATTGACGGACAGATTGGATATTTCAAAAATGGTGTTCAGTTTATCAACAAGGAATCACTCCAGAAACTGAAATCCTCGTGACTGTTCCCCAGTTTCATCATCCGTAATACACCTGTACATATCTCACTGTGGGTACACAGAATCAAAGGGTTTCTGTGTTGAAGAAGTGTCATGGTGGATCTGCTTTCCTTCATCAGTTCCAGTGCTTCCTACACTGAATGATGTGATTAAGAGTTCAACATAGTTCAGCTTTGATAGAGGATAAAGCATCAAGGCTCTGCTTTGTACAGTAATTCGTATGTAATGAGGTTTTAAAATCCCATACATTGACTATCGTAGATCAAAGATCGCTTTTTGAAATGGGTTCAGTGCTAATAGCTGTTTAAGATACCACCATTTTGAACATGGAATATGTTAAAGGCTCAGGGTATGTGTATGGAAGTTAGTTTAATTGGCTTTCCAGAAAGAATGAAAGATAAAAAGATGTGTGAATATTTGTAAATAATTGTCATCATTTTCAATCATCAGTATATATATTTCAGAATTGTAAGGGTGTACTTTGAAACCTGCCAACACCAGCACCTGTCTAATCCGGCACACTGTCACAACCAGCATAAAAATTTGGTCTTGCCATTTTACATCGATATTATGATCATTAAAAGAGACTGACAAGTGTAAATGGCAGCCATGTTGGAAAATGATCGTCACAGTCAAATCCGGTACCTTTTCTAAACCGGCATTTTATTTCGGTCCGTGGGGTGCTGGTTTAGACAGGTTTCACTGTATTTTGTCATTTAATCAATTACTCAAGTGGTTCAGAACTGCTTTCAATCAACAATGTCATTCTATTCTTCCATTCATATTATGAAAACAGTTTCATTGACAATGTCATTTGAATGCTCATTAATTTATTCATTAAAAAACTCATAATAAATTGTAAATAGGTACAGAACTTGTGTGTTTGTTGTGCAGTGGCAATGTCCAAATGAAGTAAGAACATCATGTGCTGCACGTGACACATGATTGCGTCATGAAAAGCAACAACATTCTCTGAAACAGGTGGTATGGTGAAAGGCTCGTGCATTCAGGATATTGGGTGAGGAATTTCAATATCGCTGCCACTAAACGTGTGTTTCAGTGTATGTTCCGTTTTTGCTAGACAACAGAACATAAAGATTCTTAGAAAGCCATATGTTATGTGCTTAAGAACGAGACAGCATTGCCTCTTGGTCGTGTGCAGGTTGTCCGAGAGGCCCCGATTTCGCTGTGCAGAGTTGCGTCCCCTAATCCTGCCAGGTGTAAGTGAAATTAGTTTTAACGCTGCTTTTGGCAATATTCGTGTGTATGCAATATCACGGCTTGTACTAGCCCAGACTGATGGGTGCGCCAGAAATACCACGCCGCAGTGAAGCTTCCCCACACATTTATACTACCCATGTGGGTTGTAATCGAAAGCCCAGGGACCAACAATGCCAGGAACGCGATTCCGGACCAGAGTTGCAAGTGGTTGACCTCTGAACTCTGCAATATCACATGACGCCAGAAATGGCATCAAATTATACCCATGGGGGGAATCACCAAAGGAACGATATTCCAGATTTGCAGTGGTTGACCTCTGAACTCTGCGCCATGACAGGCATTTCATCCCACATTGAATCAATTCCGCTTTCATCCACATAATCAATACTCCCTAATACGACTAAAATTCTGTTAAAGAAAACTGGTTCACCTGCTCTGAGCCTCTGTATCCATGGTCTTACGCACGTATTTCTGTTTGCTGGTGGGGTGGTGGGGTAGCCTACTGGTTAAAGCTTCGCTCGTCACGCCGAAGACCCGGGTTCGCTTCCCCACATGGGTTCAATATGTGAAGCCCATTCCTGGCGTCCCACGCCGTGATATTGCTAAAAGCGGGGTAAATCCACACTCACTCACTGTTTGCTGGTTCCCGTTTGGAATTCTGTGTTAGAACTGTTAGACTCCAGCATCCTTCTCGTAACAGGCGACCGTACCCGCGACGTGTGGCGTTGGTAACAGTATCAATCACTGGTTTGTGTGGTCCAGAGTCAATTATTTACATGTAGCTGGGTTTATCTGAGTGTGGCTTTAAACAACAAACAAAACAAACACCTCATTTATTTGTGTGTAAACTTGCCCTTTAAACAAAAAAATTAAATTAAAATGTCTGGAAGAATAGACCGATAGAGCATGCTGATTACGAATTGCTTCCAGAACATGGATTGGGTTCTTAGTATCAAGGCGAGGTGAGGATGAGGTGAGGTGAGGTGAGGTGAAATTGGGTTTAACGTCGTGCTTGAGAATATTTCGCTCATATGACGACGTGCATGCGTGTGTATGTGTATGTGCGGCTGCTTGTACTAGCCCAGACTGAAGCTGGTTTTAAAGTGCTAGCCCACTGAGATACCATGCCGCAGTGGAGCATTAATACCCCACTCAGACATATTATACTGATTCTGAGCCGACCAGTCCTTGATGTACCCATTAATGCCGAGCGCCAGGCAGGGACCAACAAGTACCATATTTTAACGTCTTTTGGTATGACGCGGTCTGGGATCGAACCCGCGACCTTCCGCTCTCCGGGCGGACGCTCTAACCACTACACCACGGAGGCGGTCCTTCTAAGCATCAAGAGTGTGAAGTATGGAGAGAAAACACTGAAAGATGTTCGATGATTTATTCACATGGGTTTCCTGACAATCATTGCACTTGGAAACAAACATGAAAGGAAACAAATAGCACCCGAATTTGAACAAAATAATAAAAACATCCAAAATTACAATCATATGATGAGAAAGAAATGAAAACCCCCATGTTACGTTGTTTGAACCAGAACCGTTACTTGAGACTTGTGAAGATCCTGGTAGGAATTGGTCTACAGCAATCCATGCTTGTCTCCCCCGTAAAGATCCGAGTTACAACTGGTCTTCATGATCAGCAATCCACGCTTTTCTCCCCTGTGAAGATCCGGGTTAGAACTGGTCTTCAGCAACCCATGCTTGTCTCCCCTGTGAAGATCCGGGTTAGAATTGGGTCTTCAGCAACCCCTTCTTGTCGTAAGAGGCGACTGACGGGATCGGGTGGACAAGTTTTGCTGATATGGTTGACATTTAAAATTGTCATGCTATCCCAATTGCTTAGATCGATGCTCATGATGTCAGTCACTGGATTGTCTGGTCCAGATGCGATTATTTACTGACCGCCGTCATATAGCTTGAATATTGCCGAGTGCGGCGTCAAACCAAAACGCCAAAAACAACCCTAACATGTTACTTGTATCGACATAGATATACTACTCAAAAGATGTTAAGGACAATCCAATTCTTTCACACAAGTGCAGTTAATCTGCCATGGCATGACAGATAATCTACAAGATAGAATTTGGTTGTTTCAAACTTCTTTTGGTATATACACACCATGCAAGTACATTAGAAGGAATTAAAAGAAAACACCAAGGCAAGTAAAAGTGATTTCAAAGTTCATTTCAGCAGTTGTTAGTTATATAAAAACGATTTGTTACGAAACGGCAGGAATATTTAACAAAAAACAATCAACAGAAAACAACACCAACATATCAATATCACAGAATTTGATGACAATATTTGTTTTAAATGATAGATCTTATTTCAAACAATCAACATCTTAATATGCACATTTTGTAAACTCGTTGACGGTTTTCATAGGCTTAATTCCATCAACTTGGACAGCTGTTACGCAAATATTATACTAATTATGTCAATCTCCAATTAAGTTAGATAACATCCGATAACAGTTAATCTATCATTGATGGTGGAAATTGTATCATACGTCATTCCTACGTGTGTCCCATAACCAGGCTTGAGCAGTAAGCCAAACACACCCGGCGGTGAGTAGCACAGTGGTTATATGGTTCGTGACGCCGAAGGTCCGGGTTCGATTCCTGACCTGGATACATCATACAGTTGATGTTTGTTGACGACCAGGGTTTAGAGATTATTTCATGTACGGATGCATTTAAATGCAATTGAATGTTTTGAGATCGTGAGACATAAGGCACCTTTGTGATACGAGACTTCTGATGATCCGGGTTAGATCTGGGCTCCTTTCACAAAGCAATAAGGTGATCGTAAGTCACTAAGGTAACCTTAGTGCAATGTTAAAGAATGGGAGTAAAGGAGCCCCAGTCTTCATCAGCTAATGCTTGTAACGGGATCAGGAGGTCAGGATCGCTGACTTGGTTGATGCATGTAATCGATCTTAATTGTGTAGATCGATGCTCGTGACGCCAATCACTGGATAGTCTGGTCCAGACTCGATTATTACAGACCACCGCTTGAATATTGCTGAGTGCGGCGTTAAACGTACAAACAAATGATTCGAGCTCGAGCATGTTCCCAATATGTGTCGACTGGATGGGAATGTATATACTATACAGTGGTTCTCAGGTCATAGGCACAGCCACCAGATTACACAGAGACTTGTGGCGCAGTCGTCTCTATTTTCTCCTTCTCAGCCTTCCTCTCCAGCAGGTACTTCTCAATCTTCTCCATGGCTTCCTCGGCGTTGGACACTTCCTCCACCCCGGCGCGCACGTGGCTGGGGATGGCGATCACGCCCTCTCTGTTCAGCCGCGCCTCTATCACCAGCTTCAGACAAGTACGGAAATCCGTCTGGGTCAAAATGCGGTCATCTAAAACGAAAAATACACAACTCTATTTAATTACCAAATATACCATGTCTTCACCTATATTTTAACAATGCTAGTTATTCAACAAGACATATATGGCATTATTAAGCTATGATAGTATGAAGTTAGGTATCTTAATCGACTTCAGTTTTAATGCACAGTTGGGATTTCAATTTCTGGTCTGATCCTTGATTAGGAAATGTTAATCTTTACAAATTTAAACATTGGTACATTACAAGCAGCTTTGTTAAGTATTTTTTAATGTTGCGAGACAATCATTATATCTAAATTGCAAAGTACGTATTTATAAGGACATAAAACAGTCAAGTATGACAACAACGTCTCAGAGGAGAAAGGTAATACATGGGAATACCAGTCTAGATTCCTGGGAATACATTGTTATTCCTGGTTTTGAAAGACTGGTAAACTAAGAAGGTAAGTGTCATGGTACGATCCTCGTTAATTCACAATGAGCGGCATCAAACAGCTTACACGATACAACTCCCACCCATCCCTACACATATTAAGAATACATTTCTTGTATTCGGTATTGTGCGTATATTTACTTGACAGATTGTAAATATATTAATCCCCTCATTTCATCACAATTAATTTGGGCCTCTCTACCAGTATATTGATGACAATGCATTCCCAAACAAGACTGTATTGCACGCAAGGAAACTATGTAAACTACCGGGCAAAAGAAGTATACACTTGAGAACAGTTCCCGAAACTCTACAAAGGTAAGGTCCTACGATACCATTATCGTATACATTACCATCTGATAACCAAAACTTGTTTCGTTTTCAGACAACATGAAACGCGTGTATACTTTGTTTTGCTCGGCCGTTTATATGACCGTCTCCTTGCTGTAGGCGAGACAGATCGCCACTACATACCAAGGAGTGACCAAGCCTCCGTCTCCTGCACCACAGGGCGGATCCAGCGAGACTTCCTAGCCTCAACATCTGATGCCTTGGGCGCATACAAGCTCCATATAACCTCCAGAGCCTCGTCCCTGACTAAAGGTCTGCACGCGTCTCGCACCGGCTGCACGTGCCTGTCTGACGGGGATTGGTCACTCCCTGGATCAAAGGACAGGCGCTTAGAGAACTTGAGTATGGGTGAGATGTGGGAACAAGGCAAGAGAAGAGTTGAGAAGACTTCAGGCAAGGAAAGTACAATACAGGACACAAAGGTGTGAAGCCTATTTCTGATGTTCCCGCCGCGATATTACTGGAATATTGCGAAATGTGGTGTAAAGCTACACTCACTCACTCGCTAAAAAGAAAGGAGTTCCCTCTGCTGCTCCTTAATAGACAGTCTCCTAGTTCGCTACACAGAAAGGAGAGGGGACACAGATTTGTGATCAGGTTGTATGGCGGGGAAATATAATGTTAAGTTAACAGAAACCGTGGTCTAACCCGATGTATAATGCAGAAAGTTTTCTACTAAAACATATCAAGAACTTTAGTGGTCCTTTGGTGACAGCAAACGAGCGCCTGGATTAAGAGTTATCTGCCCCTAATGTGTACATAAACATGGCAGGTTTGGTCTTTCCTGTAGCTTTCGAAAAACTCGCATGCCTCTGAAACGTATTTTTAAAATGCTGGCTGCTGCTCTACCAGAGACCTCTTCGACCTGACATGTTCCTACCCTACTTGCCAAGCGTAGTTTGTATACTTGTTTTTAAACACCGACTTCCTGTCAGCTCCCAAACTGTTGTCTGTATTCAAGAACTAAGACGGGCCTTTTTCGATGCATTCAATAGTGACAATATCCTGAACTTTCATACACACTAACATCCCGTCTGGGCTAGTCAATAATTTTGCTGCAACTTATGTGACTATGAAACTGTATTTCTGTGTTCTCCGTTTTTCAATTTGGAAATCACCTCGTGAAACATGTTTAAGACATACGATTCAATGGCCGGAACACAAAGACGAACCAGTCGTGATCATGACGAACATTGGCCATAGAGAATAAGACTGACTGACTGAGTTTGGTTTTACGCCACTTTTAGCAATATTCCAGCAACATCACGGCGGGGACACCAGAACTGGGCTTCACACATTGTACCCATGTGGGGATTCAAACCCGGGTCTTCGGCGTGACAAGCCAACGCTTTAACCATTAGGCTACCCCACCGCCCCCATAGAGAATAAGAACAGGAACTGGAGGGATTGGAGCAAAGAACGAGAAAAAGATAAGCAAAGGGATGCGAGAACAAGGACGGGGAAAGAAAAGTCAGGAACAAGGTCATGGGGCAGAGGGAACAGGAACAAGAAACAGGAGCCATAGAGAATAAGAACAGGAACAAGACGGATAGGTACAAAGAACTGGAACAAGATGCGGGAAGGGACACAAGAACAAGGACGGGGGAAGATAAGTCAGTAACAAGGACATGGGACAGAGGTGACAGGAACAAGAAACAGGGAACAGAGAACAGGAGCCATAGAGAATAAGAACAGGAACTGGGGGGTTTGGAGCAAAGAAAGGGAACAAGATAAGCAAAGGGACACGGGAACAAGGACGGGGAAAGAGAAGTCAGGAACAAGGACAATGGGACAGACTGATAGGTGCGTCCAGGAACAAGAAACAGGGAACAGGAACCGGGAACATGTGTCGGAATCAGAAGAGACATGCACTGAGGAAGGCAAAGGAAACACATGGCAGATTGTTAGGCATAAGTACCAGTGTACGGGTCAACTAGCTCATAGATATTCCTCGTGAGTCCCGTGCCTAGAGGGACAAAGATGGTCCAGAGCATGTCCATCACCTCGGACTGGTAGAACCCCTCGCTCAGTATCCTAGGCAACACGTGCTGGCACAGCGTGCAGCAACCTGGGGTGAGTTGATACAGAGATATAACCTCATGGAGTTCCAGTATCACTTCAAGTATGACACGTATGTTCTAGCCTCAGATCGTGCCACATCTTGTAAAGGAGCTTTTTTACGAATGATTGTTTCGGTGTGTTAATGTGCGGGCAAACGGTAATGTTCAACAATTATGCAATAACGTGCTATTTCCTGATATATAATGACGTAATGTGTGTTTATTTTCCCTCGTGATGTAATAACGTGTTATTTCAGTGATGTAAAATGTGACGTTGGCAAGTTTCCCCCTGGTGTTAATGTGTTATTTTCCCATGATGTAAAACCTATTATTTTCTTCATATTCACTTCCAAATTATGTTATTGCATGGTATTTGCCTATGATGTAAACGTAATAATCATGCATTACTTCAAAGTGATATCATGTTACTTGCCTATGATGCAAAATGTGGTATTTCTCCACGATGTAATTGCGTTATTTCCCCATGGTGTAATTGTGTATTAGATCCGCATAATTATCATTTCTCCATAACGTACATATGTTATGTCCCTATGTGACCTACCTAGACAGATCCTCTTCTGGAGAAGGTCCTTGAGGTTGGCCAGAGCCTTGTATTCGGACACAGTGTGCACGTTCTTCTCCGAGGATGCTATACACTTGAGCTCCTCCAGATCCACGTCATATCCAACACCTGCATAGAATAGTCGTCTTATCATCGTGAGATAACATACAAGCCAAATCGCTGAGCAGAGTGGCGTCCCTTAGGCACGCAATATCCATGATTCGAGTTCGAATCCCTGTTCACTCCAATATTGTTTCTATACTGAACCACAAAAGAAACGCCGCCTTTCAAAACCAAATGCAAAATTTTGTTATTACAAGGTGGTGTCTTTATTATGATTGTACCGTTTTGTTAACATGTTTTCCAATCCAAATTCACAGTTATTACCAACATCAGTGTGTTTTCTGATGAAAACGTATATCGGCCAAACGCACCTAAAAAGACAGACGTGGTAAAAGGTTCCGTGAGACATTGGTGAAAATACAATTGCACGTGCATATCGTGACAACCCTACCAATGAAAGCGAGTCCAAAACTCGCCTGAAATCATTTTTGTTTTGACACAACCGCCATGCCACGACTAACGAGAGATCAGAGGAACCAAGTCTTTGGACGATTGCAAGTTGTCCAGACTGCACGGAGGGTAGCCAATCATTTTAATGTTCATGTTAAGACAATATACCGACTACAGGAGCGGTATCAGACTACTGCACACCGTTCACGCAGTGGGCGACCTTGAGTAACATCACAACGTCAATACCGACAGATTTTGCGCAACCATCTGCAGGATCGCTTCCCCAGAGCGACGAAAACAGCACGCCAGACCATTGGGACTCACAACAGACCCATCGGTGCAGATACAGTGCGTCGATGTTTGCGCGGAAGAAACCTCTGCTGTCACAGACCATATCGTAGTCCAGTCATCACCGCTCATCACCGCCCATACCGACTGCAATGGGCAACTCAACATCGCATTTGGCGTTATCGACAATGGAGAACTGTGCTTTTATCTCATGAAAGCAAATATTGTTTTTCGACAGTCGATGGCAGAGCGAGAGTATGGTGAGGGCGTGGGGAACTGTTTCCAATGAGCGTATTGTTGAAAGAGACTCATGGGGTAGTCCAAGCATCATGGTGTGGGGTGCAATCGTTCTGAACGAGATAGTTGACACCGTGGTGTTCCAGAATCTCGGTCCAGGATGAGGAAATGATGTGACAGCTGCTTGCTGTGTTGACCAAGTCATAAGACCCCACGTTGTACCACATTTTGGTCGTTACAGAAATCACATCTTCCAGTAAGACAACATAGCATCCAAACTCTACAATAGCCTGCACTCAGTCCGCATTTAAGTCCAATAGAACACCTTTGGGAAGAGATTCAAAGGAGACTGAAAGACCTCCAACCAAGGCCGACAACTGCGGCTGGACTCGATCAGGCATTTCGCAGTGTACGGACCCAAGTGCCTATGGCCTTCATCAACCGGCTAATTCATTCCATGTACAGACGATGCAACACTTTAATCGATTCTCATGGAGGCCACACACACCACTGACTTTGGGGTATCTTAATGGTACCAGTTTTGGTGATTTTGTTCGTGCGAACTCTAAATGTGATTCCCGAAACTGTGTTAACCATAATTGTCAAGTTTGAAGTCAATCCTCCGGTTTGATTGTGAATTAAAGTGTGTGCTTTAAGAAACCGCTACCTGTGCGACATTTCATTTGTGGTTCAGTATAGTTTTTTAGCGTCATATCCCTACTTGTGGGTTTCACCAAGTGGTAAACGAGACTTGAATCACTTCAGGCTTTCCATTCACACCAAGCAGACACATCGTGATGTAACTGGAATACTGTTAAAATACCACTCACTCACTCAAAGGAGAAATGCAAAACATTTTGTATTTTCATTTCACAGATAATTGGTGAACCATGGTATTTCTGGGGTTGTGAAATTCACTTGGTCTTAGAGTAAAATTAAATGAACGTTCTTCAGAATGAGTGAGTGAGTTTAGTTTTACGCCGCACTCAGCAATATTCCAGCTATATGGCGGTGGTCTGTAAATAATCGAGTCTGGACCAGACAATCCAGTGATCAACAACATGTGCATCGATTTTGCGCAATTGGGAAACGATGACATGTGTCAACCAAGTCAGTGAGCCTGACCACCCGATCCCGTTAGTCGCCTCTTACGACAAGTATGGGTTACTGAAGATCAATATTCTAGCCCGGACCTTTACGGGTAGGTTCTTCTGAAGTAAAGGAGGATGAACTGAATATATAAGGAATGTTTTTACCAGCATACCAATAAATTTAACCCCTCTCCTTTTCAGAGGGTGGTATCCTGAGGGGTGGTTAAAGCATTGGCTCGTCAGGCCGAAAACCTGGGTTTCATTCCCACATAGCTACAATGTGTGACGCCAATTTCTGCGATATTACTGCAATAGTGCTAAAACCACATTCACTCACCTATGGTATAAATGTCTATATTGTCCTGCTGTGCCCTTCTCGCCTCTCTGAGGGTGAGGTTCACGTCATGTGACTTGCCGTCGGTGATCACCAGGCACACCTTCTGCACCCCCGGGCGTGATGACTAGGGACAGGGTAAAACATTGAATGTGGCTGAAAAACTTGCCCTGGTGTTAGTACATACATGATATATACTGAGGGAATAAAAATAAGGGATCACATGAAAGCACACGTGTTCCTTTATTTTTCCCCAGGTTTCTTTAAAAGCTTTGTATCGCACAACTTGTGAAGAAACCTGGAAAAAATAAAGGAACACTTTGCTTTCATGTGATCCCTTATTTTTCCCCCTCAGTATATGTCTAAACCCACACGCATACCTTGACTCCACCCGATATATTAACCACCCGGCCAAAGAGAATATACACCCATTTTAAAGTGGCTAAATATAAAATAAACCAGGAATGGGTATTCGACGGTTATGTATTTGATACGAGTATCACAGGTATGTTTTGGATAAAAATTGCAGTGTTTCGGTGTCTGTTTTCAGCCCAACCCGCTTTGTTAGTGTTTTTGATAGTGATTTTTGTGCTCTGATCCAAATTTCAAGGGTATACCGTATTTCCTCCAATAAGCGCCTGGGCTCTTATTTTTTAACGGACTTCCAGACCCGGCGCTTAATTTTTCTCCATTGGAATTTTATTTGAAAACTCAATTGTAAACATGTCGCACACCCGGCGCTTATTAGAGACCCGGCGTTTATTGGAGACCAGGCGCTTATTCCTTGAACAGTTGCTTTACCCCCGGTGCTTATCGGAGGCCGACGCTTATTAGAGACCCGGCGCTTATTAGAGGAAATACGGGTACTTTCTTTAAGCTGGCAGTTTATTTTATTTCGACGAAACCATGTTCTACCGGCAGAAACCTAATCAAACTTTGGTCAGTAATCATGTGCTCCACAAGTGTCGAAGGACGGTTATATCGACAGGTTTATTCGATGTTCCCCAGGCTTCAGACACACAAGGTTATGTCGATATATGATACTAGTGAATGTCATAAACTTGGCAATAAACAAACTCCAAGATTCCAGGAATCCTTGGCATTCCAGAGTTGACCACGCCTACCTGAAATATCTCCCTCATCATCTTCAGGGCGAGGTCAGTACGGGTCAGTCCAGCCTTGAACTTGATTTGATCTGGAGACAATCGGCATGATATCAAGAAATTGTGAAGTGTGTACATGGGACTGACCATTTGTTATTCTGGGGGAGATGGCTGTATGAAGATAAAATACTGCAAAACTAAATATTTGGTTTTGATTAAGGCCTTAAGCCTAAACAGGGGCGGATACAGCTTTTGAGAAAGTATCCTGCAGTGTGTGTGTGTTTTTCTGTGGAAAAGGGAGGGTGCACACTTCATTTCCAGAGTTTCAATGCTCATTTAATAAACTTTCAGGAAAAAAGTGTGGTGTGGTCACTCCTGGGATCCGCATCATAAATTCTTTCAAAAGACGCAGCAATGTATTTTTCAACACGATCTAGTAACATGGCAGCCATCTAGTAACATGGACTTGGCTTCATCTTGCATCAACATCACTCTTCCTGGTTTGATTATTAACAGAATTGCGTGAACGTCTTCATAAATTGTAACAGCACTTTGATGTCTGACTTGAAACACAGTGACGAAGACTAAAACAAAAGTTATATGTGCGAAATAAGGCAGAAATATGGCGGAATTTAATCTATTCCAATCACGATGTCTTTCAGTGGCATTTAGAAGTTGTACATTGATGTCCACGATATTTTTATGGATTATGTGAGAAATAAAAGGAAGTTTAATCCAGTGAGATAAATTAAAAAGAAGTTTAATCCATAAAAATATTCCAATCACGTTTCGCAACAATTTACGAGTGTATGCTCTCGCAGCCCCGGCAGGACCAGAACCAGCACCAGGCGATGCACATCATTTGAAAGCTCTCGTTCCAGAGATCCCTGTGACCCACTCTCGTTCAACTCTCGTTAAAACAAAGACAAAACTTCTTGGTGTCATTAAATATATATATAACATAAACAAACACAAAGAAATAATACTTCTTGGTGTTCCATACTTTATGCTCAACCTTACCTATTCTTTCAATAATGTCCTGTTTGGTTTTAAAACGAGTGAGGCCGAATGATTCGAACACGCTTTCAGTATAGGGCACAAGTCCGACCCTGATGCGGTCTGCGGCCACGTCCAGGTCGTTGATGATGTCCTTCAAGAAGTTGAGCTGGCACTTGAAGTTGACGGGACCGAGGCTGGCAGAGCAGTCCAGCACGAACACCACTTCCGCTGTGTTACCCGCACCTGAGGTGATTTAAATCAGTTCTTTATTGTAAGATAACCACCAATGATCGTACAAGAGAATTTATTTTACCTTACACGTGGATGACGGATTCTGATTGGCTGGGATCTACTTTTGTTGTTGTTTTTATGCATCCCGCTGCAACATTTCTATGTTCCCAAATCGAAATGCCGAACTGTTGACTTTAGGGTGATTTGGGTTTTACGCTGCTTATAACGATATTGAAACAGTATCATGGCGGGGGACACCACAAATGGGCTTCACACATATGACTCCAGTTGAAAACTGGACATGGGCCTTCGGTGTGACGAGCGAACACTTAAACCACTAGGCTACCATACAGCTCCTTGGCCCTTATTGACGCCGTCTTTTTGACTAGCATGGTACCGGTGACGATCAGGGTTAGAATTGATCTTCAGCACCTCATTGTCCTAAGAGGCGACTAACGGGATCGGGTGGACAGGCTCGCTGACTTGGTTGACACATGTCATCGTATCCAAATTGCGTAGATTGATGCTCATGCTGTTTGTTCTCTGGATTGTCTGGTTCAGACTCGATTATTTACAGACAGACGCCATATAGCTGGAATATTGCTGGGTGCGGCGTAAAACAACAAACAGACAAACTAGAATGGAGTGCAAAGGTATACCCGAATCCAGGGCATTATGGATTTGAATGAGGTAGTAAATCTATTTACTTTATAAGAGTGAGTGAGTAAGTCAGTAATGCTGAATTTGAACAGTATTCCAGTTATAGCATGGCCTTTCTTATTAAATGTTAAGGAAACCCCCAGAGTGATGCAGGGAGTGAGTGAGTTGAGTTTTACGCCGCTTTTATCAATATTCCAGCAATATCACGGCGGGGACACCAGAAATGGGCTTCACACATTGTACCCATGTGGGAATCGAACCCGGGTTTTCGGCGTGACGAGTGACGCAGGTCTCAGACGTGTGTCACTGTGGCGAAACCCACCAGCATGTATAGAAATTTTAACCAAATGTACAACACAAAGACTAAACGAACGGAACAAAAAACGCCTCTCTGTTTTCGAGGATATCACTACATGTCATCAATGTTCTCACAAAATCGATGAACGCGCATGTCATTACTTTTATTCGTAAACCACAATGAACATGCCTAAGTGCACGTTATCAATGAAACCGATACGTGGGGAGATATTGATTCCATTTGAACACATACATGATCCCATAATGAGCAAATATCGATCTGCGTTTCTTTTCTGCCTTGGGTTTTTATCCTACATGTACATGAAATGTTAATATCTTCAAGCATGCCTCGACAGTGTAGACTTCCCACGAAATCATTAAAACCATTTTTATTCAGCACAAAGTAGTTATGATTTTTAAAATAAAAGATGAAAAGATTCTCCATGGTCGTGTTATGGAAGCATTGCGACCTTGCCACAGCATGCATGAGTGAAAGTCATACTGAGTGAAAGTTTTCATCCATTATGAAGCTCGGAGCGTTGTTGTATAGAACATTTGCATCCGAAGGCGGAATCGGATCCGTCCTATCTTTTCATGATGGGTTTTGAACGCGTGAGTGAGTGAGTGTAGTGTTACGCCGCGCTCAGCAATATTCCAGCTATATGGCGGCGGTCTGTAAATAACCGAGTCTGGGCCAGACAATCCAGTGATCAACAGCATGAGCATCGATCTACGAATCTGGGAACCGATGACATTTGAACACGTTGCTTCTTAGTTAGGGAATCAGAGAATAGATAATGGCATGTCAGGGGTGGCGTTAAGTTCAATAGAGTATGCTCTATATGCTAGGTGAGTTGACACGTTGCGGTGCAACGTTGCGTTAAAGATTATTGGTATCCAATGACGTGCGCGTGCGCGTGTGCGTGTGCGTGTGCGTGTACGTGTACATGTGGCTACTTGTACTAATGCTGGTTTTATATTTTAAGTTGGATCAGAGCACAAGAATCAAAAACACTATCAGAGCGTGACTTAAATACCAAGCAGCACTTTGACATGGACCCCGATCAGCGGGCCCCACGCAACAGCTGGATTAACCGTAAACGCGGCGTTAAATCATACTCACTCGCTGAAATACTACCCAAATTATCCTTAAAACAACACATTTTCCTTGGAATTTCGGATATTGTTTTACGTTATTAATCTATGGCCTGGAAACTGTTGACCGTGTCCACGATTAGATTCAGAGTGCTGGCGTATCATCAATTGGTGTATGTACGAGAAGTGACATGTTATGTATTACCTCGGAAGATTGTGTTGAACGCAGCGTTTATCTCCCCTTCTGTAGGGTGAAGGCCACAGGCTCGGAAGAACTCGGGAAGGTCGTCTCGTGGCATCTTTTCAATCCGTCTGTCCACCATTCTGTCAAACACCCGTTCATATCCTGGAGAGAGATACGCTTGGCAGTCAGTATTTTTGTCATAAAAAGCACGTGGTGCATGACAGGCTGGGCATTGGTTCATTGAAATATATATTATTTAAGAAATACAGTTCGCCCTACCACCATGTATAGTGTAATAAAACACACTTTCGCCCTGAACTATTATAGTTAAAGTACGAGGACGCTTGCGTCCGAGTGCATTAACGTTATAATAGTTCAGGGCGAAAGTGTGCTTTATTACACTATACATGGTGGTAGAGCGAACTGTATATCTTTTCTAAGATGCCAAATTTAATACTTTCTAAGGATAATTACGATTAATTTAAGGCAGAAAACAAACAACGGTGTCGGTGACCTAAATTAAGAATCCTCGCACAGGGCTAACTGGCGCGCTGTTCTATTGATGTGTCTGCTCCCCTACGTAAGACGAGCGTTACCAGAAAACCCCCAAATGATAACAGTTTGATGACGGTTTAAGTTCGGATTAAATATCTTCTCTGAATTATTTTAATTACATTTGTCATTAACGTAAACCATATGGGGCAATATGAACGTCGCATTTCTACTACCAGCGTAAGTTTAGATCAGTACATCCAGATGAAGCCGAGTAGTCAGCGACATTCCACGATTGCATTGTGGGAATGTAAACATTGCGAACGTTACCATGTCGATGAAAACTTGTGAGTCTTGTGAGTCGAACTGACACATTTTAACCGTCGTAAAACATAAACGTAATGTTTCCACCAGTGATGTTAGCTGCGTGAAGCAACTGCAAACCAAGAAACGGGATGCAACGGAGTAGTTAACTGTAGGAGGCCGTACGAGGCGATGGCAACTGACATGCATCGTGACGTCGCTTACATTGTGACGTAATGTAATATCGTTCGATTACGAGGGGGCATACTAGAATGGCGCAGTAACGGGATAACGTCATTCAATTGTTACGTCATCAAAAAACTATCCCTTTATTGTCTGATAATGTATTTTTTTTTCGATTGTTCTAACCGCTAGGCACCTTAGAATACCAAACATTGTAAACCAAAAGTCACTGTGTTCTATCATCTGATTGGTTGAAAAACGTGATCAAATGGTATTCGATTCCCGGAAATTCGCTGAGTATTAATACATGCAAACATCGCTCACACCATTGTATTGTTACGTCGTCAGCTGTGATGACGTCATTAAAATCCGAGTGTTATTGAGTATTTGAAGCTCGGTTCCAAATGAATTCCCGTGCTTCAAATACTCAATAACACCCGGAAATTGGCCAACACATGATGTTTATCTCCTAAGTAGATCTTGTAATGATAAATGATGACTTGTATGCTTCGCAGCTATGTAACGTCTAGGATAGACACCGGGTGTTCATGCTGAAGACAAACTATCTGACATGATGGCTGTGGACCTGCAAGGAGGTGAACTAGAACCAGATAGTTTAGACGACTTCCGACTAGACAGAATGAGAGGTGTTTGGGAACTTCAGGATTAAGTTTTTTTATGCCTTGGGTGAATTGTTTTGAGATCGAAGATCCATTTTAATTCATTGGATCAGCACTTGGCCGTGCTCTGATTTAACCCAGGGTCCGATTTTAGCTGTTGTAGGAGCTGATACAGCAGGTCTCCAGTAGAGAGTCCTGCTGAGTTGAAATGGTCAGCGACAGATTTGTCTCTTTTTGTGGTTGCCGTTGAAGAGTTCTTTCACAAAGAACTTAGTTAAGCACCCCCTGACATATCCCACGCTTGAATGAGCCCCGATCTTAACCCTTTGGAGCATATCTGGGACATGACTGGTCGTCGTGTGCAACAAAGAGATCCTCCTGTACAGAACCTGGCCCAATTGGAAGCTGCTTTACACGAGGAATGGCGTAGATTGCCCCTTCAGAGGATCAGGAGGCTGACAGGGGTATGAGGAGGGGAGTGCTGGCTGTCATACAGTCACATGGAGGTACACTCGGTATTGACCTTGAATCGTGTAAGACACGCAAAATGACATTTTGAATGTTCAAAGTTCACCAATAAATTCAACATTAAACATTCCAGGGCCATACTTGTACAGACATGGTTTTGTATCAACATCAGTGTTTTTTTCTTTTAAATGAGCAATTATCATCATAAAATCAACATGGATTCCAGTGAATCATTTTGTCGTTTTTATATGAGTCAAAGGATCATGCGGGTTAGAAAAACTCACGTTTTTCAACCATGGTCACCACGAGTTTATACGTGTTGAAAACCTGTCATTGCAATAATACAAGGGTGCTTAATTAAGTTCTTTGTGTAATATGTATGGATTTACTCCTGTAAGTAAATGAATAATGCGTCTGAATGACAGCATATGGAATAATGCATCTGACATGACAGCTTACTGAATAATGCGTCTGAATGACAGCTTATGGAATAATGCGTCTGACATGACAGCTTATGGAATAATGCGTCTGAATGACAGCTTACTGAATAATGCGTCTGACTGAATACTGAATAATGCGTGACAGACAGCTTGGAATAATGCGTCTGAATTACAGCTTACTGAATAATGCGTGACATGACAGCTTATGGAATAATGCGTCTGATGGAATAATGCGTCTGAGACAGCTTATGGAATAATGCGTCTGACATGACAGCTTATGGAATAATGCGTCTGACATGACAGCTTATGGAATAATGCGTCTGAATGACAGCTTATGGAATAATGCGTCTGACATATGACATGCTCTGATGGCTTAATAATGCGTCTGACATGACAGCTTATGAATAGCTCTGAATGACAGCTATGGAATAATGCGTCTGAATGACAGCTTACTGAATAATGCGTCTGACATGACAGCTTGATTTACTGAATAATGCGTCTGAATGACAGCTTACTGAATAATGCGTCTGACATGACAGCTTATGGAATAATGCGTCTGAATGACAGCTTACTGAATAATGCGTCTGAATGACAGCTTATGGAATAATGCGTCTGACATGACAGCTTACTGAATAATGCGTCTGAATGACAGCTTATGGAATAATGCGTCTGAATGACAGCTTATGGAATAATGCGTCTGACATGACAGCTTATGGAATAATGCGTCTGACATGACAGCTTATGGAATAATGCGTCTGACATGACAGCTTATGGAATAATGCGTCTGAATGACAGCTTATGGAATAATGCGTCTGACATGACAGCGTCTACATGACAGCTAATAATGCGTCTGAATGACAGCTTACTGAATAATGCGTCTGAATGACAGCTTATGGAATAATGCGTCTGAATGACAGCTTACTGAATAATGCGTCTGAATGACAGCTTATGGAATAATGCGTCTGATATGACAGCTTACTGAATGACAGCTTACTGAATAATGCGTCTGAATGACAGCTTATGGAATAATGCGTCTGACATGACAGCTTACTGAATAATGCAATGACAGCTTATGGAATAATGCGTCTGACAGCTTATGGAATAATGCGTCTGAATGACAGCTTATGAATAATGCGTCTGAATGAATAATGCGAATGACAGCTTATAATGCGTCTGAATACATTCACCGAATAATGCGTCTGAATTACAGCTTACTGAATAATGCGTCTGACATGACAGCTTACTGAATAATGCGTCTGAATGACAGCTTACTGAATAATGCGTCTGACATGACAGCTTACTGAATAATGCGTCTGAATGACAGCTTATTGAATAATGCGTCTGACATGACAGCTTACTGAATAATGCGTCTGAATGACAGCTTATTTAATAATGCGTCTGACATGTCATATGTTCTGACATGACACCTCACTGAATAATGCATCTGAATGACACCTCACTGAATAATGCGTCTGAATGACAGCTTCTGGAATAATGCGTCTGACATGACAGCTTACTGGAATAATGAGTCTGACATGACAGCTTACTGGAATGCGTCTGACATGACAGCTTCACTGAATAATGCGTCTGAATGACAGCTCTGAATGACTCACTGAATAATGCGTCTGACATGACAGCTTATGGAATAATGCGTCTGACATGAATGAATAATGCTTCTGAATGACACCTCACTGAATAATGCGTCTGAATGACAGCTTATTTAATAATGCGTCTGACATGACAGCTTACTGAATAATGAGTCTGAATGACAGCTTATTTAATAATGCGTCTGACATGTCATATGTTCTGACATGATCCAGCTTGGTGTTTTTCCGGAGAAACTTTGGATATGCAAGCCAGATCGGTACACACTACATGAACGTGCTGTCTTCCTTTAAGTATTACACTGACTGTAATGCAGACACATAAACCTATGCCCCATTTGTTATGGCTATATGGCGTCGGTCCGTAAATCATTGAGTCTGGACCAGACAATCCAGTGATCAACAGCATGAGCATCAATCTACGCAATTGGGATACGATGACATGTGTCAACCAAGTCAGCGATCATGACCACCCGATCCCGTTAGTGGCCTCTAACGGCAAGCATGGGTTGGTAAATCTAACCCGGATCTTCACGGTTCTCCGCCTCGTCTATGCCTGAAGTAATGTGCCACGCGAGGCGTCTTTTCCATTCCGTGGAGTTGGAAGAACTGAATAATTGAACACCCCATCCCATGTTTTTCAAGTAATGAAATCAGTTTGAATAAGTCTTTCAGCAATTATCCTGGAATATATCAATTACTCGTCATGATCCCGAATATGAAATCAAATAATTTTCTCAATGTGAATTATTCATGCTATACTTAAATATCAGGGAGACTAATGGGACCGGTGAAGCGAGATGTCACTGATGCACCTATTGTCAAGTCTCTAGGGCGTGAAACAAAAAACACGGCTTCGCTCTGAGGACGCACAGCTGTTCGACCGATTGTATTCTGTCTATTCAAGAGGTAACTGGCTACACATGTACTTGAAACTATATCGAGAACAATGCTTATAGAGACTAATAGGTAGAGGATTGATTATTTCCTTAATTAAAGTGCTCTTGCATAAATTTCAAAACAAACTGGTGTTAAATTCTCTTTAGTATTGACGAAGCTACACCCTTTTCACTTAATATAGATTGAGCGACCAATGTTTGTGATAATTAATGCCCGGTAAGCGGCTGATGGGATTGAGATTGTCAACTTGATTTGATCAGCAGCTTCTCATGCTGTATATGTCATAAGTCGTCAAAACATCAGCGTCAAGATAGATCCCTGTGGGTGATCGAATTTGGACCAGACAATCTAGTGATAGAATGAGCAATACAGCGGCATATTCAGCAAGACAGCGTTTAAGAAGAGGTCTTATATATTGGTTAGCATGCAAGAGAGTTTCATACTCAACATCCATTAGAACCACCCGATACACCTTTGAATCCAATGTAATGACTTTAATGAGTAGGGTTTTACGCCACTTTTAGCAATATTCCAGGAATTTCACGGCGGGGGACACCAGAAATGGGCTTGACACATTTTACCCATGTGGGGAATCGAACCGGGGTCTTCGACGAACGCATTAACCACTAGGCTACCCCACCAACCCTAAACGACATTGTATATCCTACAGAACGTAAGCTTGCACAGCAGGGTAGGGGGCATGTTTGTGCCTTAAGATGTGCGATTCTAGTTTAAAATTTCGATATATGTTCAAAAATATATGCATGAAATATATAATTAAGTGTAAGACTATTATTAAAACAGAAAAGAAAAGGCGGGCCACAAAATATTAATGCAAAGTAATTCAATATGTTTATCACGAACAAAATGCATCTTTAGGGCCACAAGATTAATGAGTAGACACTAAACATTCCACTGGTTTTGAATCTTACAACTAAAAAATAAAGGACTCGATGCATTATTCTGAACATTAAAGGACTCGATGCATTATTCTGAACATTAAAGGACTCGATGCATTATTCTGAACATTAAAGGACTCGATGCATTATTCTGAACATTAAAGGACTCGATGCATTATTCCGAACATTAAAGGACTCGATGCATTATTCCGAACATTAAAGGACTCGATGCATTATTCTGAACATTAAAGGACTCGATGCATTATTCTGAACATTAAAGGACTCGATGCATTATTCTGAACATTAAAGGACTCGATGCATTATTCTAATGCTCCCCACCCCATTCAAAGACACTTCAATCCACCCACTCCTCAATATCTATGCCTTAATTAAAACAACCGCAAACAACGTAAAAAGTGATGTTTCTTACAACGAAAGCTTCCTTGCATTATTTCTAGAAAGCATCACGAAAAGTTCTATGAGAATGTTTTTAAACAATACCTTTCCCAACGGCATGACATAAGCGATGCAGTAGAGCGACTCTATGACAGAACAATTGCTCAAGTTGCAGAAATATACGCTTGAGGTGGCACAGATGGTTTATTTATCGACAATCTGTATATTCCCAGCGGTATCAAACGATCTTGCATACTGTTGTGCTCTTCAATCTAACCAGGGACCATACAGTGGCGTCGACGGCGTATTGTCTCCGATCTAACTTTTTCTGCCAACAATTTCCACGCGCAAGTCAAGTAATTCTGCTGCACAATGGAAATCAGCCGACGGTGACCATGTATTGATCTTGTATAAATAATTTCAATGAAGTATACAGAAAATAAGTTTTATAAGTCTGACGCTTACGTCCACAGGAAATAGTACTCGTGTAGGCGATGGGTCACGTGAAACGGGGCGCATGACGCCGATTGTCGGCAGCGTGTCTATACTTGTGAGGTTGTCCTGGTAACATCGCTATGTACAAATGTCAACGCAACTTGTTCCATCAACTTTATTGGAGACCCTTCTAAATACCATTAGTTTAATCAATTGCATTTTTAAATGTATTTTACAGGAATATGCATTTCTAAAATATTTTTTTAGTTTTTATAGAAGTGCCTATTGCCAATAATAGCGTAAGTGCAGGGCTATATGACTAATACACTTAAAAAAAAGAAACGCATAGGTGATTTTGAGAATATTGGACTCAGGTAAGAGCGGGAAAAAGAATTCAAATATACTATTTCTTTCCGAAACGTCATCTTTGCGTGATTTTAAACAGCACCAGAGCCAAAGCGCGGCAATTATAACTTTCCCCCTTGTTTTAGAAGCGTTTTAAGAAATATTCACTAAAACGTCACCAAGGAAACATGCAAAGCAAAACGCACGTGCAAGTAAGCGGAAAAGCATGCGGTAACAATCACAGTGACTATAAAAACGCAAAGATTCATGTGTTTAATTATCTTTATTCGTTTTATTCCTGGAAAAGAGGAAATCATCATGCCACGACTGAGTGTCCGCCAACCGAAACATCGCCATAGGACCCCTTGAAGCTGGGGAGTCGCAGTCTGCAGTTGCCCGACATTTCAACTTTCATAAGAGCACCATTTCTCGCCTTTGGGATCGTTTCCTACAGACCAATTCCTCCTATGATCGCCCAGGAAGCGGCCGTCCAAGAGTTACCACCCAAGCCCAGGACCGCTAAATCCGGGTTGCTCACTTGCGTCATTGTCGTATCACAACCGTGGAGACTGCAAAACGCATCCCTGTTTGAGAAGAATTTCCGACCAGACTGTCAGGAATCGATTGCGGTATTCGACCAGGAAGGCCAGTTGTCGCCCCTGTGTTGAGAGACTTCCATCGGCGCTGTCGCTTGCGGTGATGTCGTAGAGTCCGGACCTGGAACCTTAGAAACTGGAGTCTCGTCTAGTTCAGTGATGAACGATTTCTTCTTCACCGGCGAGATGGAAGACAGCGTGTTTACCGTCGGAGAAATGGACGTTTTGCCTCTTATTGCATCCGACAGGTCGACAGATTCGGCGGTGGTAGTGTGTGGGGTGCGATATCCATCACACAAAGATCTGACTTAGTCGTGGTTCAGGGGAATTTGATAGCGAATCGGTACATCAACGAAGTCTGCCAATGGTGGCCCTACAAAGTACTGACCTTGACGCCATCTTGTGGACTCAAGTAAACAGAAACACAAAAATGAAGGCTGCTTTTGAGTTGACGAACTCTTTGTCCATAGACATGAGAATATTCACCTTTTCACCATTGAAATTACATGAAATAATTGCTCTTAAACTAACGCAATAAATTCTTCTAAAAATGGCTTCTACGTTTCCTTTTTAAAGAGTGTATACGATTTGTGGGCAATAGAGTGAGTGAGTGTGTTTAGTTTTACGCCGCTTTCAGCACAATAGCATAGAAAGTCCATTAACCACAACACTGACGGGATCAGGAAACATCACCGGGAAGTTAAACACTGACACAGACGCCCATCAGTGAAAGGGGCTGATATCAAGTTCTTGAAGACCCCTAAGTTTGCCAAGTTCCACAACACGGTTGTCAGCAAATGGATAAGAAATCCTTTATTCTATGTAAAGACGTTTCAGGGCTATAGCTTGCCCGTTGATCTGGCAAAGAGTCAAGAAGAATCCATGAAACGTCGGTACAAAGAACAAAGAAGACGTCATCCATAATATATGTCATGTAATCACCGTCTTCCGAAGATTATATACGTTTGATATATGTGTCCGCCCTCATTGTAGTTGTATGTGTCAACTATTAACGACGTTGACTGTTGCTTTATGGTCAGGTTGATTTGGTTATTGTTATAACGCTGCACTCAGCAATATTCCAGCTATATGGCGGCGGTCTGTTAATAATCGAGCCTGGACCAGACAATTCAGTTGATCAACAACATGAGCATCGATCTACGATGACATACGATGGGATACGATGACATGTAGTCAGCGAGCCTGACCACCCGATCCTGTTCACGGATCCTGGATCTTCGCGGGTTAGAATAGGCTCCAGCAGCCTGTTGGGCTTGTAAGATAGACTACACAGATCGGGTGGTCAGACTCGATTACTTTTATTGGGTGACTGCATGGTGCGCATAATATCAACCACTGGTTTATATGGACCAAAATAGACCATAGGAAGATCGCCGTCGTGCAGTCGGAATATTACTGAGGCGTTTAAGAAATACATATCTATAAATTATACAACACATTCGATTATCAGGTTTTTTTGGGGGGTACTTGTAATCTTTTGGAATCCGAGCAGGGATATTTGACACGGCGTTAGTTTTTTCGTTGGTGTGTGAATGGGTTTACACCGGTTTTAGCATTATGCCAGCAATATCACGGCGCGGAATACCATACATGGTAAAAACCGAAGAATTGTGTTTAGTACGAATCTTGATTCGAAACCAGCAAGGTGATGCTGGCTTCACGTATCTGTTGTCATGGCAACTCACGTTTCTCTTCAGTTTCTGTATTTTGTGTCTGATGAGCCAGCCCTTGACGTAACGCTGGATGTTGCAGGCTGCGTACTGGCGACGTTGTTTGTCTAGGCGGTAGGCGTGGTACTGGCTGCAACGACACAGCGGACAAACACAATAGACAGAGACACAATAGACAGAGACACAATAGACAGAAACACAATAGACAGAAACACAATAAACAGGTATCCAATAGACAGCGATACAATAGACGGATATTTAACAGACAGGGACACATGACGGAAATTCAATAGACAGAGACGCAATCGACAGAGACACTCTAGTCGGATATTCAACAGAAACGCGCGATAGGCAGAGACATAATAGATAGATATTCAATGGAGAGACATAATACACAGATATTCAATGGAGAAACATAATATACAGATATTCAATAGGCAGAGACATAGTAGACAGATATTCAGTGGAGAGGCATAATATACAGATATCCATGATACAAGAGCATACCAGGAAGAAATTCAGATGACAGATACACACTAGGCGGATATTTAATAGACAGAGACACACTGGATAGAGATCCAATAGACAGAGACACACTGGATAGAGATCCAGTAGACACAGACAAACTGGATAGAGATCAAATAGACAAACTGGATAGAGATCAAATAGACAGAGAGAGATCAAACAGAGACACACTGGATAGAGATCCAATAGACAGAGACACACTGAATAGAGATCCAATAGACACAGACAAACTGGATAGAGATCCAATAGACAGAGACACACTGGATAGAGATCCAATAGACAGAGACACACTGGATAGAGATCCAATAGACAGAGACACACTGGATAGAGATCCAATAGACAGAGACGAACTGGATAGAGATCCAATAGACAGAGACACACTGGATAGAGATCCAATGTAGAGACGCATGTATAATCAAAGGACAGAAACACAAGAAGCAAGTAAAAGATATTGTTTGGTCAATAGTCAATTATAGTCACTACGGATCCATTGACCAAGCATCGAGTCGTGGATTCAACTATATATAAATATATTAATCGACAGTTATGTCGACTTACGCGAACAGATCAGCGTGCGGCTTCTCCTTGTCTTTCTTCATCCCTTTCCTCGACGTCGTACTGCCTATCTTCGATAGAGAGCTGAACAACGGGGAATAAATCATCATAATTTTTACACTTTAATTACGACTTGATGTATTTTCCCGTAATGCGGAAAGAATAATACAACAAGAGCAATACAAAACGTTCGTAATTTTCTACCGTTTTAATACCATGGAAAAATAACTGAACGTGATACGAACAAGAATTTAGAGTTATGTCCTTTGGAATCATGACGTCAGAATTTCTGTCGTGCATTGCACAATGAATATGGAGATTGGAGAAAAGAACTACAAGTAGTTTTGCAAATTTTAACTCAGAATGTAATTAATAAATCATTATATGAGCACTACAGAACATTATTAATGACTTTTAGGGGACGAAACACATCCTTTTTAGACGCATACCTTGACACGGAAGAGATACCCTCCCTTGCCTCCTCCAACCTCCATATACGGTATTCCTCCTCCCATAACCACGTGCTGGGAGGGGGCGGGCTCTGTCTCCGGGGGGTCAGGTCGGTCCTGTCAAGCACAAATGAAGTTGATTAAGGGATTGGCAATCAAGAGCACATTGTTTGATGCCGAAGTGTGATCATTTGTCCATCTTGGATCCACACGGACTATTGATCGAAATGTTATACTACTATATGAGTTACTGTATCCGCGGCGCCATTGTGACTTTCATACCTGATCTCACAGATTCATGTTATCAACCCGGCCTCTGTTCTATGAGTGAGTGAGTGAAGTTTTACGCCGCTTTCAGCAATATTCCAACAATATCACGGCGGGGGACCCCAGAAATGGGCTTCACACATTGTACCTATGTGGGGAATCGAACCCGGGTCTTCGGAGTGACGGGTGAACACTTTAACCACTAGGCTACCCCACCGCCTCCTCTTCTAAGCGGTGTAAAGTAGCCTAATGGTTAATATCGTCCCCTCGTCGTACTGATTCCCTACATTGTTAACATGTGTCAAGTCCATGATATGTCAGCAACATTGCTAAAACCACTAAAACATACTCATTCATTCTGTTCTATGAGCTATGGACAGTTAACATTACAAACAGAACTTTTGTCGGTTCCTATATCAAACATGTTTTTCCTGTCAAAGAAGGAACCGATCAAATTGTTTTTCCCTTTAATAGAGGAAATCTCCGATATTTACACGAAAATCGTCTTTTTAGTATTTTCTGTTTTCCATCACCTATTTTGAAGAAATGCTGCCTCCACCTCCAATCGAAGAATATGAAATGGTTGATCCCTTGGTAACCTACCTGACTTCGTACAGATGCCCATATTTGGGGTTGGCCACGTACTGCCTCTGTCTAAACTCCATCCATTTGCCCTTAGGGAGTGCCTTCTCATAGTGGATTTCTGAAGAATATAAAACAACGAGAAATTGATTGATAGATCTACCAATATAACTTGTAGCGACATGTACTGATATTGTATGAAACGCATCAAGGGTTACGGATTTGCTGGAGATGTTCACGGTGTTCTCCAGGGATCACATGAGCTAAGCTACAGTATTATTCAAAACAAGCGAGACGGTCTTGTAGTTATAGTTTTCACGTCATGCTAACCGACATGATACGGTATCCTGGCTGTGTACAATGCAGGTAGCTAAGTCTTTGAGTGTAGTCATGCTGCAGGCGGACATTGTTGGATGTTACCGGCATAAAATCGAATTCACAAAATATATTGAATATAAATTGAGGTGAGGTGAGGTGAGGTGAGGTATGGTGAAGTGAGGTTAGTTGAGGTGAAGTCAAACGTGGTGAAGATCACTGCGCTGATTTAGCGACGTGTGTGTGTGTGTGTTGAATGTGCGTGCATGTGTGTGTGTGAGAGAGAGTGATTGTGTGTCTGTGTATGCCTGTGTGTGTTGTGTGTGTGCATGTGTGTTTTGTGTTTATAAATGTGAGTGTGTGTGTGCGTGCGTTGTGTGTGTGGTGTTATGTGTATGTCTGTGCGTGCATGAGTGTTGTGTGTGCATGTATGTGTATTGAGTATGTGTGTGTGTGTGTTTTGTGTCTTGTGTGTATATGTGTGTGTCTGTTGTGTGTTCGTGAGTGTGCGTTGTGTTGTGTGGCTCTCTGTGTATGCGAGTGCTCTGTGTATGCGAGTGCTCTGTGTGTGTGTGTGTGTGTGTGTGGTGTTGTGTGTGTGTGTGTGTGTGTGTGTGTGTGTTGTGTGAAGCAGTGGTGGCACACTAAAGAGGTTTGGACTAACGATGTATTTTGTACAAGAGGAGAATCAGAACACACGATCTCGGGGAGAGGGGAGCTCGTCACGCGGAAGATTCCCACATGGGTACAATATGTGAAGCTCGTTTTAGGTGTCCCCCGCCGTTGTATGGCTGAAATATTGCTAAAATCGGCGCAAAACCTTAATCGCTTATTCACACTCACCGTTGGTGGTCATTATCACCCTCGTCATCATATAGCTATTTCTACAGACCATGGCATAACCCACAAATGCAAAGGTAACAGAGACGAAATCAATATGTGATGCTTTTGTAATCAGGAACGTAACTAATCATGTGACACACACAGGTGCGAACACCAGGTGATGAGGCGACAAGACTGATGTGTTACTCTGCAGCCTGCAAACGTAGGTGTTAGTTACTCAATCAAAGTTTGGGCAGATAGACGTTCCGTAATCAAAAGCGAAAACGTAGTGTCTGAACTATACGGCTGGATTTCCAAGTGCTGGATTTCTGGTATATTCTAAGGTTTAGTCTTCATCTACACAGGTACATTCTAAGGTTTAGTCTTCATTTACACGGGTACATTCTAATGTTTAGTCTTCATTTACACGGGTACATTCTAAGGTTCTTCATTTACAGGGGGTATATTCTAAAGTTTAGTCTTCATTTACACGGGTACATTCTAATGTTTAGTCTTCATTTACACGGGTATATTCTAATGTTTAGTCTTCATTTACACGGGTACATTCTAATGTTTAGTCTTCATTTACACGGGTATATTCTAATGTTTAGTCTTCATTTACACGGGTACATTCTAATGTTTAGTCTTCATTTACACGGGTATATACCAAGGTTAAGTCTTCATTTACACGGGTATATTCTAAGGTTAAGTCTTCATTTACACGGGTATATTCTAAGGTTAAGTCTTCATTTACACGGGTATATTCTGAGGTTGAGTCTTAGGTTTACATTAGTCAGTAAATGAGGGTTTGTGTTACCAATATTCAACAAATAGGCTTCAAGTTGTAAGCATAACGAGCGCTGTAACCACTAGGTTAACAAACTGCCTGTACGAAAAGAGCGTATGTAACATCATAATGTTAGTGAAGGTCAGTGAGGGCAACCATTCTTGGCTGAGTTGTTTTATATAAACCAGTCACATTCAATCAAACCATTTCCTTTCATATGCGAAGGCAGCAGATTCCCAGGGCGGTGGTTAAAGTGTTAAAGGGTAGGTTAGTGGTTAAAGCGTTAAAGGGTAGGCTAGTGGTTAAAGCGGTAAAGGGTAGGCTAGTGGTTAAAGCGTTAAAGGGTAGGCTAGTGGTTAAAGCGTTAAAGGGTATGCTAGTTGTTAAAGCGTTAAAGGCTAGGCTACTGGTTAAAGCGTTAAAGGGTAGGCTAATGGTTAAAGCGTTAAAGGGTAGGCTAGTGGTTAAAGCGTTAAAGCGTAGGCTAGTGGTTAAAGCGTTAAAGGGTAGGCTAGTGGTTAAAGCGTTAAAGGCTAGGCTAGTGGTTAAAGCGTTAAAGGGTAGGCTAGTGGTTAAAACGTTAAAGGGTAGGCTAGTGGTTAAAGCGTTAAAGGCTAGGCTAGTGGTTAAAGCGTTAAAGGGTAGGCTAGTGGTTAAAGCGTTAAAGGGTAGGCTAGTGGTTAAAGCGTTAAAGGGTAGGCTAGTGGTTAAAACGTTAAAGGGTAGGCTAGTGGTTAAAGCGTTAAAGGGTAGCCTAGTGGTTAAAGCGTTAAAGGGTAGCCTAGTGGTTAGAGCGTTAAAGGGTAGGCTAGTGGTTAAAGCGTTAAAGGGTAGGCTAGTGGTTAAAACGTTAAAGGGTAGGCTAGTGGTTAAAGCGTTAAAGGGTAGGCTAGTGGTTAAAGCGTTAAAGGGTAGGCTAGTGGTTAAAACGTTAAAGGGTAGGCTAGTGGTTAAAGCGTTAAAGGCTAGGCTAGTGGTTAAAGGGTAGGCTAGTGGTTAAAGCGTTAAAGGGTAGCCTAGTGGTTAAAGCGTTAAAGGGTAGGCTAGTGGTTAAAACGTTAAAGGGTAGGCTAGTGGTTAAAGCGTTAAAAGGTAGCCTAGTGGTTAGAGCGTTAAAGGGTAGGCTAGTGGTTAAAGCGTTAAAGGGTAGGCTAGTGGTTAAAGCGTTAAAAGGTAGGCTAGTGGTTAAAGCGTTAAAGGGTAGGCTAGTGGTTAAAGCGTTAAAGGGTAGGCTAGTGGGTAAAGCGTTAAAGGGTAGGCTAGTGGTTAAAGCGTTAAAGAACCACTAAACTTTGTTTTTTGTTACTCTTTTAACCATTACATATGAAAGATTTGTGGTTAGACTTATGCGGAACACCAAATTTATTCTTTAAAAACTTGTGGTTAATTAATACCGAGCGATTAAAAGTGGCCAAAAAGTCGCCTGCTTCCCTCTCGCCCGCCAACGAAACCACAGACAGGTTACGTAACTCTGTCGCCAGAGCACTGCAGTGACGTCATATGAGGAACGATTTTCAGTTAGTTGTATAGAAAATGTGTAGCACGCTCATCATTTTGATGATTTCTCGACATCAACGACCATATGCCGAATCGTTGCTTTGTCGTCAATTGCTCCTAGGGGTCGGGCGATGGTGTGCCCATGCACAGATTTCCACAGGACCCCGCAGTTCGTGCTAAATGGGTTATGTTTGTGAGTGCGAAGCGAGCGTTGTGGAAGCCTGAAACGATATCTTACTTGTGTTCAGATCGCTTCACGGAAGTTAAAGAATCAAAACTACTTACTAGTTGTAGTAAAATATGCATATGATTGATGACCATAAAGATTTTCTATGACACAACTTGTAACATAACGATTTCTTCCTCGGAAGTGAGGTTGTGGTCGAAGTAACAATAATTTTGTAAGTAGTATAATATTGACACCCACCTCGCTGCCACGAGAGAAATTGTTATGATATACGCTATTGGCCATCAATAAAATACATATTTTACTACCAGTAGAAAGTAGTTTTGATTTTGTAACTCGGTGAAAACAAACCTAAATACCATTTATCCGCAGACTGGCGGATGTTCCCGACAGGGCGCCGCCATTTTTAAAAATAACAAAATCTGTTAGAATTAATGAGATTATAGTTTGTTTTCATCAAGTTAGAAAATCAAGACTACTTTCTACTCGTTGTTAAATATGTATTGGAATCATAACCAAACGGATTTTGCATGACACAACTTATAACATAACGATTTCTTCCACGGAAGCGAGGTGGGGGTCGAAGTCACAATACTGCGCGATAAATTTCTTGCTACATTCCCATGGTTAATGTCCACTCACCAGTATGTAGATACTAGTCAATGTTCGTCTTTATATTTGGTCTTATAATCCTAATTAGTTTATTATCACACTTGTATGCATTTTGAAACTAAATAAAAGCAGACGATCTGCTGATACTTATAGTGAATTTATAACAGAACTGTAATATCTAGACATTTTATAGTTTGCCAATGTGAATCATAATTCGCACACACACCCTAGTGCATGTTGTCTGTCTCATTACACTTCACGGCGAAAACAATGATTCTGTTGAATGCTACGACAAATGAATAAAACAAAAATGCAAATATTAAAATTAAAACAGATTAAAGTTATAGGAACAATATCAGGCCATTACCTTGTTCGAGGAATATATCCATCAATATCCACAAAACTGTTCCAAATGATGTGTCTTTTAACAGTTTAATATACGAAAAAGTGATAAATCTTTTCAGGTATTGGTGTATAGTCTCATTGGTCACCCAAGATAGCACA
Organism: Haliotis rubra; assembly: GCF_003918875.1. Taxonomy (NCBI): domain Eukaryota; kingdom Metazoa; phylum Mollusca; class Gastropoda; order Lepetellida; family Haliotidae; genus Haliotis; species Haliotis rubra. The sequence continues at coordinate 912,851 of NW_025765525.1, read as the reverse complement.
CCTGGCAACTAATTGCATAATGTCCGCCTTTCTTTAAAAACAGTAATTTAGTTAGCCAATAATGGGCAATCAATCAATGTATTGCCGGTTAATCCTTTGAAAGAAGGACGTTGTTTTTACGCAGACACCGACACGACAGAGTGTATTCAGTATAGATTAGTAAATCTACATACATAAACACTACCTTTTGACAATTCCGCTGTGTAAGATAAAAGTAGTTAATCAATAAGCGTGTTATCGGTTAATCCTTTGATCGATGTTTATAATGTTGAATATTTACTCCAGACACAAGAAATGCCAAATGGGAACCTTTGTCGGGTAATCTAAGTGTGTTACCACTAATTATACCTGTTATAAATTCATTAACTGACCATCAAGTGAATGATGACAAATAACATGTGTAGGTTTATACCACCTAACACGGGTTACAACGAGGGAGTATTAATTGCTGTATTGCATGTGAAAACTTATCGGCCGACACTGTTTTGAGAATACAAACAGATTTTTACATGACATGATAAAATATCGAGGTAAAACAACACAGAAATGGGATCAATTTGGATCAGTCATTATACAAATAGGGCCTAACGACACCAATCGATTTTGACAGAATCGTCTATGAAAACAAGTTGTAACTCGGAAACTAGGCAAAGCAGGAGACAAAATTAAATGACAGTAGATTGTGAGAACATATAGCTTTCATTTTCCACAACAATTGTCACGATTTCAGGTTTATACAAGCCTGTAAACACGATAATTTACCCCCTAAAATGTAGATGAATTCTGCATCGTCCCTCAAAGCTATTCCTCATATGACGTCACAGAGGCGCGCCGCTCTGATTGGTTGAAATTTCGTTCGCGGGTGAGAATTGTGCACTGTTGTCAAAAAGGTCGATTTAAGTCAATTAAAGGTCGAAATGAGTAGTTTTAATGACGGGGTTTCATTTATAACGATGCCAGTTAGTGATTTATGTATTTGTACCCCCTAGGGTTTATGTGACCTTTAAAGGGGAACCTAGTGGTTAGAGCGTTAAAGGGTAGGCTAGTGGTTAAAGCGTTAAAGGGTAGGCTAGTGGTTAAAGCGTTAAAGGGTAGGCTAGTGGTTAAAGTGTTGAAGGGTAGGCCAGTGGTTAAAGCGTTCTCTCGTCACACGGAAGGCCCGGGTTCGATTTCCCACGTGTGTGAAGACCATTTCTGGTGTCCCCTACGTGATATTGCTGGAATATTGCTAAAAGCGGCATAAAACCTCACTCACTCACTTGTTTCTCAACTCAAATCCGATTAAACGCCATTGAAATAAGAGCGATAAAAGCCTTTCCATACTCATCACAATTCTCTGCTAAAAGCACATCCTATTGTAAGATTTTGACCATGAATCAATATAAAATTATGATGATAAGAGTCGTTTTCTCCCCATCACCCCTCACAAACAATATTTCCAAGCAACATCAAAACGGAAATCCTTGACATAAGCATGTGCAGGTTGGGTGACCCTATGAGTCCATTTGTCCATCACAGGTCAAGCATTGTCCCGATGATCAATGTGCCGTATTGACCATCCCATACACAAAATGCAATGACAAACCCTCTTCAGAGAAACTACTAACCGAAAACAATTAACAAATTAACCGTCCCGTTGACAAAGATTTTCCTATCGACTTGTCGTTCCGAATCACAAAATAATGTATATTTGATGTTAAGAAATTAAATCTAATCTCCGGGATTAAAACTCGTGACAGCTTAAGTGATTAACTCACATATAATCCTTAGAGATTCAGAAGAACCAATAACTGACACAGGCTTATGAATAAAGAAATGTAATTTATTTCATAATTAATTCATGATCGTCCTATAATAACAAGCACGAGCATTAAAGCACTGAGCACAATGTAAACCCACGAAGGGAATTGGATATTTTTTAAGGAAATGATTTGTTGTTTTAACAAAAAGAAAATAATTATTTGTTGGATGTCTGAAAAGGTGTAGCGTGAAAATTCGGTAAACTGATCAGCTTCTGCTTTCACAGAAAACAATGCGTGTTTTGAAACGCTGATATAAAATATTTCTTATCTCCATATGATTCCCCACACAGCTCGCATCCAAATCCATTCCTCTAGAATATCAAACGGCGGGTCCCTAAAACTTCATTTCTATAAAAAATGAGCCCCAGTGAGATGAAAGATGACATTTGCATTACAAAAGTCCCACCAGGAAGGGGTTATGATATGGTTCAGGGACGGTGTGACAGACTAGAACCCCGTTCCTAAAATAGTCGTCAGGGAAGCAGAGCTGCCAGACTTGGCGAGCGCAGCGTACGCCCATGGTAAAGCACGGAAGCCTAAGACCACCTTAACTTTACGATAGTTTTCTGGAAGCAACCTTCAGTCCCATAGAGATTCCGATCACTCTTAGTACCCTGAAGAGTCTAGTTGACTGATTTAATATTCCAAGGTACAACTATTATTATTATTATTATTATTATTATTATTATATGATATTTATATAGCGCACATATCCAGGCACCTAGTGCTTGCTCAAGGCGCTGGGTTTTTTTCCTCTCGATCATTGGATGTCAGTCTCAACGGCACATCGTGTTATCAATCTCAACTCCCTGGGGATGATACAACTCTTGCAGCCACTAGGCGCACCAAGTTATTGTGGCCTTCTCATCCTAACGAGGTACCCATTCACAGCTGGGTGGACTGGGACACATAGTCACAGTACTTTGTACTTTGAGCCTTTACCCTTCACAGTACAAGAAGGGTAAAGGTTCAGTTACTAAGGTACTTTAGGACAGTTACTAAGGTACTTTAGGACAGTTACTAAGTTACTTTACGTAGCATACAGATGCTGACGACCATGCATAGTTGATGGCAAATACTATTGGACATCGATTTCTGACTTCCACAGACTATTGAGTTGAATTTGAATTTTTATGTGTTGTGCTGAGGCTTTCTGTAGCTTTGATCGGATGTTGATTGATGTTTCCTTGATGACATACATTGTTGTGAATGTGGAGTGCATGTTTGTTTAATGAAAGGCCCTTTGTTACGTGTCGTGAAGATATAAATGTGTCCCCCTTGTGATCTGTGCGGTGAGGGCAGGACGGAGGCAACATCAAATGCTGGCTTCTGTCAAAAATAACGTTTCAGGATTTGTTGAGTTCCTCTCTGCCACGTGTTATTGTGTGAGGAGATGTTTCCTTTTTCTCATAATACCGACGTTTACTTATAATGACATTAATGCTTCCTCCTCATATCCTCCACGTCAGTTCAACACGCCATTCATACATCTTCCCACCTCACCACGTCAGTTCAACACGTCATTCATACATCTTCCCACCTCAACACGTCAGTTCAACACGCCATTCATACATCTCCCCACCTCACCCACGTCAGTTCAACACGATATTCATACTCTTCCCACCTCACCCACGTCAATTCAACACGTCATTCATACATCTTTACAACTCACCCATGTCCATTCAACACGCCATTCATACATCTTCCCACCTCGCCACGTCAATTCAACGCGCCCCATTCATACATCTTCCCACCTCACCAAGTCAATTCAACTCACCATTCATACATCTTCCCACCTCGCCATGTCAATTCAACTCACCATTCATACATCTTCCCACCTCGCCATGTCAATTCAACACGCCATTCATACATCTTCCCACCTCGCCACGTCAATTCAACGCGCCATTCATACATCTTCCCACCTCGCCACGTCAATTCAACTCACCATTCATACATCTTCCCACATCACCCACGTCAATTCAAAACGCCATTCATACTCTTCTCACCTCACCATATCAATTTAGCACACCATTCACACATTTTCCCAACTCAACAATTTCCATTCAACACGTCATTCATACATCTTTACAACTCACCCATGTCCATTCAACACGTCATTCATACATCTACCCAACTCACCCATGTCCATTCGACACGTCATTCACACATCGTCCCAACTCACCCATGTCAATTCAACACGACATTCATTCATCTTCCCACCTCACCCCAAGCCATTCAACACGCCATTCATACATCTTCCCACCTCGCCACGTCAATTCAACGCGCCCCATTCATACATCTTCCCACCTCACCAAGTCAATTCAACTCACCATTCATACATCTTCCCACCTCGCCATGTCAATTCAACTCACCATTCATACATCTTCCCACCTCGCCATGTCAATTCAACACGCCATTCATACATCTTCCCACCTCGCCACGTCAATTCAACTCACCATTCATACATCTTCCCACCTCGCCACGTCAATTCAACTCACCATTCATACATCTTCCCACCTCACCCCCAGCCATTCAACACGCCATTCACAGGGCCTAGATTTTCGAAGCTCTCTTAGCTCTAAGAAAGTCGTAAGTGCCATACATTAACATTAACTTAAGACTATCTTAGCGCTAAGATAGTCGTAAGTACCATACATTAACATTAACTTACAACTATCTTAGCGCTAAGAGAGCTTCGAAAATCTAGGCCCAGATCTTCCCACCTTAGCCATGTCAATTCAACGCGCCATTCATACATCTTCCCACCTCACCACGTCAATTCAACACGAAATTCATACGTCTTCCATATTGTCATCAATACTCTCATACCATATAAACGGAAAACACCCCGTGTCCTTTTTCCAACGCCCTCCCTCACTCACTCACTCACACGCCCACCCTTCCACTCACTCACTCACTCCGGCTTACCGACATAGGTGTTGTTATTTGACTCTATTTTCGGGACGTCTTCAGTCCAGGGCTTGCGTCTTGTTGCTCTCTTCTCCCGTCTGTCCGCCAACACCTGGTTGCCCTTGGCTACGACGCTGTTGTTGCTGGCAGTGAGGGAACTTGTGGCGGACTTGGAGAACGCTGATGTTGACACGACGCGGTTCTGAAAACAGAGGATATTTACTGCAACATCGGAAAATAAGTTGGAAATACATGACTTCTGAATCAACTGTGAAGGATTCAAGAAAGTTTCACAAACTTAAACGTACAAACAACTTTCATTGGTAAATTGCTCCGAACATTGAAGATGAAATGGGGTTTCACGTTGTTTCCTGCACCTATAAAGACATGCGCGCGTGTGTGTTTGATTGCTTTGACCGAGATGGTTAGTCCTTGTCTCCATTTCATGCCGAGGTAACACAGAGTACTATATTTACCTGTCTTTAATATGACGCGGCCAGGGAATCGACCTTTTGCCCACTGGCAAACAATTCCATGGCATTAAGACGCCAAAACCAATGTACCAAAAATAAACATGATATTCCTTGCTAGTTTGGAACTTTCTGAAAGAAATTAAAACATTTAAGTTAGGTTGCTGTGGAATCCGTTTGATCCGTTTACATTGTTGCGTCCCTTGGTCGTGAGGTGAGGTAAGGTGAGGTGAAATTGGGTTTAACGTTGTGCTTGAGAATATTTCGCTCATATGACGACGTGCATGCGTGTGTATGTGTATGTGCGGCTGCTTGTACTAGCCCAGACTTAAGCTGGTTTTATAGTGCTAGCCCACTGAGATACCATGTCGCAGTGAAGCATGAATACCCCACTCAGACACATTATACTGACTCCGAGCCGACCAGTCCTTGTTGTACCCATTAATGCCGAGCGCCAGGCAGGGACCAACAAATACCATATCTTGACGCGGTCGGGGATCGAACCCGCGACCTTCCGCATTCCGGGCGGACGCTCTAACCACTACACCACGGAGGCGGCCCCTTTGGTCTTGAGTTCGAATCCCGGTCAACTAACTCCCGGTTTGTCATCATCGTATCCGTGCTCGTTGGTGTTATCACAGTGGTTGGTAACATCAAATACCTGCATCAGCTACAGATGCTTCCACACCCTGATTTAAACGAAATAGGCACGACTCCCAGTACTAAGCTGGTTCCCGGCTCCTTTTGCGCGTCAACTCGCGACATGAGAGACGGGGCCCAGCTTACTTCCGGTATCAGATTTCCGGTGACAAGCGTATATTCAAGAACCAGTTCTGGTTCCAAATTGAACGACTGCCAATTAATAGGACTTTACTTTGACCGGACCAAGTGTACGTTGTTTGTTACAAGGAGCACTGAGGTCTCGCGAAGAGCCGTGATCTACTTACGGGCCCTATACCGTTCAAAGCGAGTTCAATCTAACAATGCCCCACCATTATATGTATTATAACACTTTACTGAGAACTGTTGTATCTTCCTAGTTGATTTATCCTCACACCAACCCGCAAGTGTGCCCAAAGTCTATGTTAAAGTATCGGAGTTACAGCAAGTAAGGTATTATGCCGCCTTTAGCAATATTCCAACAATATCATGGCGGTGGACACCATGTCGCGCCCATGTTTGGAATAGAACCCGGGTCTTCAAGCGAACACTTTAAACACTAGGCTACCCCACCGCCGTTATCAGAGTAACAATAAACGTAGTTCTATTATGCTTTGTGCAGTGGTTTATATGAACATCGACACGAGGTCAACGGGTCAACAAGGGAGCCCATTATGTCCACCCGATCCTCAGTTCGTCAGCTTTTACAACCTCCATGATGAACTATTGTGTAACGGCGAGTTTAAATGACGGTGGCCTGTTTCGCTACATCTAGATAGCATTGTGAAGCATACTGACCGTTCGAAATCGAGGCTGCGAGTTACCGGACTTGGAACTGGTAGCAAGGGACATGTCCAGTGAATCTGACCCCGTGGCCTTGGAGGTCCGTGACCCGCTGGACAGCGAGGGGAGTCCATGATCACAAGGCCAGTTGGTCCAGCTCTTCTGAAAGAGGGCGTGGTTCCTTAAAATCTGCGCGTTGTCCATCTCAAGCTGCAACACAACGTACGAAGAACGTAAATAATATGACGGAAAGAGACTGTTCAAAGTGAAACATGACATAGATGAACAGTGGGGAATATCTTTGCATCTTCCTGAGTGTTCTCTAAATGCACGAGAATCACCGTTTGTGAATATGAAACCAAAACAACCACCCCAACCCTTCTTCTTAATGTGCTGGATAACCGGATCGGTGTCCAGGGTTCAGCCTTGGAATGGATCCGAACGTACTTGTCAAATAGATCACAGGTTGTAAGCATCGGTGGTGTAAACTCACAGAAGACAGATCTACTTTATGGTGTTTCACAGGGGTCTGTTCTTGGGCCGATCCTGTTCACTATATACACGCTACCAACTGGTGACATTGCCAGAGCACACAAGCACTGGATGACATCAAACTTTCTGAAATTGAACGATGATAAAACAAAGTTGTTGGTCATCTGCCCTAAGCAAACCATGACAAGGATCCATCTGCCACAGTTCAAAATTGGCGAACACACAATACCCAGAAGTCCACATGCCAGGAATCTGGGGGTTGTCTTTGACGCGTTACTCAGGTTAGAGACCCATATCAACTCTGTCTGCGAGAGTTCATACCACCACATTAGAAATATTGGTCTGATAAGGAGGTACCTTGATGTGGATACCACACGAGCTCTAGTCCAAGCCTATGTTACATCCAGGATAGACTATTGTAACTCGCTGCTATATGGCCTTCCAGAACAACTCATAAATAGGCTCCAAAAAGCACAAAATACAGCTGCAAGAATCATCACTAGAACAGCGAAGTGGGATTGGCTTCCTGTCCACCACAGAATCCAATACAAGATCCTCGTTCTTGTATTCAAATATCTGAAGGGTCTTGCTCCATCATATCTGTCCAGCATGATAGAAACCTATCAACAGTCCATCAGTTAAGATCAGTTGAACAGAATCTACTTGATGTTTGGATATATCACGGCGTTTGGATGTTTGGAGATAGATCTTCTGGTAAAGCAGGTCCAGTTCTCTGGAACAGATTACCCCCTCACCTAAGATCAGAACAACAGCTATCCACTTTCAAGGCCCAGCTAAAGCCTCAATTATAGAGGGAAGCATTCAATCTATAACTATTGCTTGAAGTGTTTTCCTGGAACTGATGCGCTTTTGAGCAGCTTCTGCTGGATTCTAGCGCTCTATAAATGTATATATATATATATGTATGTATGTATGTATATATATATGTATGTATGTATGTATGTATGTATGTATGTATGTATGTATGTATGTATATGTATGTATGTATGTATGTATGTATGTATGTATGTATGTCTATATATACATATATATAACCCAACAAAACCAATATCAAACAAAACAATCACACACCTCACCCCCAAAAAAAAAAAGAAAAAAGATACACACTACCCCCCAAAACACAACAACAAAAAAACAAAACAAAACAAAACACAAAAAAACAACCCGACAACAACCCAAACATACAACAAAACAAAACAAGCAAAACCAACCAAACAAAACAAAGGAAAAAACCAACTCCAAACCCAGACAACAATACCAACAACACAAAATACTACATTAAAAAGACATCCACCAAAACTAACATTCAAACATTAAGTACCTCCGTTAAAGATTATAAGTTATTGACTTGCCTAACGTTCCTACAACAACCAAAACCAAACAAGAAAAGTAACAGATAAAAAGCAAGCAAAAACAAAAACTCACCACTACAAACTTAAACAGGATCACTTTTCAAATTTCAAGGATGTCTCTTGCGAAAAAAGGTCTAAAATACGTTTGTGTAAATTAGGTTACAACACAACTCCAGTCGATAATAGATTATGGCTGATGGTCAAACAGTGCTTCAAGATACATTGTGTTCTCAAGTATTAGTCACAGTGTTCGACGATGTAGCACAAAAGCCGTGTAGTGCGGTGTTCACGTCGTGGCGTTACTGAGTAATGGTCGATGGTTCCAAGGATGCCGGCTCAGCGTTTTGTCATTTTGTTTATTATGTGATGATGGCGAGGGGGTATTGATTCTGTCAACAAGGAAGCGACATCTCCCGGCACATCCCTGGGAAGTCACAGGTGCGAGTCTCACTCAGTGAATGCACCACCACACTGTACATCATTAAACGTTGGAGGATTTACGTTTGGATAACGTTATTGACGGTGTCGAATTCTGATTGCAGATCGATGTTCTCTAGAGACGAGCACTAACAATTAACTATCTTGTGTAATATCCGAACAAACAAAAAGTAAATATTTATTTTGTCCTGTTTATGTTACATGATTCTGTTAGTGTTATTTTGAATTAAAACTGTATTGAGTGAGTTGATTGAGTGGAACTCGGGGGTGTTTTTAATGATGAACTGCTAGGAAAGAAACATACACCCATATTTGATTGTGGCTAAAATGAAACAAATAGGAGATAGTCATTCGGTCGTGGTGTGTCTGATACGAGTATCATAGTATGTTTTAGGCCTCTAGTTCGTAATGTTTCGGCAACTGTTTTTATCGCTTTTTATTTCAAGTATATACTTTTTTTGCCCGACACTCTATCACGTGATAGAGTGCATTGAAGCAGAAAACACCTGGGGCATAAACCAAATAATATATCAGCCGATTTCTGCATCACTGAACTGTTTCAAGTCCCCACTAGTTCTGTAAATCCGTACGGCTCCAAGATGTTGCTGAATAAGTATGTCATTCAATGACATGTAGGTTATCATTATAGTTCTGGTGATGATGATGATTATGATGATGGCGATGATCTTACAGTTAGGTTTCATTGTTCTTAAAGAAGGCTCCAATGTAGTTAGGCAAATAATCAATCAATCGATTACCGTGAAGGCCATCCGCTCATATACATTGCACGAACATCAATTTACACGTATTGTAGTGGCAACAATCATAATTATATTCATCCTTCATTTATTAGCATGTTCAACTTAACAAGCACGATGGTGTGATTTGTTATGTATGCATTTTCATATTGGTGATACATGGTTTTTGAAATCATTTGATTTTAGTTGTACTAAAAGGAGACGATACAAGTAAAAAGTGATATTTATTCTATTCACCCCTGTTACATAAAGGGCAGGTTGTCATACTGTAAATTTGAGCAATCTAACAGCTATCTTCGGCCGTAATGGTCACCCTCTAAACTTCACTGAAATGATTCGTCTCCAATTGTCGATTTCTCTGTTGTGTTGTTGCCAAGATAGGGGGCAATGAATTAAGTGTTCCGATGAGTGAGTATGGATTTACGCCGCTTTCAGCAATATTCCAGCTCAAATATCACGGAGGAAGACACCAGAAATGGGCTTCACACATTGTACCCATGTAGGAATCGAACCTGGGTCTTCGGCGTGGCGAGCGAACGCTTTAACCATTAGGCTACCCAAACGCCCTTGTTCCGATATCAAAGCCCTGCACTTAACGCCTGTGACTTTGCAGTTACGAAAAGGTGAGGTGAAATTGGGTTTAACGTCGTGCTTGAGAATATTTCGCTCATATGACGACGTGCATGCTTGTGTATGTGTATGTGCGTCTGATTGTACTAGCCCAGACTGAAGCTGGTTTTATAGTGCTAGCCCACTGAGATACCATGCCGCAGTTAAGCATGACTACCCCACTCAGACACATTATACTGACTCCGAGCCGACCAGTCCTTGTTGTACCCATTAATGCCGAGCGCCAGGCAGGGACCAACAAGTACCATATTTTAACGTCTTTTGGTATGACGCGGTCGGGGATCGAACCCGCGACCTTCCGCTCTGCGGGCGGACGCTCTAACCACTACACCACGCAGGCACCCTTACGAAAATCCTACCCTGACACCATTATGTACCCTAGGGAGACACTGATTTTTGCAACACTCTGAAAACTGACCCTGGGTCCCAAAACGCTCACGTCCCTAAAGGGACCATGCATAGTTACCGATTATTCTTATTAGAATAGTTAGTTGCCATAGCAATTGCTTACCTCGATGACACCCCTTAGTTACCCCGTTAATCCAGTTACTAAGAGATTGAATAACCTTAGCTACCGTACACCTTGGTTACCTCAGTGTCACCCCTTGGTTACCTCGGACCATCCAAGTATTTCCAGGTTGAATAACCTTAGTTACCGTAAACATTGGTTACCTCCGTGACACCATTGGTTACCTCAGTGACACCCCTTGGTTACCTTGGACAATCCAAGTATTTCCAGGTTGAATAACCTTAGTTACCGTAAACATTGGTTACCTCCGTGACACCATTGGTTACCTCAGTGACACCCCTTGGCTCTTGGACAATCCAAGTATTTCCAGCGGAGAATCTAACTACTTACCGTAAACATTGGTTACCTCCGTGACCCCCCGTGGTTACCGCGGAGAATCTAACTACTTCTAACTTGGTTTCCCCCTTAAACCCATTTTACTGCCTTTGCGAAGCCGATATACATTTCTGCTAAACTATCCCAGCAACATTCCATAATTACCCCCCTTGAAACCCCCTTGCAAGGTGCCGACGGTTACACGTTTAATTGAATAATTGAGGATGCATGTCCCATGATTAATGAAATTTACATTTTGCATATCCCAACTTTCACCTGATCACAAACAATCACTTGTTTATCAAAACGCCGTAACACCAATGACAACTTCAGTGGCCTAAACAGTCAACAAAACTACAAGAAACAAGCAGCAATCGTGGGAGTCAGGTACGGTGTGAATTACAACCAGTCTCTTAAAGTTGTTAAATATTAACTGTTTTCTATTGTATGCCCGTTGTTGACATGCCAGTGACATTTGCCCCTGGGATGCAGCCCGGCGATACAGAGCGCCCTCCGTGGGCATGTCACAGTTAAGTACGCTGATGTTGTTACCGTTGTCATGGTGAGCATTGTATGCAACACGCAGTGCCATCAACCAAGTTTGTTTCATTCGTGTGAGTGTTTTGAACAAGGATTCGCGAAAAATAATACCATGTTCATATTTATAAAAAATATAAACGTTGACAGCCAGCATTCTACACCTAAAGCAGGCCAGGATGACCGTGTTTACAGCAAAAGGGGCATTGCGATGAAAAATACAAAACAACCCCACACCGCTACCCTATTCCATTTCCTTCAGTCACATATTCCGAGGGACAGTGGGGGTAGCCTAGCGGTAAGCGTTCGCTCGTCACGCCGAAGACCCGGGTTCGATTCCCTACATCTGGTGTCCACCGCCGAGTTATTGCTGGAATATTGCTAAAAGCGGCGTAAAACCCAACTCACTCACTCACTTATTTCGAACATGATTACCGTTAAGATATAAACTGACAGACAAAAGAAAGTATACACTTGAAAACCGGATGTGCCCAAAGGTTACAAAACGTTCTAGGCTGGGAACATTTGCCGAAACACTGCCAGCTTATCCAAAACACAACTATGATCCAAAACGCAAATATTTCGCCATTGAAAAGACTCTTTGTTTCTTCGTCATCAAACATGGTGTACACTTTCTTTCGCATGTAAGTATATTCTGTTATAATCCAAATGATAGAAGTCAACGCCCTGAAGCCAGTATGGGACCCGAGGGGATTTTGGATGAGATAATATGTCCCCTGGAACGTGTCTTGGTTAATTGCACACCACAGTATCAAGTTATAATAATAATAATAATAATAATAATAATAATAATAATAATAATAGTTCATTTATAAAGCGCCTAATATCCATCTAACTTGTTGTTCACTGGACGCTGTAATCAGAATCTGATTATTATGACCCCGGATAACCCAAGCTGCCTTTGAGGCACACTTGTCTTACCGGATACCTATTTAAGTTGTGCTTAATGCTCATGCTGTTGATCACTGGATCCAGACTCGATTATTTACAGACAGCCGTGATAGTAGCTGGAATTATTATTATAACTGGGCATAAACAACAAACAAACAAAAACAGATAAGCATCTGTTTCTGGCTACCTCCTTTGACAACCATATTTTTCTGGCGACCTATTAACACAAAATTGTTAATTACCTATTAACACAAGCAGAGTTAACTCGGAAACCTGTTCTACCCCTAATTTCTCCAATATGGACCCGACAATGACTGGCATGGAATGACACTCATTGCATAAGACGTTATCGCAGGTCATGCAATGTTATCACTTGATATATCGATTATTGACGTCGACTTCGATTTGTCTACACTTAATGTTCGATTTATACGTGTTTCATTCAACGTCTGTCAGAATATTGATGCAGTTTCGTTTTCCACAAACAATAAACTAAATTGCATTTGTTCAAAATAACGATTTTACCGCAACCGCCGGTATACTTCAGAAGATGCATTGTGGAGAGATTCCTGCATGGTCTCCATCATCGCACAACAAAGAGTTTATTTCATACATGAATGTGTTTATCCTTTTACACGTGGATTTCTGCATCTGAGCGCTGATAGTTTAAAGTGACTGTGGTGCACTGAAGCAAGAACAACGACGACGGCGACACAGCACGACAGCAGCTTGTGTTTCGTACAGAAGGGTCTAAGAGCCAGGTTCCGGTACATATGTACTTGTTTAATGTTGCTCCCCAGGGAGAGTCAGGGGAATTTAAAATTGCCCATATTGGCCTCATTTTTATATCATGTCTGTATTGTCCTACATTGTTCATATTGTTACATTGTCAGATATTTTCAATATTTCTCCATTGTAAAAGAGGCGATGGGGTAGCCTAGTGGTTAAAGCGTTCGTTCGTCACGCTGAAGGCCCGGGTTCGATTCCCCACATGGATACATTGTGTGAAGACCATTTCTGTTGTCCCCCGCCCTCATATTGCTAAAAACGGCGTAAAACAAAACTCACTCCATTGTAAAGCTTTGTAAAGATATTCAGTTTAAATGACAATATCTACTTTATGTAACGATATCTAGTGTATATGACAATATCTACTTTATATGATGATATCTAGTTTATATGACGATATCCGGCATATATGATATCTAGTTTAAATGACTATGTCGAATTTATGTGATAATAATTTGTCGATATGATATCTATTTTATATGATGACATGAAGTTAATACCTTGCTTGTTTGATAGTTGTCTGACGCCAGACTCACCGGCATTATAACTGCGGTCTGTAAGAATCGAGTCTGGACCAGACAATACAGTGATTTTGTGAGCCAAAACATGGTGTACATGTATTTAAAAATATCGCTGTCACCGGCCTTGACCACCCTGTCTGCTGACCGCATCTGACGACATACACGCTGCTGGTGGTCGATAACAACCCGATATATACTGAGAGAACAAAATAAGGGATCACATTAAAGCACAAGTGTTCCTTTATTTTTGTCCAGGTTTCTTCACAAGCGTTGTATCGCATAGCTTGTGAAGAAACCTGGAAACAAATAACGGAACACTTGTGCTTTCATGTGATCCCTTATTTTTCCCCCTCAGTATATATTGTGTATATCTATAGTTGCTTTACATGATGATAATAAATTCTTCTCCTTTCTTACATGATAATATTAAGGTTTCCTGATAATATTTAGATATTGTCATATTATATTTAGTTCACACGGTGTTGTCAATTAAAAAGTTAATATCTCCTTATCCGTCATTTCATTCTTTAGATTATATCAGTTGTAAACTGCTACACCAACTAGTTTTCGTGTATATTAACTTAAAATGTAAACGTAATACTCCAATAACTTCATTTGAGAAAGTAATGTCTTCTTTATTCCAAAAGAAAATAAATTTGAACACTAATTTCTATAAGTTAATCAAAAGAACACGCCATAGGAAAGTAACGTCTGAGAAAGAAACTAAATTTATAGTATTCTGTAGTTTAAGTCATCTGGAGAGCAATAGAAATGTGTTTTATCAGGAATACTACCGTTAAAGTTCTATTTGTATTTTCTATTTGTATAAAAAAATAAATATTAATAACTTAATCAGACTGTGACCACACACCTACCTTCACCTCAAGCTTTGAGAATATAAAAACAACACACAGTATGTTTTATATTGAATACGTCATTTAGAATTTTCATACTGTGAAAAAATCATTAGTTTTAACTTCAAGTGATTTAACTTTCATCTGTGAAAACATCTAAGTTCCACAAATTAGAAAGAACTCTCACACCCCCACTTTCACCTGAAGCTTTGAGAATAGAAGCTAAAAGAAACTGGAAAGAAAAAAAACCCAATGTGTTTTACAATGAATACTACATTCAGTATTTATGTTGTGAAAAATCCTTTTAACTTCAAGTGATTTAACTTTCCCCGTGAACAGCTCAAAGTTACACAAACCAGACAATATATGCGCTTACCTGTGCGTTCTTCCCTGTGTTGTGACAGTGTGGTGTGTCCCCACGTCTCTAGGCGAGCGATGCCATCTGCCTGCTCGACGCCTGACAACACACAACTCAGGACTGATCAATTCCTTAGAAACGGCGAAGCATCCACACCAGTCGCCGTTGCTGCTGACGTCCCTACTCCTTGTCCCGTGGGATCCCAAAGCAGAATAGACAAGAAGTATCCTGTCGTTGTAGGTGTCGATTGATGAGAGTACTTACAATACGTAAAGGATGATTGTGTACCATGCTGTTGTCGTGGTTGATCGACCATTCAACCATTGGTTACGTCGACGCCATGTTTCATAGGGCGCCGTGATATGGCTAATCTTTTGTTGAACGCGAATTAATAGTATTCACTCACTCACTCACTCATCATTAAGTCGGTCAATATGAATACTAGTATTTTGAATTAATGCCAATTTAACAATGGATGAACATGTTGTAACAGTTCTGGGCCCCGATCTAAGTACTAAGGTTTTGTTTGTTGTTTAACGCCGCACTCAGCAGTATACCTACTATATGGCGGCGGTCTGTAAATAATTGAGTTTTGATTAGACAACCCAGTGATCAACATCATGAGCATTTATCTTCTCTAATATACTGATGGGCAAAAGAAACTTTCTCTTGCAAATTGTTTCATAATATTAACATAAGAAAATATAATCAAATGCAAATTGACCCATAGTTATTGTCAACAACAAGGGTTCGATTCTGACCAACATCAGCGCTCAAACGCATCTCTTGACAACTTTGCATCGAAAACAGCAAAATACACGTGTTTTGCAAGTGAGGTTAAAATGCACGTGCATGCATGGTATAAAACCACCTCACAGCAGAGAGCACATCGTACTGCAGCAGAAAACCACTTTACAATGCCGAAGTTAACTTCGTCGTCGGCGTTACCAACAGACTGGTCAGGCCTCAGACAGGCCCCAGACAGGCAGACCCCGGGTGACAACTGCGCAGGAAGACCGCCACCTGTGGACGTTACACCGTAGGCACCGCTTCCTGGGTAACGTCATCAGCGTCAACAGCACTCGGTCACCCAGTGAGTCGAAGGATAGTGTCAAGGAGACTACGGGCCTATGGTATCAGGCCCTACCGACCGTACCGAGGAACGCTGCTGACAGACCGACATGGTCGCTCGAGTTGTCCACAACTTCTTTCACGCCAACAACGTCAACGTCCTGCCATGGCCTGCACGCTATCCTGACGGGTCGCCAATCAAGCACATATGGGACCACCTTGATAGAGTTATTCAACGGAGACAGAACTCACCAGTTACAGTACAGCAAATGATTCAAGCCCTTGTCGAAGAATGGAGGCGAATCCCAGCTGACGTCATCAGACGCCTCACAACTTCAGTCAGAAGACGTGTGTCTGCATGTATTCTATCCAGAGGTGGACAAACTCGCTATTAGAGACTTCTGTTCACGCTTTGCTGTGTTTCCTGAATGGACCCACTGATCGTGAATTCTCTAGTTTGACCCCATGTCGACCATAACCTGTTCAATAAGTTGTCAGCCTTGTTACAAACCGTACGTTTGTACTTAGCACGTGCCTATGTCATTGCTTCATAAATTATATATTGCAATCTTCGATTTCTTGTTGTTGTTTTTAAGTGAGATCAAATTGAACGAGGAGAAAGTTTCTTTTGGCTATCGGTATATTAACTTACAATAGTCGTAGGACTGCGATCGCTTGGGAACGGGGCCGGACTGCTTTCATGTTGACTGAATGTTTTAGTCACATTTTCATGAATGAGTGAGTGAATGAGTGAATCAGTTTTATTCCGCTTCTAGCAATATTAAAACTATGTCACGGCGGAAGACACCAGTAACAGGGAGGAACCGAACCCGAGCCTGATATCACCCAATGTTCGTGAAATTATAATGCACTGTGTAGGTCTGAGCTGAGAGCCTGGTTCACACTGGCCGTGGTGCCTTTTCGCATAATGAGTGAGTGTGGTTTTACGCCGCGTTTAGGAATATTCCAGCAATACCACGGCGGGGGACACCAGAAATGGTCTTCCCACATTGTACCCATGTGGGGTATTGAACCCGGGTCTTCGGCGTGACGAGCGAACGCTTTAACCTCTAGGCTACCCCACCGTCCCCGCATAGATGGAATATCTTTGCGCCTTAAACAACATTTACTATTTACTTACTCTGATGACAGTCATTGCGTGAGATGACTCACGCTATTTTGTAATGTGCGATATACACGTCGTATGACACACATGCGATATGTTTAATAGATAATCCTATGTTGAGATGTCTGGCTGACCTGGCATGTATATGTTTACTCTAATCACGTGGTTCTATGCTCGTCGATGTGTTCCACATTTGAATGTTTCAGTATGACTTTATTCCATGTTTAGCAATATTCCAGAAATACCAGGGCGGGAGCGACAAGAAATGGTCTTCACACATTTCACTCATGAAAGGAATCAAGGAATCGAAACCTTCGGTGTGACCAGCGAACGCTTTAACCACTAAGCTATCCCACCACTCACTTTGATACTCAAAGGACCGCCTCCGTGGTGTAGTGGTTAGAGCGTCCGCCCGGAGAGCGAAAGGTCGCGGGTTCGATCCCCGACCGCGTCATACCAAAAGACGTTAAAATATGGTCCCTGCCTGGCGCTCGGCATTAATGGGTACAACAAGGACTGGTCGGCTCGGAGTCAGTATAATGTGCCTGAGTGGGATATTCATGCTTCACTGCGGCATGGTATCTCAGTGGGCTAGCACTATAAACCAGCTTAAGTCTTGGCTAGTACAAGCAGCATACATACACGTACACACGCATGCACGTCGTCATATTAGCGAAATATTCTCAAGCACGACGTAAAACCCAATTTCACCTCACCTCACCTTGATACTCAAAGCGATCGTAGCGCTACGGTGACCGTAAGCCTATGTTAAAGTATGGGAGTTACGATCACCTTAGAGCAAAAATGGATCGTGTGCAAGTGGACCCTGGTGACCACCAGATGGGTACAAGATTTCTCTCTCTCTCTCAAACACGCACGCACGCAAACACACATACATGTATATATATAATAGCAATGTTTAATTTGAGGTTGACACACTCCCATTCACTGAGCGTGATTTAGTGTGAACACGGAGTTTGAAGCCAGATCAAATTCCCATCTAAATTTGCAACACATGTGGTTTGGCAGAGGAGCCATTGTCGCGTGATATCCCCTTTCCAACCCAGATAACTCATTCTTAGCGGAGATTTCCTGGTAGTCTAACAATGATCAGCTAAACGAATCTTTAGTGATTTTACGAAGCTTCTGAAATGTACACACCGTTGTTTGTTTTGAACATTCGGGACCAACTCGTGTTAGGGTAGCATTTTTATTTTCTGTGTTACTCATTGCCCGGCCGACACTTCCAATTTCATTGCCGACCCCCCAGCCACCCCCACCCCAATTGTTTTTACATTTCAACAACGCCGACTCGAACCTAAAACGTACCGCCTCGTCATATAAATTGTTTATCTTATAATCAGTCGCTGCCACAAGTCCAAAGAACGCGACAAACTGTAATAAGAATTACAATAAATGAGAATGAAGAACATTATTCAGATAATTTCGTCTTAATAAGTTTGATTTTTCCTCCGACCGACCGACCCATATTCAGAATTTGGTGGCCCAACGTGTATAATCAGTGTATAAAATAAGGCCCGTCCGACCGCCCGAGACAGGCTAGATTTCTGCCGGACGGTCTAATTTTACAGCTAGCCAGCCCGATGGACGGGTGAATTTTTTTTTCAGATAACGTGTCTATTTAGTATTTAAGTAGGACTGGTTAAATCCCTTCTGGGCTGGTAAGTTTTGAAGTTACCAGCCCAGATGTCTGGCTTGGTTTTTGGCTTATTTCATACACTGGTATAATAGAAAAATTGATGCCCTTATTCCGGGAGAAGCTGACTCTTCTTCCAGCCTACGGATCGATGACGTATGTTGTTCGAATTCGCACATATCTGGGGCCAAGTCGTTCCTAAAGGACGCGATTGTTTTCGAATCCTAACACTACGCAAAAATGGTGAAATCTTTGAGCTATTGCGTTGTCAAACCAAGAAACATCAGGGCAAAGACGATGGTCTATTATCACAGCCAAATCTGCTTCACGATAGGACGAAGCTGTTATTCTACCATATGTCCGTAGGATGTCCGTGCTCGTGCATGTACACCACTTGGGACTTGACGCCATCACTGAGAGACCCGTGAAGATCCGGGTTAGAATCTGTCTTCAGTAACCCATGCTTGTCGTAAGAGGTGACTAACAGGATCAGGGTGGTCAGGCTCGGTCACTACGTCAGATGACAAAAACACCAATGCTCCAATGCAGACGCGGCGAGGCCAGACTTTAGATCTGTTGCGTAGTTCTGAACCATATTTCTGCTTCACAATTCGTCGCAAACCAGGATGAATCAGTTGAAGCCAAAGAACCACAATGGTGTTCTCGAGTGTAGGGGTAAGATCCTCATCAGTTAGAATTTCCTCGCCATGATGTGTTATGTTTCCCTCTGTGGTTAACAGATTGTCTTCAAAGAAGGCTGTTAATCGTTGGAAAAGGTCCTCAGGTCTTTCAGCTGGCTTGAGAGTAATATTAACAAGGTCTAGGTGTGCACCAGTAGATTGGAAACCGTAGTGTTGTCTGATTTTCTGCCAAATGTCAGGGAGAGAGGTCGAACCCTTGATGATAGAATTTCTTGAGATAACAGAGCAGTAGTCCGCGATTTGTCCGAGCATGAGTTCAAGCTGAGCATTTTTCTGAGCAGCAGTTTTACGTCGTGCCTGTGTTACGGAATCACCATCAGATTGTAAGCCTCTGTGGGGATTAGCAGCACTTTTCTTTTGCCAAGTGAATCCATCGTTTAAGAAGGGTGCGAAGTTATTGTCCATAGACAAAATATAAATAAGATTTTGTCTCCAATTCTCGAAAGAATTGATAGTCTCATTAGTAGTTAACTGCCACTGCTTGGGTGCACGTGCTGCAGCCATTATATTCCTGAATGGCGCTCACGATGTTAATAATTGACGCAGTTTGCTTGGACCTACAAGAACGTAATGGCACTCGATCGCACTGCTTACTGGAGGTGAAAGGTGTCGTGGATTACTTTGTTTGTCAAGTAAATGTCTTCCAACGTGGGTAAAACCGCTGCCACCACGCCAGTAAACAAAAACACCATTGCTCTAATGCAGACACAGCGAGGCCGGACATTTAATACAAAAACTGGGAATGGCCCGTACAAAAGTAGGAACAGGATAGAAAACGAAACGAAACGAAACGTAGTGGCGCTAGGCTGACACATGTCATCGTATCCCAGTTGCGTAGATCGATGCTCATGCTGTTGATCACTGGATTGTTTGGTCCAGACTCGATTATTTACAGGCCGCCGCCATATAGCTGGAATATTGCTGAGTGCGGCATTAAAGAACCAACCAGCCAACCAACCAACCAACCTACCTACCGTGATGGAGCTGAAATACTCAGTCACGTCTCCAGTTGGAAGAAAAGAACACATTAACATTGTCGTGGTTTTATTTGAGCAAATACAAATTTAAAGATATCACAATTTTCTCTAGCTTACATTTTCATTTGATATTTTCGTATAAAAATAAGTAAAATTTCCATGAGCGACTTGGTTAAAATATGCAAATTGTGGTATTGTTCCCATGGTAACACAGGCATTTGAATAACGGTACACACGTTTCCTCTATTGTCTCGTGACATGCAAATTTGCCCTGCTGATTACACTATCATGAGAGGTCATGCCATTGTTGTGATTCGGCAAGATGAATTCAACGGCCACACTGAACGCGCATGGGGACTTATTCCCCGCTAGTCTGATGAAGTTCGGCTTCTCAAACCCTAATTGACATTGGGCATCCACGTCCACTGAAAGGTATATTGCTGATCAATATGTTTCAATATTAGAAATCATCACAAGGTGCAGTTTCACCCCAAGACCGATCCGTGGAGCGGAAATCCGGATGGACGGACGGACATCAGGGGCGGATACAGCTCTATGAGAAAGGGGGGTGGGGTGGGGTGCACAGTTCATATTGTCACCCGTTTTCACGAAAGTTTCAATGGTCATTTGATAAACTTTCAGGACCGAAGGGTTGTTGAGCACCCACACCCACCCGCCGGATCCGCCTATGGACATCCTACAATCTGCCGTTTCACAAAGCGGGTGATGGCATATGAAGGCATTCGTCACCACTCGCCCCTTTCCGTAATCTGCAAGTATTCGGCTTGTCCCGGAATAACACGAGTTCTTCACGAATGATATGAAGGAACACCATGATTATAAGGGTATGTGTGGCAGTAACAATGTGACAATCAACCATGGCAAATCAACTGTGACCATTGAAAACAACATGGGGTTGTCTTTGTATATCTTAAGTACCGGTATGGGTATATCATTAAAACATTATATCATAACATCCTATACTTCATGAATACATATTTTAATGAAAATATAATTCAGCATCATTTCTGAATCAACGATAGGTGGAAGCGGGACGAAGATTTCAGCAGTAATCCAGTTGATTCCGGATCATACAAGTTTTATGACCTTTCCCTGACCTTGGAATATGTCTGCCTGAGAAGGTGAAAGGTAAAGATAAATGTTATTTCGATTTCAGAGGACTGCCGCTGTTGTTACAAATATTTCAACTGTATTTAGACATGAATGAAATCTAAGATGCAGAGAGATTTATATGTAACAACAAAAGTATTTTTGGTACTTATAAATCTTTGCATTTTACCGAATGAAGGAGTAAAAATGTACTCCGAAATGTTGAGTTCCTTAAGATAATGAAGTTGTCATCCATAAAATTTCCTAAAGAGTTCCCTGATATTGGAAACGAAGTTTGTGATCACCTGTGTAAATAACGTAAATCTTTGAATATAACTAAGACTTACACAACCACAAAATACTCTATAAACTCGTCACAACTCTTTAAAAGAACAGTTGGTAAAAGGACGGCAATGAACACCACCAGCAGAACCAGTGTGAGGAGTCTGTGGGACGACTGTGTCTGTGTTCCTTCAGGCAGAGGTCTGGTCTTAAAGGGGTACTCCATCCTGTATGTCTGGGTCATGATGGCCTCCCGGGCCCCCGACCAAATACCCGGCCCCCTCAGGCGGAATTGGTAGGGGGTGGTGGGGCCGAAATAGCACTTGAGTCCAAGTTGCGGATCAGTCAGCAGAAGACGGCCTAGAAACGAATTATTGGATGTTTGGAAATCTGAGATGGCTGACTCGTCTAAATAACTTAATAACACCGCACTCATCAATTTTCCAGCTGTATATCGGCGGTGTGTAAGTAATGGAGTCTGGACCAGACGATGCAGTGACTGTAAGCATGAACATCGATCAACGCAATATGGATACGATGACATGTGTAAACAAAGTCAGCGAGCCTGACCACCCAATCCCGTTAGTCGCCTCTTTGGCAAGCATGGACTGCTGAAGACCAATTCTAACACTGATCTACACAAGTCCCTCATTATCTTGCAGCATACTCATATGTTCGTGATATAAGAGTAGGAACAGTAGTTTTTTGTGGTTAGAATTAAAGAGCGTATAATGTTTGGTTTGGTTGTTGTTTAACGCCGCAAACAGCACTATTCCAGCTATATGGCAGCGGTCAGTAAATAATCGAGTCTGGACCAGACAATCCAGTGATCAACAGCATGAGCATCGATCTGCGCAATTGGGAACCGATGCCGATGACATGTGTCTTCCAAGTCAGTGAGCCTGACCACCCGCTCCCGTTAGTCGCCTCTTACGACAAGCATGGGTTGCTGAAGGCAGGTATAAGGAAATTAGGATATCTGTTTTCTCACCTGGGCAAAAGAAGTATCATTTGTAATGATTGAATATCATTCTTCCACAATTTGCCTATGTTGTCAACCACGAGTTTGCTTGACAGACACTTGTACAAGAACTAAAAGTGGAGACTTAGTATAAGATATGATTGTGAGCAAAACAAAAAATCGTGAAGTTCGAATTTGCTTCAGCAATGGTCAATTAGACAGGTAAGGTCAGGTAACTACAAGCAGGACAGACAATCTTCGCCTCACCTATTTACAAACTTTACCCAACAACCTATAGTCTGTTTGCAGTGAAAACGTACCGATCAATTTCACTTTAAACAAAAAGGTAAATCAAATAAAGTGAAATGAAGATTGCGAATCCTCATAATTTTACCTTGCCAATTGAACATTTAAATCTCAGAATTTTATTCAACCTAGGATAAAAGTTGTTTAACAAACGATAATAGTTTCAAATCGCTATTATTGATTTGTATTACAAAGGGGTATGCACATTAAATGAAACATCGAGAACAAGTACAGTTGGTCTAAGTTAACGCGCATCACGTACTGCACGTGCATTTGTTTCACTGTTCCAACAACTGCGCTTACCCCCTTGTTTTGTTCTAAGGGGAGATAACCCAGTCCTCACCTATGGCTGGTCGACATCCAACAAGTTCTGCCAGCTCGTCCATGAAGTCGACGTAGTCGACCTGGATGGTGTGACGCTGGGACTCGACATATCTCGCTGCCATGTTCGCCTCTTTCTTCCCAATGTCCGCCCACATCTCGTACTTCGACGGGAGGCTGCACGTGCCCTGGTGAACAGAGAACAAGACGTTTGGAATACTATGCAGGGCACATAAAAGACCGGTGTACAATGTTCTGTTACAATTTTGAGGTGAAAAGGATATGGTGCAGATGCTTTCTGTAAACTATTGTTCAATAGAACATACGGACACTGTCGCTTAATCGAACAGATATTGTGCCCCATATTTTCCAGTAGATAGGGGGCGGTGGGGTAGCCTAGTGGTTAAAGCGTTTGCTCGTCATGCCGAAGGTCAGGGTTCGATTCCCCACATGGTCACAATGTGTGAAGCTCATTTCTGGTGTCCCCCATCGTGATACTGCTAGAACATTGCTAAAGCGGCGTAAAACCATACTCACTCACTCCAGTATATATATTTCCCCGCAACTAACCAGAACAAAGAAAACTGCTTACTGCGAACACTCTGGTTGCCAGGCGACACTGCAATTCTGCAATAGGCATAATGGCGCCGAGAGGCTGAAAACAACCAATCACCACCAATGTCTGTTTCGGTAGGTCAGGTGGAAACATATATTTGAACATCTTGACCTTATTCTTCTGAACGTCGATCACAGATTCATCTATGAACGGGAAGCCGAATTTATATCCTGTAGCCAGTATGATAACGTCGATATCATCTTCCACCGTCCCGTCAACAAACTCCACGCCAGTCTTGGTGAACCTCTTAATGTCAGCCTTGATCTTTAAGCGACCAGTCGAGATTCTGTTGGGCATGTCATCGTTAACTGTAGGATGTTGAGCAAACACCGAGTGTTTAGGCTTCAAGGAGTACAGCTCGTGGTCGAAACGTTTGTTGAGCTGTCTCTGAGCTATGCCGCTCATGGTTTCCCTTGACAAGGAGTGTCGGATCTTATTGACGAAACGCGTTGAGCGCAAAAAGTCTACGGGGATACCTTTGTCCGAAATTCTGTTGAGTACCCAGGTACCACGCCTTGTGCTAAGAAACACCTGTGGAAACAAGAAGATGGTCTTCATGCATCGTAGAAACTAAATCAGAGGCGCAAAAATGACCTATATGATTGTCATGGACTTGATTGACACATGTCATCGTATCCCAATTACCTAGATCGATGCTCATGCTGTTGATCACTGGATTGTCTGGTCCAGATTCGATTATTTACAGATGGTTGGAATATTGCTCAGTGCCTACTTCCCTCACTCACTCACAGTCATGGATCTTGTGCAGATTGACCTTCACAATCCCCAGTGAAGCGTCTTTGTTTAGAACGTAACCCACACATAGCTCTAGTTTACAGGCTGTGACACCGCACTCAGCAATACATAACAGCTATATGACGGCGGTCTGTTAATGATTGAATCTGGGCCAGACATTCCAGTGATTGACATCCTGAACATCAATCTTCGCAAATTGGGTACAGTGATTTGTATCAGCCATGAACACCCGATCCGGTTAGTTGCCTTTTACGACACGCATTGGTTGCTGAAGATAATTCTAACCCGGATCTTCACATGTGTCTTTTTTTTCATCGCAACGTTTAGGTACAGCGCAGTTGTGTGGCTACGATTTATAGTGGGGTCCAGTGAATGATATAGTGAGCAACGACTGCTGCAGCATCCAAGTAATGTTCGCTATCAAGTTTCTTCTAACTACAGCCATACATTCCTGGTGACCACTATAACCCGGATCCCGGAGGGAATGCCCAGAGTGTTTACGAGCGAATGTTATTTTGCGCTGAGTCAGCAATATTCATCTTTGTCATCGCTCTAAAAAAGCAATAGTGTATGGTACAGACACACACGTGACACTAGCAGCAGGGCCACGCCATTGGGAAGCGTTGGCACACAACTCGTCAAATCACCGAGGATGATCAAACGTTCCTCTTTCCTCGGGCGGTAATAGCTTAATGTCGATCATTTGTACGCGACACTTATATGTGGAGTAGCCCAGTGGTTAAAGCGTTCGCTCGTCACGCGGAAGACCGGGTTCCATTCCCTACATGGGTACAATATGTGAAACCCATTTCTGGCGTTCCCATTTCTAAACTCACTCTCTCACTCACTTTACTCGTACAAGGATAGTGCACTCAAAATTAGATTCAAATGAATACATTTTTCATGGCAAAGAAAAACAGGATTCCCATATGTACGACTCAAAACAAGTTTACGAAAACCGACAATTTTGTTTTGCAACATCAACCAGAGATGACAAACGAAACCCATTTCTGGCGTCCCCATTTCTAAACTCACTCTCTCGCTCACTTTACTCGTACAAGGATAGTGCACTCAAAATTAGATTCAAATGAAGACATTTTTCATGGCAAAGAAAAACAGAATACCCATATGTACGACTTAAAACAACTGTACGAAAACCCGCAATTTTGTTTTGCAACATCAACCAGAGATGACAAACGAAACCCATTTCTGGCGTCCCCATTTCTAAACTCACTCTCTCGCTCACTTTACTCGTACAAGGATAGTGCACTCAAAATTAGATTCAAATGAAGACATTTTTCATGGCAAAGAAAAACAGGATTCCATATGTACGACTCAAAACAAATGTACGAAAACCCACAATTTGTTTTGCAACATCAACCAGAGATGACAAACGAAGTGCATAGTCGTATGAAAAGGTCTTGGTTTCCTTAACTTCTTTTGAGTTGCACATGGTATATGGAATATCATACTGCCCCCTCACCCCAAAATGACACCCCTCTCATAACACTCTCCACCCGGCATATAACGTGAATTCAGTGGTACAGAGTCAAATACAGAGCTGGGTCCCGTTTCACAAAGCTCTCGTAGCGCTACGACTATCGTAAGTCGATGTTACAGTATAGGAGGTAGGAATGCTACGAGGAAAGTTACGCGATCTTCGGCTTACAAGAGCTTTATGGCTTTTAATGTCATCAACACTCCAGTAACACCAGACAATCCAGTGATTTTGAGCATCCATGCCGTCGAGGCACAAGGAACGTAATCAGTTACGTTATCGAATCTTACATCTTATTTCACTTCCAACTAAATAAAGCCTAATATATAGTTGACATTAAATATCATCAACCCACTCACCTGCCCGACCCTGCTCAGCTCCACAGCCACGTCCCCGCCTGAGTTGCCGACACCGACAACTACGACCCTCTTCCCAGCGTACCCGGTCCAGTCTTTGTAGTCGTGAGAGTGAATGATCTTCCCCTGAAAGTCCTCTTGACCTGTGAAGTACGGCACGTTCCTGCTGGCGTGATGACCCGTGCACACCATCACCGCGTCAAATACCTGTGTCTCCTCACTTCCGGTCTTGTGATCTCTGATCTGCAGATCCCATCTTCCGGTCTGCTCGTAGTCACTTGACTTCTTCACGGCCAGGATCTCTTTGTTGTATTGGATGTGTTTTGTCAGGTTGAAGGCATCTGCATACATCTTGAAATACTGCCATACCTGGAGTGAATAGAAACATGAGACCCTGCCGAACACCAGATGAGTTGTCTGTTTAAATTATCAATTAGGTATTGGAACAAAATGAACTTCAATTCTTAAGACGTTTTACACACAGACATGTTACATTATTTTGAGGGCAGTGGTACGTTCTGAAAAGATAGATATTAGCGATATTATTCCGAGGACTGTACTGGTGATGGCGCCGTTTGCTTCAATCGGGATAAAGCAGTCTAAATTCATTCAACCCGGAGAAAACGATTGTGGCGAATGTGACCTTCACCCGTATGCAGTACCATATCAGATAGAATGAGCTTCAATAAATGTCAGTCATTCCTATACTGTACCATACAGATGAATGTCGGTTATTTGTATGCATTACTATATAGAAGAATGTCGGTTATTTGTATGCATTACTATATAGAAGAATGTCGGTTATTTGTATGCATTATTATATAAATGAATGTCGGTTATTTGTATGCATTACTATATAGAAGAATGTCGGTTATTTGTATGCATCATTATATAGATGAATGTCGGTTATTTGTATGCATTATTATATAAATGAATGTCAGTTTTTTGTATGCATTATTATATATCTGAATGTCTGTTATTTGTATGCATGACCATATATCTGGATGTCAGTCATTTGTATGCATGACTATATATCTGAATGTCTGTCATTTGTATGCATGACCATATATCTGAATGTCTGTCATTTGTATGCATGACCATATATCTGAATGTCAGTCATTTGTATGCATGACCATATATCTGAATGTCAGTCATTTGTATGCATGACCATATATCTGAATGTCAGTCATTTGTATGCATGACCATATATCTGAATGTCAGTCATTTGTATGCATTATTATATATATCTGAATGTCGGTTATTTGTATGCATTATTATATATCTGAATGTCGATGTCATTTGTATGCATTACCATATAGATGAATGTCGGTTATTTGTATGCATTACTATATAGATGAATGTCGGTTATTTGTATGCATTATTATATAGATGAATGTCGGTTATTTGTATGCATTATTATATAAATGAATGTCGGTTATTTGTATGCATTACTATATATCTGAAGAATGTCAGTTATTTGTATGCATTACTATATAATGAATGTCGGTTATTTGTATGCATTACCATATAGAAGAATGTCGGTTATTTGTATGCATTACCATATATCTGAATGTCAGTTATTTGTATGCATTACCATATATCTGAATGTCGGTTATTTGTATGCATTACTATATAGATGAATGTCAGTTATTTGTATGCATTACTATATAGAATGAATGTCGGTTATTTGTATGCATTACTATATAGAAGAATGTCGGTTATTTGTATGCATTACTATATAGAAGAATGTCGGTTATTTGTATGCATTACTATATATCTGATGAATGTCGGTTATTTGTATGCATTACCATATAGAAGAATGTCGGTTATTTGTATGCATTACCATATATGTAGATGAATGTCATGTTTGTTATTTGTATGCATTACTATATAGATGAATGTCGGTTATTTGTATGCATTACTATATAGATGAATGTCGGTTATTTGTATGCATTACTATATAGAAGAATGTCGGTTATTTGTATGCATTACTATATAGAAGAATGTCGGTCATTTGTATGCATTACTATATAGAAGAATGTCGGTTATTTGTATGCATTATTATATAAATGAATGTCGGTTATTTGTATGCATTACTATAAAGAAGAATGTCGGTTATTTGTATGCATCATTATATAGATGAATGTCGGTTATTTGTATGCATTATTATATAAATGAATGTCGGTTATTTGTATGCATTACTATATAGAAGAATGTCGGTTATTTTTATGCATTACTATATGGATGAATGTCGGTTATTTGTATGCATTACTATATGGATGAATGTCGGTTATTTGTATGCATTACTTTATGGATGAATGTCGGTTATTTGTATGCATTACTATATAGATGAATGTCGGTTATTTGTATGCATTATTATATAAATGAATGTCGGTCATGTGAATGGATTACTATATATCTGAATGTGGGTCATTTGTTTGCATGACCATATAGCTGAACGCCGTTTGAGAGTAGCCTAGTGGTTAAAGCCTTCGCTCGTATTTTGGCGAAGATAAAGTAAAATGGGGAGAGATCGGCGAAATGAAGCATTCGCTCCTCACGCCAAAAAGAGGAGCTCTTTTCTTGTGTCCAACGCTGTGAAATTGCTGGCACATTGCTAAAAGCGGCGTAATACCATACTCACTCACTCACAATTTGTGCTGAGATTTGTGTTTTGTGTTGTCTTCCATGCCATATTTTGGTTTAGAATGTATTAGACGGCCCCAAAAGCTGCTACTGAGAAATCAATTCAAGACGTTAGTCTCCTTCAGATCCGATTTCAAACTATATATAAATCCCATAATTAATATATATTATGTACATAATGAACAATACGTAACTGGGGTTTACAAACCACTAACAAGCTGTACAATATTCAGCCGAACCTACAATTACACCAACATGAGTGTTATCCTCTTAGTGAATATTACTATGACTATAAATTCAAGAAAACATGAAACCCCTACAGGGCCCCTTTTGTTGTGGATAACCCCAAGGCTTAACGGTTCTTTTGATCAGAGAAAAGCCTTTACCTGAGTGTTGTGCATGAAATTGGGGAACTCTTTGGGTATAGGAAAGTCGCTGAAACACATCATCTCCTTGCTTGTGTTGATGACAGTTGACTTCATCACGCACCCCTGATCCTCGCGGACCTTTTCCGTGAAATTCCATAATCCCCCGAGCTCGTCTGTTCGCTCGAGACAAAACGGCTGCAGATTTTCATCTACACAACATTTGATTGCAGTGAGACCGCTACACCCAGCCCCGATGATCGCCACCCGCTTCGCCATTTTGAATTTGACCGACTGAGCATTTAATACGATACGACGAGTGGACTTTGAACATATATCACTGGCAGTCTTGAGTGCTCTACGTGCGATCTGGCACACAACGGCCAGTAACTCTGTCGGATTCATTGAAATGCAGCCTAGTTTAGCGGTAGAGCGCATACCCGATTTTCAACTCCTGACACCGTGAACCAGGTCTAAGTGTGACGACACATACTATACGCTGCATTAAACATATTGAGGCGGATAGGCAGATAATATACGTAGCCTTGTGCGAACAATGACCTACTGGACAAGGCGAACTGCATTTAAACATTTCCTCCACGCTTCAGGGGGATATAAGATTTATATTAGTTAAAAATACAATAGACTTGAATATATATCTCACTCGAGAGGTAACACTTCGTGCAGGAACTGCCTCGCTCAGTAACACCTCACTCGGAGGGTATAACTCGAATATTTTCAAAATATTTCAGGGCTGAACCCACACCCTTAAAACAGAAATATGAATTATATATATATATGGACAAACCGATTTCATTAAGGCGCATTGACAAAAAATAACAAACAGGTAGTTTATAAACAATTTATAAACTCAAGATGATAACGAAAACAAAACCATTAGTGATTTTATTACAGTAACAAACGCGAAGGGACCATGTATTATTTGGATTCGTTGTATGCATCAGTTGGTTATAGACGTGGTCGAAACAAACGCAGCTAACTGTATAACACTGTATAACGCAGTCTGAATAACACTTGAACAAGGTGAGCACGCTTAACTGTATAACACTGTATAACGCAGTCTGAATAACACTTGAACAAGGTGAGCACGCTTAACTGTATAACACTGTATAACACCAGTCTGAATAACACTTGAACAAGGTGAGCACAACTGTATAACACTGTATAACGCAGTCTGAATAACACTTGAACAAGATATACGCTTAACTGTATAACACTGTATAACGTCTGAATAACACTTGAACAAGGTGAGCACGCTTAACTGTATAACACTGTATAACGCAGTCTGAATAACACTTGAACAAGGTGAGCACGCTTAACTGTATAACACTGTATAACGCAGTCTGAATAACACTTGAACAAGGTGAGCACTCTTAACTGTATAACACTGTATAACGCAGTCTGAATAACACTTTAACAAGGTGAGCACAGTGAACTGTAAAACGACTGTATAAAGCAGTCTGAATAACACTTGAACAAGGTGAGCACTCTTAACTGTATAACACTGTATAACGCAGTCTGAATAACACTTGAACAAGATGAGCACGCTTAACATGCTGCGAATATATATATACACATGGGTACAATGTGTGATGCCCATTTCTGGTGTCCCTGCCGTTATATTGCTGGAATATTGCTAAAAGTGGCTTACTTACTCACTCTCAGTACATACAATGTACGGCACATGCCTTTTATTTATTGTCTCAAAACATACAACATTGTCTGACATATTCAACACTTATAATACCATCACGTTGTTGGTTCTGAGTCAGGAAGTCACTGGCCATTTTAAGCGTGCAATTTAACAAGTGAAATTGAACTATACAAAATTATGAATCATGGTATTATAACATGGTTTAAGTTTCTGTCGAAGATATCACTCGAAAAGGTTGTAACAATTTCTGGAAATGAAAGTCGCTGTACAGAGTTGCGTCCCTTGGACAAGCCGGATACCAAACATCGAGGGTTCGAATTCCCGATTTCCCCTATTATGGCTAATGCTGTAAGCATCTGAGACCTGCTTCAGTCTGGGGTTCCCTGCATCAGTCTGGGGTACCCTGCATCAGTCTGGGGTACCCTGCATCAGTCTGGGGTTCCCTGCATCAGTCTGGGGTTCCCTCCCATATTAAGCAGACATGCATTGGTATTATTCAAATGTTAAACAGCAACAGTATGGAGTGATATCTCCATTAAATTTTACTTGCTTAACGCCACACACACAGCAATATTCCAGCTATATGGCTGCGGTCTGTAAATAAATCGAGTCTGGACCAGACAATCCAGTGATCAACAATATGAGCATCGATCTACATAACTGAGATATGATGACATGTTTCCACAAGTCAGCGAGCCTGATTATCCAAAACAAGTAGTCGCCTCTTACGACAAGTATGGGTTGCTTAAGTGAGTGAGTTAATATTTATCGTCACATCGGCAATATTTCAGCCACATCGTGACGGGAACAATTATTGTTATTATACAATTAGAAATTAAAAGTCTGTTGTCGAAGAACAGTAAAACTACTAGTATATCACAGTTATTAAAGTAAAAACTAGCATGCTATTATAAAACGATATTATCAAAGTTGCTTAAGACCAATATTAATCTTCACGAGTCTCTCCATAACAAACTGAGGTGGCTAAAGCTTTGGCTCGAGGCCAATCCCCACATGGTAAATATGTGTGAAACCCGTTAGTAGTTGTAAAACGACAACTAAAGATATCCAGGTCGACCGCACGTTCAGTGCTTATCTCCATTGACTTGCTGTCCCGTGGAGTGGTGATGGAATTGGGTTTAACGTCGTGCTTGAGAATACTTCGCTCATATGACGACGTGCATGCGTGTGTATGTGTATGTGCGGCTGCTTGTACTAGCCCAGACTGAAGCTGGTTTTATAGTGCTAGCCCACTGAGATACCATGCCGCAGTGAAGCATGAATACCCCACTCAGACACATTACACTTTTGGTATGACGCGGTCGGGGATCGAACCCGCGACCTTCCGCACGCCGGGCGGACGCTCTAACCACTACACCACGGAGGCGGTCTGTCCCGTGGAGTATAACTCGCGGCTTTTTAACAGTTTGACAATGACATTTGGCACTGATTTTTTTCTCCCTTTATAATGCCCGATTTTGTAGCTGCCCAAATTGTAAACCACTCACAAAACAAACAAATACAAGCAAATAGAAATCAATGTAAAAATCACGTTTTTGTTCGATTCAGCAATGTGTGTAAAAATACACAGCGCACATATAGAATAAACAACAACATATAATGTAATATGTCGTAGGTACAAAAACGGACAAACATGGATCGGGCCACCAAATAGCCACATGCAACGCTGACAGTGAACTTGGTGTTTCCGATATAACCTGAGGCAGAATTCATATCTTGGTAGCAAAAAGCTTCCACATATCTCTAATCCCCATCCACAAACATGTTCACATTTTCGTGTCAAAACATTAGCAATAGCAATCCTATGTACTGCCCAAAACAAGTTAAAGAATTTACATAAGATACTCAAAGTTATAATACATAGTTAAAGCCGAGACTAAGATTTCAGCAGTAATTTCAGTTGATGAAAGGAACCCGTTCTCGGACCTGCCCCTAGTTTGGCAAAAAAGCGTCTCTGAAAACGTCAATGATATATACACCATAGACATCCTTGAGATGACAAAGCTTCATGGATAATCAACTTCTTTATTTTCACAATAACGACATTTGTTTGAAAACGGTATAAGAATCTATACCGAAACGTCGCTATTGTAAACATAAAGAAGTTGATCATCCATGAAGGTTTGTGAACCCAGGGGCGGTGGGGTAGCCTAGTGGTTAAAGCGTTGGCTCGTCACGCCGAGGATCCGGGTTCGATTCCCCACATGGGCACAATGTGTTAAGCCCATTTCTGGTGTCCCCCGCCGTGATATTGCTGGAATATTGCTAAAAGCGGCGTAAAAACTAAACTCAGTCAGTCAGTTTGTGAACCCTGCACCACCAACTTCTAGAATGCCACTCAAACAAATCATGGACATCCTTTACAGTTTCCTGATCCTGAATGCTACTACGGGAAGTGTATGGCCATCTGTCTATACTCAGTAAATATCTAAAAAGAAGAAAAAAGCCACGCCGAGTAAAAATTCCTCTATAAACTCGTCACACCTCATTTAAAAAAATACTTGGTAAAGGACGGCAATGAGCACCACTAGCAGCACCAGTGTGAGGAGTCTGTGGGACGACTGTGTCTGTGTACCTTCGGGCAGAGGTCTGGTCCTAAAGGGGTACTCCATCCTGTATGTCTGGGTCATGATGGCCTCCCGGGCCCCCGACCACCTGCCCGGCCCCCTCAGGCGGAATTGGTAGGGGGTGGTGGGGCCGAAAAAACACTTGAGTCCAAGTTTCGGATCGCTCACCAGAAGACGGCCTAGAAACGAATTGTTGGATGTTTGGAAATCTGAGATAGGTGATGTCTTTTAAACAACCCCCATAATTAATTAACAAAGTATACATATGTTCATGTACGTAAGTGTACCCACATTATTTCATTATGGTGCAATGGAAACTAAGTCCCAATAATCCTTATTGTACGCTTGAAGAGCTGTTGAACGGAAAGACCTTGTGCAGATAAAGAGTTTTGACAAGAAGAAATATCTGGACTCATCTTTTGCACACACGCACGCACGCTCGCACGCACGCACACACACGCACATGCACACACACACATGTGTATATATCTCAGGAGAGTATCAGGAAGTTATGTGTTTCCACACAGGGACATGAAATGCATCATTAAGATTGATTCTGGACTGTTGAATCATTTGTCGGTGGTCTGTTAATCGAATCTGGGCCAGACATTCCAGTGACATATTCTACTCCGGATACATATGTATTTATCCTACCTTCATGTAAAATACTTTAATTTCATTGGTCAATGACGCTTTAACAAGTTTCCGTGTCACCCCTCCCAGGAGGGTGACAACTGGAAAAATTCTTCCTGCTGCCACGGTGACCGCAAAACTCTCCGCCGAGAAGCTGTATCGCTAACAATCGTATGCATTCGTGACCAACTCGTGTTATTCCGGGACAAGCCGAATAGCGACTCGTGCCCCTCTGGAAGGATTTGATATTGGCGCATGAACATCAGAACTACAGTACTTTAAACAGGAACGATAACTCTATTCCTGTTTCATTCCAATGGTACTTAATATCACCGAAGCACCCGTACATTGTATTGTTTTTAATTTTGCTTATTTATTTTAAAGAATTAAACCCCTTTGATACAACTAAAAGAAGGAGAAAAACATATTTGTTAAAGGCATATTCTGACGTAATTATTAACATTCGTGTAACCTTGCTGTCATACCCCAATTGGAATTTTAAATGAATTCGTTGAAAAATATATCATAATGAATGACCAAGAAAAAGTCAGACCAAAATATTCGCAGAGATGTGAAATATATGCTTAATGTTAAAGATTAAAGATGATTAGTTACATACAGATATAACATTATAGTTTTGAAACTCATAGCGATTGATAATTACATTTTCTAAAACTGTTGGAAGCGCACCCCAGAACAAGCCCGAAAGATCGTCAGTGAGTGAGTGAGTTTAGTTTTACGCCGCACTCAGAAATATTCCAGCTTTATGGCGGCAGTCTGTAAATAATCGAGTCTGGACCAGACAATCCAGTGATCAACAGCATGAGCATCGATCTGCGCAATTGGGATACGATGACATGTGTCAACAAAGTCAGCGAGCCTGATCACCAGATCCCCTTAGTCGCCTCTTACGACAAGCATTGGTTACTGAAGATTAACATTCTAAACCGGACCTTCAGGGGTAAAGATCGTCAATGAGAGCCGTTATGTAAACAAACGCACGTGCGTGTATATGAATCTCTAACCGTCAACCGCATTATTCTTATCAAAAACTTCACGAGGCAGCATAATTCTGTTAGCTACGTTCTTTGTACTTTCAATATGACGACGTATATTGTTCATGATTTTTTAAACAATGCCATAATGCCATAAACGATTTAATTACTCGGTGTTATTTTATCAAACCACGTTCTGATTGGTTTGTCGTATTTTCGCACATAACAAGCATCGATAGGGGAGCAAGTCTTTTGGGAGGTTACGGAAAGGAGCGTGTGGTGACGAATGTCGTATGGCGTCACAAGATGACGCATGCAGAGCACAGAGTTCGAAAACCGTCCGATTAACTGTTTTAGAGTTCACTATGTACACATTTCTTTTACCGACTTTCACTGCTTTATTTAAACTATTTTATACATTGAATCGTTTGAACTTGAACATAACTGATCATTTTTATAGCAGTTTTAAGCTAGTCAGAATATGTTTCAGTGATGTCATGTGTCCAGTCGAGTGGCAGACCCCATATTGTTTACATGTCATATAGTCGGTTGCGATCTTCAAAATAAAATAAAATGATAGTTTGTAATTTAACATGGCGGTAAGATAAATACGTTGTAAGCTTCTCCCTCGGGTAATACCGTCTGATGTACGCCCTTTCGTAGCAGTGTCAGGCGTACATCAGACCGTATTCCCCTCGAGGGAAGCATACAACTTATGATATATATATATTAGACGTCATGGCTTCCCAACTGCGATCATAGATGCTCATGATGTCAGTCACTTGTTTGTCTTCAGGGTGATGTTAAAAAGCTGTAATAACGATGCCACCTGCGTTGGCCAAAGGCCAACAATATTGTGCGTCATGTTTCTCTCGGCAATGGTCGATTAGCGAGAGGTGGGAACGTAAGGTCAGGCCAGGTCAGGTCAGGTCAGGTCAGGTCAGATCAGGTTGAGTTGAGTTGAGTTGAGTTGAGTTGAGTTGGGCTTTACGTCACATCGGCATTATTCCAGCCATATAGTGACGAGAACAAGTCTGCATTAATATACATTGTAAGTACAAAGTGGTTTCGTTTCAAAGACATACATTCATTACGTTGTCATTTTAGAACAGAGAATGTCATAGCACTAGATTGAAAAGCAGATACATTCGTTATTGACATTACACAGTTACATTTTATGATATAGATCGACTTCCCTCAGGTAGTTTAGTATCAGATGAGCGCTCACGCTGGAGAACAGATCTTTCAGATTGGTTGCGTGATAATGCGAGTCCCTTGCAGATGTAAAATCCATACAGTCAAGCAGAATATGTTTGACGGTGAGAGCCTCATCGCAGGAGAGACATATGGGGGGGTCCATCCCCATCTGTTTTTAGCAGATAGTCATGTGTAAACCGACTGTGGCCAATACGACATCGTCGTAAAATTACTTCATCACGTCTTGACTGGCAACCCAAGTAGGTATAACCGATTGTTGGCTTCAATTCATGGAGTTTGTTTCTTCCTACTTGAGTGTCCTACCTTTTTTTGCATCAAGTCCCGAGTATAGCTTTTGATAGTGGGTTTGAAATCAGTGTACGGGATTAGCAGTGGAGATAGGGGCTTTTCAAGAGCTGCTTTTGCTGCAGCATCGGCCTTGGTGTTACCTGCTATGCCGACGTGACCCGGCAACCAGCAGAGGATGATGTCATATTGGCTAGTAGAAAGGTCGTTGTACAGTTCTAATATGTCCAGGATGATTGGTTGACTTGAAGTCACGTTTAGAAGTGCTTGAAGGCAGGATAATGAATCTGTAAATACGATGAAGTTTTTGGACTGATTTTGCTGTTGAATGTAGGTCAGAGCTGAGAAGATAGCTTTGGTTTCAGCGGTGAAAATGGAACTGTTGTCGGGGATCCTAGAGGAGACAGTCTTGGCTCCAATGACTGTAGCGCTGGCAACTTGGCCATCGTCCTTGGATCCGTCTGTGAAGATGGATCTGTGAGTGTTATACTTCGAACGTAACTGGTTGTGTTCCTGTTGGAACACCAAGGGATTTGTTTCAGACTTTTTGAGTTTGGTGAGGGTAAGATCGACTTGTGGTTTCACCATTTGCCATGGTGGTGAGGACAGAAGTCGGTAAGGCGCAATGATGTAAACAGCGAAATGGTAGATGCCAATGTAGCGATGACCTTACCCAAGGTCACGTGGGGTCACTTAGCCCAGTGGTGGAGTCTGCCGTGATCTTGCATGCATATTGTTCAACACATGATGATGATGATGATGACATACTCACTCACCGAAACTATATACAGCAACAGGGCTATTCTAACGGGAGATAACCCAACACTCACCTAAAGCTGGCCGACATCCAACAAGTTCTGCCAGTTCGTCCATAAAGTCGACGTAGTCGACCTGGATGGTGTGACGCTGGGACTCGACATATCTCGCTGCCATGTTCGCCTCTTTCTTCCCAATGTCCGCCCACATCTCGTACTTTGACGGGAGACTGCATATGCCCTAATGAACACAGAGTGAGAGAGTGAGTTTAGTTTTACGCCGCTTTTAGCAGTATTCCAGCAATATCCCGGCGGGGTACACCAGAAAAGGGCTTCACACATTTTCCCCATGTTGGGAATCGAACCCGGGTCTTCGACGTGACGTGCCAACACCTAACCACTAGGTTACCACACCGCCCAGGTCAACACAGAAAAAGACGAAATGCCATGAAATACTGTTCACATTTTGCTGCAACAATCGCTTTAGGATACTGTCCAAAATTTGGGTTTTGTTAAACATTCACAGAATAAGACCAGGTTACTGCTGCTGATTCCTGTGGTACACATCTTGCACTCTATATTCATTTCCAAATTGACAAGAAAGAACGAAAAACTGCTTACTTTGAACACTCTGGTTGCCAAGCGACACTGCAATTCTGCAATAGGCATAATGGCGCCGAGAGGCTGAAAACAACCAATCACCACCAATGTCTGTTTCGGTAGGTCAGGTGGAAACATATATTTGAACATCTTGACCTTATTCTTCTGAACGTCGATCACAGATTTATCTATGAACGGGAAGCCAAATATATAGCCTGTAGCCAGTATGATAACGTCGATATCATCTTCCACCGTCCCGTCAACGAACTCCACGCCAGTCTTGGTGAACCTCTTGATGTCAGCCTTGATCTTTAAAGATCCAGTTGCGATTCTGTTGGGCATGTCATCGTTTACTGTAGGATGTTGAGCAAACACTGAGTGTTTAGGCTTCAAGGAGTACAGCTCGTGGTCGAAACGTTTGTTCAGCTGTTTCTGAAACATATTGCTCAGTGTCTTTTCGGGCATAGCGTGTCGAAATGTGTTGAAGAAACGAGTGCCTATTTGAAAATCGCCAGGAATGCCATTGTCCGCAATTCTGCTGATTACCCAGGTACCACGCCTCGTGCTCAGAAACACCTGTGGAAAGAAGTATATAGTCTTCATTCATCTTTTTGTGGGATCCAATATTTTTCTATCCGATATCTATTTGAACCAGCACCAGGGCCCCGTTTCACAAATCTCTCGTAGCCCTACCACTATCGTTAGTTATAGTATGGGAGGTACGAATGCTACGAGGAAAGTTACGAGATCTTAGGCTTACGAGAGCTTTGTGAAACGGGGTCCAGGATTATTTCAGCTGTATGACGGCTATATGTAATAGAGACCCAACCAGACAATCAAGTGATTTTAAGCAACCATGCTGTCGGGGTACAGCACTTGCCGTCAATTAAATCATCCACTATTACCTCCGTGTTGCATTAAGTCAATTCCAGCTAACTAAAGGCTTGGCTTTTTATATATTCCACACTCACCTGCCCGACCATGCTCAGCTCCACAGCCACGTCCCCGCCCGAGTTGCCGACACCGACAACTACGACCCTCTTCCCAGCGTACCCGGCCCAGTCCTTGTAGTCGTGAGAGTGAAGGATCTTCCCCTGGAAGTCCTCTTGACCTGTGAAGTACGGCACGTTCTTGCTGGCGTGATGACCCGTACACACCATCACCGCGTCAAACACCTGTGTCTCATCACATCCGGTCTTGTGATCTCTGATCTGCAGATCCCATCTTCCGGTCTGCTCGTAGTCATTTGACTTCTTCACCGATAGGATCTCTTTGTTGTATTGGATGTGCTTCTGTAGGCTGAAGGCATCTGCATACATCTTAAAGTACCGCCATACCTGGCAAAGTAAAAGCTGTGACGTGAGGATAACCATGGTGTCCTGTCCATCACCTTTCTCTGGAGCACAGGTCTTCGCATTTGTTTAACCTGCACTAACATCTGGTTCCATTCCGTGGTTTTCGTGAACAATTTATCGAACAATTAAACGTCGAAATAAGGACAAGTGATAAGGACAAGAGAAGATTTTTTATGGACATACTGACATCCTATATAAACAATAAGGGATTTTCATCGCTTGTTTATGTATTATATGTCTAAGAAATACTATCGCTGTCAATTTGGTTGGCCGCCATTTTGAGTGACCCTGGAATGTAACGCACATGCTGATTGGTACGTAAGACCGAATAGGGTAGCAAATGAAACTGGCTATGGGACTGACAATGGGCGGACTGAGCACGGACAGACTGACCACAAACAGACTGGCCAGGAACAATGAGCAATACCACAAACAAAGGTTCATTATAATGACCTGAACTGAACTTTTATTCCTACTAATGATAACTTCAGCGGTATTAGAGGCACAAAGTCCTTTCAACAAAATGTACACGCGGTGTTGATATGAACGGTAAAAAGAGAAGCAGATGCTGCAGCAAAAGCTGCGGTTGAGAATGAATATCGAACACCAAACTGACCAAGAGGCAATATGTTCATCAGCGCTTGCAAACAAACTGAGGTGAGGTGAGGTGATATGGGGTTTAACGTCGTGCTTGAGAATATTTCACTCATATGACGACGTGCATGCGTGTGTATGTGTATGTGCGGTTGCTTGTAATAGCCCAGACTGAAGCTGGTTTTATAGTGCTAGCCCACTGAGATACCATGCCGCAGTGAAGCATGAATACCCCACTCAGACACATTATACTGACTCCGAGCCGACCACGCCTTGTACCCATTAATGCCAAGCACCAGGCAGGGACCAACAAGTACCATATTTCAACGTCTTTTGGTATGACGTGGTCGGGGATCGAACCTGCGACTTTCCGCTCTCCGGGCGGACGCTCTAACCACTACACCACGGAGGCGGTCCAAACAAACTGAACTAAACAAACCACTAACAAGATGTATAATATTCAGTTGATAATAAATATACTGTCAATATCTATAAACCTTTATCGGGATGAGCATGCTTGTGCATATGGAGGTCAGCAGTCTGTCTTGTGTTGACTGTAGCCACCAGGCAATACATGAATGTTAAACTGAGATAAACAAATCAGTAACGGGTTGCATAAATTTCAGTTTATCAAAAATATACCATCAATATCAATGGAACTATGGAATATAACTTGAACAATATATACAACCCACACAGGGCCCCATTCCATTTAAACAAACAGCGTCTATTGCGATATAATGAATGTGTTTACCTGAGTGTTGTGCATGTAATTGGGGAACTCTTTGGGTATAGGGAAGTCGCTGAAACACATCATCTCCTTGCTTCTGTTGATGACAGTTGACTTCATCACGCACGCTTGATCCTCGCGGACCTTTTCCGTGAAATTCCATAATCCCCCGAGCTCGTCAGTTCGCTCAAAACAAATTGGCTCCAGATTTTCGTCCACACAACATTTGATGGCAGTGAGACCGCTACACCCGGCCCCAATGATTGCCACCCGCTTCGCCATTTTAAAACTCGTCAAGAATATGACGAGTTCGCAGAGCGGTCTGACCTTCGATAACACCCAGTGTCAACAGTGTCTACGCACGACAGACAGTGTGACCTTTGGTGGTGGTGGTGCTTTGGAGGTCGCCTTCGCCGGTTGGCATGTCGGCAGAGTGTGACCTTTTCCACCTACACTCTATATATAGAGCAGTTGGGCTCACAAATGACCGTTACTCTCATGGTTTCGTTGAGATGGTGAACTTGTTTGGCGATAGAGTGCATGTCCAGTTGTAATTCCTCAAGCCGTCTGATGGTCGGAGGCTGTAGACAGGCGGGTTAGGTTATCATGGAGTTCACCAATGACTGTCAAGTGAAGGAGTCTACCAATTGCTTTGAATTAACACTAATGGCAATTACTGATTGGCAACTGTTACACTGATACGCTTATTGAGGGTTCGAATCGCCGATATCTCCTGTTACGTTTCATGCGGTAAGCATCACGGCCCTGCGTCTGTCCGGGCGTCCGTCCCATATTAAGCTGACATGCATTGACATTATTTAAATGCTGTTCAATAATGTCGAGTTACATCACAATCAAAATTGGCTTGCTTAACTCCGCACTCAGCAATATTCCAGCTATAAGGCGGCGGTCTGTATGTAATCGAGTCTGGACCGAACAATCCAGTGATCAACAGCATGAACATCGATCTACATATTAATTATATAACGGAGATACGATGGCATGTTTTCACCAAGTCAGCGAGCCCGACCATCCAATTCCGTTATAGGCGGCTTTTACGACAAGCATGGGTTACTGTACACCAACTCAGATCTTTACCTGTCTCCCTGCCGATCACAGAGTGAGGTGGCTAAATCTTTGACTCAAGACTGCCCCCCACATGGACGTAAATGTGTGTGAAACCCGTTAGTAGTATGAGGACTATTTTTATGGCTATACAACTTCTTTATTCTGTATAGGCGACGTTTCAACAAAGATTCTGCATATGGTCTGGATCAACACTTGCTTGACAACGACATCAGAATCTATGTCGAAACGTCGCCTGTACAGAATAAAGAAGTTGTATAGCCATAAAACATGTCCTCATTCTTCATCTCCTCGACTTCTAGAATGCCAGTAAAAGAAGAAAACCCGTTAGTAGTTGTAAAAAGACAACCACAAACTGACACATGACATCAAAAGATGTCCAGACTCCCTTGACTTAACTCTCGACCTTTTAACGGTTCGACAATGATGTTTGGCACTGGTTTCCTTCTCCCTTTATGATGCCCGACTTTGTAGCTGCCCAAAATGTAAACCCCCAAAGTATACAAGGACACACATGCTTATCTTACCTCACACATAAATGTCGTTTTCTGATTGGCTGAGCGCTCTTCTATTATTATTTACAATGTACCCTGCTTACAAGCAAGTAACATTTTCTGTTACCCGCTGGGAATGCCGAACTGTGGGAATTCATATTTGTTACTTCGTGTTCGTAATTCTTAGTCTCGAATAATTGAGTTACGTATGATATACGGAAATTACCGATGTTTTGCGAATGCAAATCGATGGAAGGAAGATAACTCTAAATTTGTTTCGCTTGTCGTCTGCTAGATTCTATGTCATCTAAATATCTAGCATTGGCTAATTGCCTAACTCTGGTACTCGAGGTGTTCGGCAGCAATGAATGCAAAATACACACCGCACATATTTAGAGAATAACCATCGAGG
Organism: Haliotis rubra; assembly: GCF_003918875.1. Lineage (NCBI taxonomy): Eukaryota > Metazoa > Mollusca > Gastropoda > Lepetellida > Haliotidae > Haliotis > Haliotis rubra. The sequence continues at coordinate 869,551 of NW_025765525.1, read as the reverse complement.
TACGAGTGATTACGGGAAATATGCCCGAGTTGAAATAATGTTCTCATTGCCGAGCCTTGGCGAGGCACTGATAATTATTTTAACGAGGGCATATTTCCCGTAATCACTCCTACCGAGTTGGTTGTTCTATTTATTACCCAAAATGTAATTTTAAAAGGAGAACCACGAAATAAAAAAAACACCCGGAGACAGGACTTATGACCTCAAACAGCTGATTCGTATTCATGCGTGTATTAAACCTAACTTCTTCAGCGGTAATAACATAACTACGCTATGGAAAATATTACCTCGTAAAATCGCTGTAAAATACAACAAAACTATTTTTTTTATGGAATCATTTATAAACATTTGTTAATATGATACAATGATCCTTTAAATGCAACTTAATAACAGCTAAAACGTTATTTGATCAAGTCAGAGCGCCGGAACATCGTTCATTCACGACTGACGTGTGTCTTGTGACGTGTCACTGTATAGTGTTGAAACCACAGGGGTTCAAATCACTGTTTGGACAATAATTTTTTTTTAAAAATTCTAAATTTTTGCAACCTTATATTGATTTTACATGTTATGAGTAACACATATTTCAAATTTGAACGAAATCGGTGACCTGTGTACCGCTCACTGTTCATATTCCCTTCAAATACACAGAGGGGCGTTGCCCCTAACACAGATATGCCACCCCATATGCCAAAAGAATAATCTACAAGCTCAACACATTGTTTTGTGCAAAATGTAAGGTTTGATTGAACGCACGTTAAAATAGTCGGGCTGTCCGGTTTTCGATCAGGTTTTAAGCATCGCGAGTGTAATCCCTTGTTTTTTATGTAATGATTGTAGCGGGAGAATTTTCTAAAAAAAATCCATTTCATCGTCGATTTTGTTCAAATTTGAAATATAAGTTACTCATAACATATAAAAACAATATACGCAAAAAATGTAGATTAGTATTTTTAAAAATTATTGTCCAAACAGTGATTTGAACCCCTGTGGTTAAAACACATTTTGGCAAAAACATGTCAATTTTTGGGAATTTCAAAGGTTTTCTGTCAAGAAACTCAACAAGTTAGAAGATTAGACAACGTTTTGTTCTGTGGAAGGCTTGTTACAGTCAAGCCAGTCATTGGTCCCAGTAGAGTACAGCAGTTCCAAGAGAATAAGTTAAAGTTACCCCACTGGCACACGAGAGGTTGGTCTAGTTGCAACACGGTTTGTCCTGGCTTTTGATTGACAGGCGTAGGGCACGAGGGCTTAGCCCAAGATGCCACTACGCCTGTCAATCAAAAGCCAGGACAAATCGTGTTGTAACTATACGAACCTCGAGTCGTGGGTAGGGTAACATACTTGTACCAAGAGATTTCGGCGGTGTGTTTAAAAAAAAGTGGCGGGAAAATGAGTGCACCATATGACGTCATGAATATCACGTCAAACGCGCCATCTTAGGTCTTTCAAGTTTTCAAAAATTAATTCTCAACCATGGAGGACGTGGAAACAACTTCCATACCCAGCAGTGATAGCGTGAATGAGTGGAATGATGAAATTGATGATATTACACTTTCCCAAGTTGGTGAGGCGATGGAGTTGAATTTAAAGTTTGAGGACCTAACTTTATCCTAGTCTTTGAACATTTACGAAGTGAGTGGAAGCGTCAAATACTTGTTATTAGTGTCAGTATAAGTACAGTAGCTTTGTAGTAAAAGTTTCAAGTGGGCATGTTGTAGCTCACTGGCTTCAATTCTCAGTACACAGCGAAGAAAGAATAAATTATATCGCTAAAAACTTCTTTCACATATTCGTTTAATTTTTAGAAGGGAAATATACCTTTAGTTAAAAGGTGTTTGCAAGTAATAGTGATATTTTTATAACTAAAAAAATTTGTTAGGGTGTATTTGAGGTGTGTGAAAAATATGACATATCGCCGATCTGCCATTGAAATACTACAGGGCGTTGTTTGAGTGTTTCTAGTTAGTGTTCAAAAACATCTTTCACATACACCTTCAATTTTTATGAGGGGAACATACCATCAGGTGAAAGGTGTTTGCAAGTAATAGTGATAGTTTTATAATTTAAAAAAAATTGTTAGTGTGTATTTGAGGTGTGTAAAAATATGACATATCGCCGATCTGCCATTGAAATACTACAGGGCGTTGTTTGAGTGTTTCTAGTTAGTGTTCAAAAACATCTTTCACATACACCTTCAATTTTTATGAGGGGAATATACCATCAGGTGAAAGGTGTTTGCAAGTAATAGTAATAGTTTTATAATTTAAAAAATTTGTTAGTGTGTATTTGAGGTGTGTGAAAAATATGACATATCGCCGATCTGCCATTGAAATACTACAGGGCGTTGTTTGAGTGTTTCTAGTTATTGTTCTAAAACATCTTTCACATACACCTTTAATTTTTATGAGGGGAATATACCATCAGGTGAAAGTTTTTGCAAGTAATAGTGATAGTTTTAATTATTTTTTTTTGTTAGTGTGTATTTGAGGTGTGTGAAAAATATGACATATCGCCGATCTGTTCTGATACGCCATTGGTGCTTGTGATGCTTGAGTGTTATAGTTCTAAATCTTCTTTCTTTCTTGTTGATCTTAGTATTTGACAAAACTGGAAAGGTGTTTGCAAGGCTTTGTGATAGTTCTAGACCAAATTGACCTGGATGTTGGATTATTTGATCTTCAATTCGACCCGTTTTCTGAAGAAAATAGGCCTGATGACATTACTAATCCTGTTGATCCACCCGCTCAAACTGAACGATTTGCGAAAATCGCATCAGAAGACGATATTTTGCAACGCATAGCTGATGCTGAAAGTAAGAACACTCGAAATACAACGAAGCGGGCGATGCGTGTATCCGACCAATGACGAGGATCCCGACAAGATATTTGTGTGCCAGAGATCAAAGACTTTACATCCGCCGATGTAAACAACTATCTGTCCAGGTTTGTGTTAAATTTGTCAACATTGTACTTGTTTTTATGTTCTACAATGTATCTCAACTTCCTTCTGGCGAAACCTGTTTACGATGGCGTCATAGTTTCGGCACACGAAAGGGGTCGGAGCAAGCATTATCCAGTGAGAATCAGTAGGGCGAAACCATGTAGTAACTAGCAGGTTACAACATGGGGCAACATCAAAGAGACCGCCGCAAAGCCATGGTACAACTCTAGTCGGAATCCGAGTCAATGGGAACAATACACCTCTTTGGAGCAGATGGTCGACTGACAGAGGAGTCATTCGAGATGATGAAGTGGAATACACCACCTTAAATTGGACCTGAGAATAGTGTATGTACAGAATGAAGATTTACGACATGCCACAAACACCGTGACGTCATGGTGGCAGTCTGAGACAGAGTGGTCAGTTACAAGGGTTTGACAACAATTTATTGATGGATTGATGTTGTTGCTCATTAACTGAAGAGTAACTGTTTATTGACTGAACATTTTTGTGCCCGGAATAGTGTGCCTGGTTCTATATGGCATAGACGCCGTGGCACACTCACTTGTCACACTTTCAGGTAACACCTTTAGTCGGTATCTTGCTGCTTCTATTTCCTCGAATTCAGTTTTAACAACAAATAGGTTGTAGGAGTTCAAGTTCTGTAAAATTCTTATCACTCTTCCTATAAAGTCACCGTCAACTTTAACTAGGTCATTGACCTTGATCGGGGTTAGCCTGATGGCGGCCATGTTTGTTTACAAACAATACAAACGATTGGGTTTTTTAAGGTTACGTATTTTAAAAAGACTACTATATATAACGCAATTTTATTGCAAAATAATACCGTCTAATAAAAAGAGTATTCATATTCTTTAACCTTTATGTTTTCATTTTTAAATCTCGGAATGTGTGAGTACAGCACGTTCTAGTTATCAATGAAACGGTATAAGTTGTCAATGAATTTGGATCATGAAAAGTAGTTCCGTCAACCAATCATATATCTTCACTGCTTAGCTGACCAATCAACATTGAGATCACTGAAAAGCACATGTGCGATTATCACAAAAATAATCACCTGTGTATCCTAGCCCGTATGGGTAATAAGATAAACCCCAGCACATAAGGTTATGTATGTATGTATGTATGTGTGTGTGTGTGTGTGTGTGTGTGTGTGTGTGTGTGTGTGTGTGTGTGTGTGTGTGTGTGTGTGTGTGTGTGTGTGTTTACATGTATTACAAATGGTTGAGGCCGAGACTAAGACTTCAGCAGTAATTTCAGTTGATGAAAGGAACCCGCCCCTAATTCAGCAAAAAGTGTCGCTCAAAATGTCAAGGGTATGTACACCATTGACATCCTTTACAGTTTCCTGATCCTGAATGCCACTATGGGAAGTGTATGATCATCTGTGTATAATTCAGTAAATCTTTAAAAAGAAGAAAAAATAAATCCATGCCGAGTAATAATCGCCCGACAAACTCGTCACAACTCATTTACAGGAACACTTGGTAAAGGACGGCAACGACCACCACTAGCAGCACCAGTGTGAGGAGTCTGTGGGACGACTGCTTCTGTGTTCCTTCAGTCAGAGGTCTGGTCTTAAAGGGGTACTCCATTCTGTACGTCTGGGTCATGATGGCCTTCCGGGCCCCTGACCAGGAGCCCGGCCCCCTCAGGCGGTATTGGTAGGGGGTGGTGGGGCCGAAGTAGCACTTGAGTCCAAGTTGCGGATCAGTCAGCAGAAGACGGCCTGGAACAGATTTGTTAGTTGTTTGGAAATCGGATAGCCTATCAGGAACCTTAAGTTCTGTGTTTCCACACAGGGACATGAAATGTATCATTTAGATTGATTCTGGACTATTGAATCATTTGTTTGTGTCATTTCGCTTGTTTAACACAACTCTCAGAAATGTCCTAGCAGTATGTCGGTGGGCTGTTAATCGAATCTGGGCCAGACATTCCAGTGATTGACATCGTGAGCCTCGATTTATGCAACGTGTGTCAACCAAGACATCGAGTCTGACCCCAACATTCCGCTTGTCGCCTCATACGACAAGCATTACTCTTTTCTAATCTGGCCCAGATTCGAATATATATATATATATATATATATATGTGTGTGTGTGTGTGTGTGTGTGTGTGTGTGTGTGTGTGTGTGTGTGTGTGTGTGTTCCAATCTCTATGTGTGTGTGTATTCCAATCTGTAAGTCATAAAGTCATTAAATGGATCTAGGTGGTCAGCAGGGTTGCTTGGCTGGTCGCATGTCATCGCTTCCGAACTGCGTTCATAGATGTTCATGATGACAGTCACTAGTTGGCCCACCTAGTGAGTGAGTGAGTGACAACCCAATGATTAAAAGTATGAGCATCCGTCTACTCAATTGGGATACGATGACATGTGTCAACCAAGTCAGCGAGCCTGACCACCCGATCCCGTTAGTCGCCTCTTATGATAAGCATGGGTTAGGGAAGATTAATTCTAACCCGGACCTTCACGGGTCTTGGCCCTCTAGGCTCCTTACCTTCAAGCCAATGCTAAAAAAGCAGTAATATCGCTGTCAGCTGCGTTGGTCAAGTTAGGTCAGATAAGATCACGAGACGAGAAAGCGATAGAGCGAGAAAGCGATACAGCGAAAAAGCGATATACCAAGGTGAGAAAGCGATAGAGCGAGAAAGGGATAAAGCAATAGAGCGAGAAAGCGATAGACCGAGAAAGCGATAGAGCGATATTTCACATAATTTTTCCCTGTCTGCACATGACGTCTTGCTATGGTGGCTGATTAGGGCCATTGCTTTCTCGCCTTAAAATTCGGAGGCGAGAAAGCGATATCATGAAACAAGAAAGCGATAACATGAGATGAGAAAGCGATAACGCGAGACGAGAAAGCGATAGCACAAGACAAGAAAGCAATAGCACGAGACGAAAAAGCGTTATCATTGCGCGAGAAAGCGATAGAGCTCGAAAGCTCGATATTACCCACAATTCAGTGCTGTCTGCGCATGATTGACTACAAACGGGAGCTCAGTCGCCATTCGTAATTTCTGGATAGTATTAAATCGTTTTCAGTAATGTTCTTGCCCATGAATGGCGTTGTATGTTTAGACGTTTAGAGAATATCTAATACAGACGTAGACTTTCCTTTGGCATGCAATGTGCACGTATGCAATAGTCATATCGTGAAATAACGGAAACGTTCATTTTGTGATGTGACTAAGGGAATTACATATTTTATGACATGACTGGATTCGAATTGTCTTAAGCAACTTAATCACACCTACCAATTGAATTATTTCTTTGATGGGCATTTTAGAAGTTGAGGTGATGAAGCATATTGACAATTATTATGGATATACAACTTTTCTGTGGAGGCGACGTTTCGACATAGATTCTAATGTCGCTTTCTCGTCTCGTGATATCGCTTTCTCGCCTCCGAATTTTAAGGCGAGAAAGCGATGGCCCTAATCAGCCACCATATTAGAACGTTAGTAAACCCACCCCGAGGAAGACGTAGCCATTGCTCAAGAAAATTGCAAGTTCGCGTTGAAGATCTTGCGATGTCTGTGGTGACATTGACTTGCTGACAAACACGTTTACACAGCTCGTCCCAGATGTGTTCGATAGGATTGAGGTCGGGGCTACGCGATGGTCAATCCAGAACTTGAATACAGCCATTCCGTAGATACTTCTGTGCAAGAACTGCCGAATGCGGTCTAGCGTTGTCTTGTTGGAACGTCAGTCCTGGGCCATATCTCTGCATAAATGGAAGCAGGACAGGTTGCAAAATCTTACACCGGTACTGGGCAGCATGTACGTTCCCTCAAACGACAACAAGGGGAGCAAAACGCACCCCCATACCATTACCCTGCAGCCACCAAATCTGTCCACTTCACGTTCTCAGATCTGACCGTGACGTTCACCTCGTCTGCGGTACACTCGGGCAAATCTCAGTGTGAATAGAGATTTGTCACTGAAGACAACTGAATTCCGCTGTCTTTGACTTAACCTTATGTGTTCATCTCCCTCTGGTGGAAGTTGTAGTAACAAATCTGTTTGGAAGATGACATAATCGTAACCGTATTGCTTGATCTCCCCGGACTGACGTCACCCATCATCAGGCGGTCGGCAACAGTTCCGGTTTGATAAACTCTCATCATAAGACTAAAAATTGTTTGTTGTGAGCAATTAAAGGATCTTGCCACAATGACCACAGACTGGTCAGCATCAAGCCTCCCCACAACACATTTGAAAGGCGTGGCAATTCCCAACAAAGATTAAAATGAAAAGTTTAATTTGTTTTTCCATCTCACATTCAATGTGCGCGTTCAGTTGAAGCATACAATGCAGCTCATGGCCTCTTGAATTTGCTTTTCACAAGTGCATTTCGAGTTTTTCACCTTAATAGACTACAAATTTAAGTTTTGTACATGAACTTACATTTCACGAAATTAAAGCATTCACACTGTTTACTATTGTTTAATATACTTAAATTAGGTTTGGGTATTGCCAAACGTTTCGTATTGCAATTAATATATTGTGATATGTGTTGGCGAATTACAACATGTATTGAATATATTGTGGGTTAAGGCAATGAAATTACTGTTTCCCTTCTTTTGAAACAATGCCATTGGCCACTGTCAGGACTCAGGTGTGATTTTACAAGAGATCAATTGAAATATTTAATGTTTCAAATTGAAGACTTCGCTCTAAAGTTCGGAACTCGAAACAAAGCCATTTTGGTTTGTTTATTTCTACAACGGCACCAATCTATTTTGTTATTTATATGGTTTAAAAGTCATGCAAATGCAATTATATGAAAAATATACATTCTCAAAACTAGTAATGTATAATAATATAAAGGAAATATAAATGTTATTAGTAGTTTTGACTACATCACGAAAATTACCGATCGTATAGGGTGAACCGGTTCGCGAAAAGTGTACTGCAATATGTCGTATTGTGAAGTTCGAATTGCAATATGCCGGTTAACCGGTATTATCGCCCACTCCTATAAATGTATTTGATTAAACAGAAAACGATAAGTGTCCAAATTTAACAGTGTCAAGTTTTCAATTTTGCTCAGTACAGGTTTTAGACATTTAACTAGGGGTGACGGTTGATGACACAGCACTTGATGACTTGAAATGAGATAATTAAACATACTCAATACTCATACTCAAGTGTAGAACCTCCCATTCTACCTAGACGCGATAATTCATCATTCACCTATATTCGGCCGACATTCCACAAGTTCTGCCAGTTCATCCATGAAGTCGATGTAGTCAACCTGGATGGTGTGACGCTGGGACTCGACATATCTCGCCGCCATGGCCGCCTTCTTCTTCCCGATGTCTGCCCACATCTCGTTCTTTGAAGGGAGACTGCATATGCCCTGGTGAACACAGATTATGACAATGTGGAAATATGGAATGTGTTGGAATGCACAGTAAAGGCTCTTGTATGGAAAGGGTTTTAACGCGTCTATCTGTATACAATCAAGTTCCCATTTTGAAGTAAAAGGAATAAGGTCCAGATGTCCCAGCAAACTCTAAAAAACAAACACACAACATTCGGGCAGTGTCCTATAATACGGTTGGTTTTACATTTTGCAGAATAGGATCAGGTTTGAAATAAATGAGTGATTCATTATGATATAAACTTGTTCCAAATAAAGAACCAGTAAAAACGACAACTGCTTACTGTGAACACTCTGGTTGCCAGGCGACACTGCAATTCTACAAGGGGCATAATGGCGCCAAGAGGCTGAAAGCAACCAATCACCACCAATGTCTGTTTCGGTAGGTCAGGTGGAAACATATATTTGAACATCTTGACCTTATTCTTCTGAACGTCGATCACAGATTTATCTATGAACGGGAAGCCGAATATATATCCTGTAGCCAGTATAATAACGTCGATATCATCTTCCACCGTCCCGTCGACGAACTCCACGCCAGTCTTGGTAAACCTCTTGATGTCAGCCTTGATCTTTAAAGAGCCAGTCGAGATTCTGTTGGGCATATCATCGTTTACAGTAGGATGTTGAGCAAATACCGAGTGTTTAGGCTTCAAGGAGTACAGCTCGTGGTCGAAACGTTTGTTCAGCTGTTTCTCAACTATGTTGCTCAGTGTCTTTTCGGGCATAGCGTGTCGTATTGAATTGATAAAACGAGTGCCTATTTGGAAATCGCCGGGAATGCCATTGTCCTCAATTCTGTTGAGTACCCAGGCACCACGCCTTGTGCTCAGAAACACCTGTTGACAGAAGAACATAGTCTTCATCTTTATTGTGGGATCCAATATTTTGGTATCCGATATCTATTTGAACCCACACTAGGATTATTTCAGCTGTATGACGGCTACATATAATAGAGACTCTTACCTCCGTGTTACTTTACGTCAATACCAACTAACTAAAGAGCTGACTTTCATACATTCCACACTCACCTGCCCGACCCTGCTCAGCTCCACAGCCACGTCCCCGCCCGAGTTGCCGACACCGACAACTACGACCCTCTTCCCAGTGTACCCGGCCCAGTCCTTGTAGTCATGAGAGTGAATTATCTTTCCCTGGAAGTCCTCTTGACCTGTGAAGTACGGCACGTTCTTGCTGGCGTGATGACCCGTGCACACCATCACCGCGTCAAACACCTGCGTCTCCTCACTTCCGGTCTTGTGATCTCTGATCTGCAGATCCCATCTTCCGGTCTGGTCGTAGTCACTTGACTTCTTCACTGATAGGATCTCTTTGTTGTATTGGATGTGTTTCTGTAGGCTGAAGGCATCTGCATACATCTTGAAGTACCGCCATACCTGGAATCAGTAAACGCTGTGACGTCAGAATAGTCATGGTGTTCTGTTCATCACCCTCCTCTAGAGTACAGGTATACGCATTTTATTAAATTTGCACTAACACCTGGCTCCATTCCGTGGTTGTCCCGATCTCGCATGATTTTCATGATCAATTTAGCCAACAATTAAATGGACATACTAACTTCCTATATAAGCAAAATGGGATTTTTATAGCTTGTTTATGCATTAAATGTCTCACAAACACAATCGTTGTCAATTTGGGTGGCCGCCATGTTGACTGAGTCTGGTATGTAACTCACATGCTGATTGGTCCGTCGGGCGGAATAGGGCAGCAAATGAAACTGGCTGATGGAAATCAAGGGCGAGAATTTGCCATCACGACAACCACGGGAATGGATGCTGGGCTTTGTGTTTGTTAGCAAAACAATATGCCATGGAGACAAAGAAGGTATCAGGTTTTGTTTTGTAACTAAATGAACTGCAAATCTTATAATAATGAATTCTACTACCATTAGTATTGTTACTACTACTACTACTACTACTACTACTACTACTACTACTACTACTACTACTACTACTACTACTACTACTACTACTGGAATAGACCCATAGACCCCCAGAGCCAGAGGCAAATTCCTTCCAACAAACCTGATCTTGTCCTTTTTGATACATCCAATTAATTTATATATGTTATTAAATTTTCTGTCCCTTTTGGCAAGATTCAGAAAAAACATGGCTCTTGAAATGCCTTACTTGCATACCAAGTACACTGTCGTCAGGTTCCTCTATTGTTCTTGGTGACCATGGTGTGGTACCTTCCGATCTATTAGCACAGATGAGTAGAGTGCCCTTGTTCTCCAACTCTTCTGACAATCTGAGTAATACAGGAGCCTGCAGTGTTGGGGAGTCTCCAAATTCTCCGGAGAGTTCCCGGTGGGATCGACTAAGCAGTGCTTCCTGGGAGAAGCCACATTTGCTGTCTGGGCTGCGATGGGACAAGGGTACCTGAACTGATGATCAGCCTTACCAGACTGACTGTGTCAGGACCACCCAACCACCCTCAGCTGCATTATTTTTTCTTCTGTAAAACATATGATAACTGGAACCCCCTTTGCTAAATTCATGTATTTTGATAATTGTACATTTATTCCTTAGCAATGTTAAATTGGTTGTCGTAACGGTATGGCTGAAATATTGCCGGTTTGACGATAAATATTAACTCACTCACCCACTCACACTCAAACTGTTTTCATCTCTTGTGATTTGTTTTCAACTTTGATCAAAAGGATAACATGAAGTATTTCCTAGTGTTTCCATAAAACGTATATTTTTTTGTCAAGTGTAAGGATCGTTATAGACATTATTATTTGAATTTTAATGAAACATCGAGCACTGTACTGATGGTGTGGTTACTTGTTGCAAGGTAAAGTGAGGTGTGCTGAAATGGAGGTAGCCTTGCGTTCACGATTTTTACACCAATATGGTGACGAGGATGCACGGGCATAGGAGCAACTTGTAGAAGTCAGGGATGATTCCAATTTTATAGAGCTAGCCCCCTAAGATATGATGCTGATACCTAACATGGATGCGTTATAGCATCTCCTATCGCCAGGCAGGGGAAAACATGTACCATCTTGTGGATGGGCGTATATCCGGAGAGCGGAAGGTCGGCGGGTCGATCCATAGACCGATAAAAAGACACACATGCATGCATGCACGTACACACGGCTCGATTAAATTAACTTGATTTGAACTGCATAGGTGCTGTTGACATAGACAAAATACACCCAATAATGCAACGTTGCAACCTGGTCACATAAATTGAAAATTGATATACGGTCGGTGTGCTGCTAAACATAAATGGCGTATTGTTGTCAAACGTTGCGGAGACGTGCACAATATATCAAACTACCCTCAGTCTGATGACGTCATGACAAAGAATGCATGACGAAGTGACCACCGGCAGGTTGACCACAAAGGGACGGACCATGGACGGACTGATGATAATGACATGAACTGAATTTGTTCTCATACTGATGTTAACTTCAGCGGTATTAGAGGTACAGCCCATTAAACAACATGTACACGTGGTGTTGATATAAACGGTAAAAGAGAAGTAGACGCTGCAGCAAAAGCTGCTGATGAGAATGAGTGAGTGAGTGAGTAAGTGAGTGTGGTTTTACGCCGCTTTTAGCAATATTCCAGCTATATCACGACGGGGGACACCAGACATGGGCGTCACACACTGATGAGAATGAATATTGAACACCAAACTAGCTTGTACTGTAACATATGTTATATTTGGGATTACACTTTCTTATTAAAGTACAAATTCCCATGCGGGATTCGAGCCCACACCCTCAGAGTCAGGCAACTATTCGCCAGCACACAAAATTATCCCAAAAGTTACATATGTTACAATTGACCACTCTCTAAATGCCATTGTGCAATCATAGCTTGTTCTAAGTGAGTGAGTGAGTTTAGTTTTACGCCGCACTCGGCAATATCCCAGTTATATGGCGGCGGTCTGTAAATAATCGAGTCTGGACCAGACAATCCAGTGATCAACAGCATGAACATCGATCTGCGCAATTGGGAACCGATGACATGTGTCAACCACGTCAGCGAAACTGACCACCCGATCCCGTTAGTCGCCTCTTACGACAAGTATAGTCGCCTTTTATGGCAAGCACTTGGGTTGCTGAAGACCTATTCTACCCCGGATCTTCACGGGTCTAGCTTGTTCTGTCTGTAACCAACAGGCAATATGTTCATCAAAGTTTGAATCAAGCTGAAATAACAAACCTCTATCAAGTTCCATAACATTCAGTCGATCATAAACATACTGCCCATATCACCCATAAAACATAATTTAAACAAAATATACAGCCCACACAGGGCCCCATTCCATGTGAACAAACAGCGGCCCATGCGATATAATAAATGTGTTTACCTGAGTGTTGTGCATGAAATTGGGGAACTCTTTGGGTATAGGGAAGTCGCTGAAACACATCATCTCCTTGCTTGTATTGATGACAGTTGACTTCATCACGCATCCTTGATCCTCGCGGACCTTTTCTGTGAAATTCCATAATCCCCCGAGCTCGTCAGTTCGCTCAAAACAAAACGGCTCCAAACTTTCGTCCACACAACATTTGATGGCAGTGAGACCGCTACACCCGGCTCCAATGATTGCGACCCGTTTCGCCATTTACAGCAGTCTGACCCTTTCTGACTACACTGTATATATTGAGCAGTTGGGTTATGGTTATGGTGAATTTGTTTGGCTACAGAGTGCACGTCCACTCGTTGTTCCTCAAGTCGTCTGCTCACAATTACAAGTAGTATTGTAGCACTATTTGATGGTCGGAGGTTGTGTAGCCAGGCGGCCTTGGTTATGGAGATCGCCAGTCGGCCAACAAATTATTGCTGGTGATGTCAAGTGAAGGAGTCTGCTTGTTGCTTTGAATTAATAAAACTGGCAATTGCTGATTGGCATCTGTTACGTTGATATACGTGGCCTGTGACACAACAAGTGAATTAATAAAAGTGGCAATTACAGATTGGCAGCTGTCACGTGATATGTGTGGCCTGTGTCACAACAAATTCAATGGCCGGAGCCACAGCCATTACAGCGGAGAAGCTGCTATATAAACAGCACTGTCAGTGAAGTCAGCAGGCAGACACATAAAGAAGAAACTGGGCACATTGACATCAACCCAGCTTCTGGCTCCAACCGAGCATCTCGCAACGTACAGGCCACTAGCCAACTTACTTCCGGAAATTGAATTGTATCAGTATATCAGTATATCTAAACAAACCAAGCTCCCACTTTCAGCCCAGCTCATTGAACGCAAGCGGCCATTAGAAATTGCCTGGACAAAAACTAGCCCAAGCGGTTTCATGCGTGCCAAAACATATGCAATAGGATCTAAGGCAACCTTTATACACCCGCCTCACCCACCCCCCACCCCAAAAAAACAACAACAACAAAACAACCAAAAAAAAAAAACCCCCAAAAATAATAAAAATAAAAAATAAGATTAAATAAATAAAAATATACCATGCGTGCCATTTTAAATTATAGTTTGTGGCGACATTTCTCTACAGCCAGTGCTTGTCATGTACAAAATCAATGAAGCTATCCTTCCTTTAATTATTAAGCATAATTTTTTAGAGATTTATGACCCCCTTCCTTCCCAGGAAGGAACAAAATGGGTGAGTGTAGACTTTATTGTTTGAAAAATTGCACGCACGTAACATGAACGCGCAATTATGAGAATTTGAGAGTTTTTTCAACTGGGTTAATTATGGATTTTAAATGTGCTTTTGATTAAATAGAGAGGTGTAAATTAGGGTATAAGTTAGCAAAATTAGGCCTCCGAGGAAAGTTTTTGTCAGTTGTTCATTCGTGGCATCTTAATGTAAGGTCATGTGTGAAAATGTATCTGTCAATATCCAATCATTGTGAAATTCTGCAGACTGAATGACTGTGGAATTTTTTGTTTTCTGTTTATGTAAGTGATTTTGAGGAGTCTTTCCGAAAAGATAAATGTATACCTTACGAGTTTAAATCATTAAACATATGTTTGTTTATGTATGAAGATGAGCTGATGATGATTCATATTTTCTGGATGTCTTGAAGGGTTGCATATATAGTAAAGTTCGTTGTCGGCTTATTCAAAAGACAGTCGTTGGAAATTCGAAGTGAATATTGTTAAAACAAATATAACAGTTTTTAGAAGAGTTGGTAAAGTTAATTCATCAGAATGTTGGTGCTGTAATGGCAGTATCAGATATAATGTCTTCATCATCTTCAATCAAGAAAATCACCCAAGATTGATATTTGTACAGTTTTGAAAGCACTTCAGGATACATATCTTCAGTATTTCTTGTGTCTTTGGACCCCACTGCATATGATACAGATAAGTGAAAAATCATGCATACGTCTCTTTAAAAGTGCTCCATATTAATTTCTTCAGTTTGTCTTCTTTCATTTCTTCTGTTAGACCTCTTTTCTTGGACAGCTGTCGTTTCTCATAAAACAAATCTTTGTTTAGATCACACCTAAATATATTTGTCTTATACCATGCTCTTCCCGGTCATACATCTTCATATATCTTTTTTTCATGTCGTCTGTGACATCACTTAAGATTCGTCATCATCATTTTCCATTTCAGGACATTGTTTATTGTGTAAATGTCTTTGTAAGTTGTGGTTATTTCTAAACACCTGACCATAGCAGTCACAGCTGAGTTATCTTCCTCCCACTTCCTTTTGAGTCGCACTTGGCATAGCCCAGGTGGACCGACTGAGAATTTTTTGGAACACCAGTTTCTTCAGTGGTTTTGCGTGCATTCGTCCACAGTAATCACAAGATGGCAGTGTTGGGAGGGTTTCTTCACACGTCTGCTCACTCTGAAAGTCTAACTCGAACTGAATTGTCCTGGCTTGGAGGTCTCCTTTGAAGCTGAATGCATTAGGACATAGTCGCAAATGGGGACGTGTTTGTGGTTTTAGATCTACCAAGAAGTATCCATAAGGTTTCTGGGCAGCCCTTTGAAACTGGTCCATGAAAATTTATAATTTTCTGGATACATTTGCACTGCCAAAGTCATGATGGGTTGTTTACCGATGGTAACGGGTTATGTCACCCCAAACACGTTCACCCTAGCACAGATTCACCCAGGTTGGTTCACCCTAAACAGTTTCACCCCATTTAGAGGTTGTTTCACCCGGTTAATAATAATTATTATTATCAACTTTAAAAATGTTTCAATATTTTAGTCGTCTATGTATAGTGTCGGAACAGCATATGTAGATTGTTTGAATAATTGTATCTGTTCATTTTGGCTGTGTTGGCTAGGGCAAAGTCCTCAGTGACGATAGCAAGTAGCTGCCTGGGACAGGACTGAACTTGTTGAGAGTTTCTTGTCTGTGTACTGTGTCCAGAGGTTAAGAAGCTTCTCGTGGATCTTCTTGTATTTCCTATTGTCTCTTGATAGAAGCTCATTCTGGACCAGGCGCACTTGGGTTTTCACTTGGTTAGCCTCACTTCTCAAGAGTGCTGTTTTGAGAGTGAAAATGAACGTTGGAAATGTTGTTAATAACACAAAAGACAATAAATAATGCTGTGCAATAAAGAACGGATTGCCCGAACACATCATGGAACACATCACATGACAACAACAAAATTCATGCACAACACACACGAAAAGCACAAATTGCCTGCGTAAAACATGCTGATTAGAGGTATAAATGACCGTCGGCAAAAAAAGTACCTCCGCAAGTACCTCCGCAAGAAAAGTTTATTTTGCAATGCCAAGATTGTCACCAGAGGAACGAGAAGAGGCGTTGGGCATGTTGCAGGTTGGCACATCAAGCAGGATTATTGCCAGACGATTTGGTTGCCATCATTCCACCATCATAAGACTTGCCAACAGGTACCAACAAACAGGAACCACTAGGGACCGCCAACGTCCTGGCCAGGCACATGTTACCACCAGTCGCCAAGATCGAGACATTGTTCGGCGCCATATTCGGGATCGTACGTTGCCGGCTGCCAGAACTGCTAACGCTGTCCACGGCCGGCGTGGTTTGATCAGTGCTTCCACCGTCCGACGCCGTCTCCATGCGGCAGGATTACGGTGTCGACGCCCTTAAGTTGGACCCATCCTGACTGATAGACATCGCCGTGAACGCCGACGATGGGCTGAACAGCATCGTTTGTGGTTGTTACGACGTTGGCATGGTGTTGTGTTCTCCGACGAGTCACGTTTTCACGGGCGTCTACGGGTATGGCGTCGACGGGGAGAACGTTACCATCAGGACTGTGTTGTGCACACAGATCGGGGGCAACATTATGGTGTGAGGAAGGATCAGTTATCATCACAAAACCGCTCTTGTAGTTTGTCGTGGCAGTGTGAATGCCCTTTACTACCGTTCCCTTCTTTAACCAACATCAAGATCTGCACACATTCCAGCAGGACAATGCTCGAGCGCAGACTGCACGTGTTGCAACACAGTTTCTGGCAAACAACAACATTCCTCTACTTCCATGGCCTGCATTGTCACCAGATTGGTCTCCCATTGAACACTTGTAGGATTACATCGGCCAACGCCTCTCACGTCGCCCACAGATCAACAACCTTGGGGAACTTGAGAATGCCTTGCAACAAGAGTGGAATGCATTGCCTCAAAACATTATTCAGAGACTTATCAGTTCAATGAGGAGACGTTGCACAGCTTGTGTTGCTGCTAACGGTTGTCATACACGTTACTGAGTTTCCAATTTGACTCCATCTTTCTTTCATGGTCAGCTGAATTAAAACTTCACTGTTTTGCTGGATTGGTTCTTGTTTCTTTTCTTTACAAATCAAGTATGTAAAAATTACATCGATTGCTCATTTATGCTCTTGGAAATCCAAACTAATACAGGTGGTGCGTTTTCAATGATGTTCAGTATATTTATAATAACATTGACGGTAAGAATCTGTTTTCTGTTCATTTCTAGACGTCGTGTCGAATCTCCTCAACGTCTTCGAACATTAACATGAACCTTAGAACCCCGTAATATTTCAACAACTGTCTAGCCATGCCATTTGCAATAATTCTAGAAAACAAGCTCTTACTCCTATCGTGGTTGGGATCTCAATGAGATTAGTATTTGAGTAAACAGCTAGTTATACAATGACAAAAGACAACCTCTAGACATAGACAACCAATGCACAAATACTCTAATATTGATTTATTACCAACGACAGATAGAGTTTCACAAACACAATGAATATCACACTCTCAGTTACAAATGTTTACCCCAGTGGGCCACAGGTACTCCAACTAGGGTCAAATACGGACAGTCTGGATACCATTTTTCATGTTCGACCCAGGGATCCATTCGTGACCAACTCGTGTTATTCCGAGACAAGCCGAATAGCGACTCGTGCCCCTCTGGAAGGATTTCATATTGGCGTATGAACATCAGAACTACTTCGAACAGGAACGATAACTCTATTCCTGTTTCATTCCAATGGTACTTAAGATCACCGAAGTACTCATACATTGTATTGCTGGTTTTGTTTGTAAAGAATTAAACCTCCTTGATACAACTAAAAGAAGGAGAAAAACATATGTGTTAAAGACATATTCTGACGTAATTATTACCAGATGTTCACCTTATATTTCCAATTATATTTCTGAAAAGGGTTTAATAATCACAAATGGGATTTGTTTTATTGAATATGCAAATAAAATTTATAAAAATACACAGCTATATTAAATCCCAAAGCAGAAACTCAAATATGACTGGAATAGTATATCAAACTGAACATACGTGTAACCTTGCTGTCATACCCCAAGTGGAATTTTAAATGAATTCGCTGAAAAATATATGAATGACCAAAATAAAGTTAGACTAAAATATTCACAGAGATGTGAAATCTATGCAATGTTAATGATTAAAGTTGATTAGTTTCATATAGATATAATATTATTGTTTTGAAACGCATAGCGATTTATAATTACATTCTCTACAACTGTTGGAAGCGCACGTTCAATTACCACAACAAGCCCACAAGATCGTCAGAAATATACTCAGTTGGACCAGTGAGAGCCGTTATGTCAACAAACGCACGTTCATGTATTTGAATCTCTCACCCTCAATCCCATGATTCTTATCAAAAACTTCACATTAGACAGCACAATTCTGTTAGCTATGATCTTAGTACTTTCAATATGACGAAATATATTTTTCATTATTTTTTAAGCAATAACATAATGTCACAAAGGATTTAAGTAGTCGGGATTATTTTTATCAAAGCACCGCAACCATTACTCGCGTTCTGATTTGTTTGTCGTATTTTCGCACATAACAAGCATCGATAGGGGGACGAGTCTTCTTGGAGGTTACGGAAAGGGGCGAGTGGTGACGAATGGCAGGGATCATAATCTTCTTCCCAGTTCTTGGGAACGAGACCACACTGAAAACATTTGCAAGCGTCCCCTCACAAATCCTGCCTGGGACATTTGACTAGGATCAGAGGAGGGGTACCCATACACAGGTCTTGGTGGCCGCATACATCACCTCCCAAGTCCAAATGACAACGGGGATCCTGTAACTCTGTCAGTTGCTTGTCAGTAGGATCAGAAGTCCCAAGACCCAGCAATTTCATTGCTTCTGTCTCTCTTCACATTCATCCAAAGCTTTACAGAACAAGTTGTAAGCTTGGGGCTCAGCAGTTCTCTGACACAGTCAAAGGAGGTTTTAGGTTTTTCGATAATGTCAGCTTTCATGTTACAATTAAGGACTTCAAAATGTACCTGTTTGTCGACCACATCTTCTATATGTTGTATACCAGTAGACCAGTAGAGTCAAGCTCATATAATGGTTATCTCTTAGAAGAGACGTTCACTTCAAAGATTCAGATGAGAATGAATTTCCAAACACTGTTTGGGGGCTTATATTCTCTCACTGGGATTTAAAAATAGTAATATGAGTCACAGTCTGAAACTAGATATGACTTGATTAAGAAATGACACAATAGGTCTTTTATTCATCTAGACTGACTGACTGACTGAGTTTGGATTTACGCCGCTTTTAGCAATATTCCAGCAGCATCACGGCAGTGGACACCAGAAATGGGCTTCATACATTGTACCCATGTGGGGATTCGAACCCGGGTCTTCGGTGTGACGAGCCAACGCTTTAACCATTAGGCTAACCACCGTCCCTTTTTCATCTAGACCAGGGCCCCGTTTCACAAAGTGACCGAAGTGTTATCACAGTCGTAACTCTATCTTAAAGTATGGGAGTTACGATCATCTTAGCGCTACGACAGTCGCAACTCTATGTTAAAGTATGGGAGTTACGATCACCTTAGCGCTACGACAGTCGTAACTATGTTAACGTGTGGGAGTTACGATCACCCTAACGCTATGATCGCTTTGTGAAAAGGGCCACAGGTGTTCAACTAGGTTAATGATCTATTTTTAACTTACCCAAATGGGTCACACAGGTGTTTAACTGGGTCACCATGGTGCATCATAAAATATCAAAATGGTCGACTTTCCGTCTATTTACCCACCCTTACAACATAGAGCTATGCAGATCACGTTGAACCAGAAATACATCTTGGAACACGCAAGTTGTTCTATGGTATTCTCACTTCTTTTCAGATGAGGAAAGGGTTTCTCGTATTTACTGGTCAACGTCAGTTATATTATTACAGTCTTATCAATGATCAACGACTATATGTATATTCACGTTACAAGCATGCATAAAGCTTCTGTCGTGAATTGTGCACTAGAAATACTGTATGAGCTGTCGTCACAATATCTGTAAAGACGTATGCAATCTGTACACTTTCCCATCTATTTCATGTATTACATATACACTCGATACTACTACAACAAATACCATCTTTTAACGTCTTTTGGTAAGTCATGTAAGTCCCCATGATCCCTGGTATGGTGATGTACCTTCAGTTGTTGGCGATTTATAGCCAGCTTTTATATTGTATGTTCCAAAAGTGTTATTAGTTTTAACCTTCCACACTAGTTTTAAATGTAAGTGTGATATTCTAGTTGTTTTACTGTCCTTCGATGACAGGTTTTATAATATACACATATTCCATTTCAATGTAAAATATTCTCGTCACGATATGGCTGAGATATTGCCGATGTGACGTTAAATATTAACTCACTTACTCACGGTAAGTCACGACCTGGAGTCGACCATCAGACCTACCATCCTCCGTATAGATGCTCTATCTACCCTACCTTGGATCCAGTCTGTCAATACAACCCAAGCTATCGGATAAGGCAGACAAAACGTCCACCATTGGAATCATAGAAATACAATTTAGGGTGGGACTCATGGAAGCTGCAAACAATATTGATCCTAAGCACCTGTATCTGACAACCTCAACAGATACATTGTTTTATAATTCAATTACAATGGGTAACGTATCAATAAACGCACTTCAAGTCACATTCATAACAAAGTTGATCTGCACTATCAATGTGAATTTTACTTCTATGTTTTTTTACGGCCAGATTATCGAATCCAGGTCTGAATTTCAACAATTATCTCTTGTAATGGTAATTTATACAGCGCTGGTGCGATATCCTTAGATATGGATCGATTCCACACTTGTGGATATTGGTTTGTCTGCACCAACTTAGAAGTTTTTGATTAAGATGTAAAGTTAAACCCCACTGAATATGCTGAGTAGGTCTTCTGACCAATTTCCTTTCGTTTCACTACTCAAGACCCCAAGATACGTGTGGATGGTGTTAAAACCTGGAGTAGTGTTGTTTTGGTAGATAAACCCTGAGTGGTGCTGGTAGATGAACCTGGAGTAGTGTTGGCCGATTAAACCTGGAGTAGTGTTGGCCGATTAAACCTGGAGTAGTGTTGGCCGATTAAACCTGGTGTTGTGTTGGCCGATTAAACCTGGTGTTGTGTTGGCCGATTAAACCTGGAGTAGTGTTGGCCGATTAAACCTGGAGTAGTGTTTGCAGATTAAACCCGGAGTAGTGTTTGCAGATTAAACCTGGGGTAGTGTTGGCAGATTAAACCTGGTGTAGTGTTGGCCGACTAAACCTGGAGTTGTGTTGGCAGATTAAACCTGGTGTTGTATTGGCAGATTAAACCTGGTGTTGTGTTGGCAGATTAAACCTGGCATAGTGTTGTATTGGCAGATTAAACCTGGAGTAGTATTGGCAGTTTAAAGCTGAACTGGTCTTGGACGATTAAACCCTGAGTTGTGTTGGTAGATGAATCTGGAGTAGTATTGGCAGTTTAAAGCTGAACTGGTCTTGGACGATTAAACCCTGAGTTGTGTTGGCAGTTTAAACCTGGAGTTGACAAAATATATCTGAATTGATGTCGCTGGAATTAACCTGGTGTAGCGTTGACAGAATATATTTGAGGCAGTGTTGGAAGAATGAAACTGGGGTAGTGCTGACAAATTACACCTTAAGAATTTTGCCAGAATATAAGTTAGGTGCTGTTGATAGTGTAAACCTGAAGTGGTGTCGCAACTGACAGAGGAAAGCAAACAACGCCAGTTACTCATGAACTGAAAGACTCCGAACAATTTTCTGAACTTGAATTCCCATCTGTGTAAATTATGTAAATCTTTGGATGTAAGACGAACATTAAAATGCTCGTCACATTTCTTTTAAAGGAACACTTGGTAAAGGATGACAACGACCGCCACCAGCAGCACCAGTTTGAGGAGTCTGTGGGACGACTGCTTCTGTGTACCTTCAGGCAGAGGTCTGGTCTTAAAGGGGTACTCCATTCTGTATGTCTTGGTCATGATGGCCTCCCGGGCCCCAGACCACGTGCCCGGCCCCCTCAGGCGATATTGTTAGGGGTGGTGGGGCCGAAGTAGCACTTGAGTCCAAGTTGCGGATCAGTCAGCAGAAGACGTCCTGGAACAGAGATGTTGTGTAACGTGTAGGGTGAAGAAAAATATGTACATATATATGTGAACATTTCATCGTGTTCTAAGGATTTTCTAAACTGAAATCAGTCTGATAAAATCTAAACTCTTGCCTCCAACCATAGATTCAAAGTGGACCAATGAGACAGGTCAACTGCCTGAAATGTGTTCGATATTCTGGAAAATGTGTTCAGAGAATGTATATCAAGTAGTTTTTCTACATTTAACTAGGGGTGATAGTTAATGACACATCACCTGTGGTTAGGTATGTCTTGAAGTGAGATAATTAAACATACTCAGTTGGATGAACCTCCCATTCTACTAAGGAGAGATAATTCTTTGCTCACCTATATTCGGCCGACACCCCACAAGTTCTGCCACTTCGTCCTTGAAGTCGATGTAGTCGACCAGAATGGTGTGACGCTGGGACTCGACATATCTCGCCCCCATTTCCGCCTCTTTCTTTCCATTGTCTGCCCACATCTTGTTATTTAAAGGGAGACTACATGTGGAATGTGATGGAATGAATGTACATACAAGTCTATGGAAAGGGATTTGTCGCTTCTATCTGTATACAACCAAGTTTCCATTCTGCAGTAAAAGGAATAAGGTGCAGATGTCCGTGCAAACTCTAAACCAACACACAAAATTCTTGGGAAAGTTTCCAAAAATATGGTTAGTCTTACATTTGCAGAATCGGATCAGGTTTTCCCATGTAATAAATGAGTGATAGATTTTACGATGTATACATGAACCAGAAAACACTCTGGCTGCTAGACGACACTGCAATTCTGCAAGGGGAATAAGGGCACCGGAAGATTGAAAGCAACCAACCACCACCAATGTTTGTTTCGGTAAGTCAGGTGGAAATATATATTTGAACATATTGACCTTATTCTTCTGAACGTTGATCACAGATTTATCGATGAACGGGAAGCCGAATATATACCCTGTAGCCAGTATGATAACGTCGATATCATCTTTCACCGTCCCGTCAACGAACTCCACGCCAGTCTTGGTAAACCTCTTGATGTCAGCCTTGATCTTTAAAGAGCCAGTCGCGATTCTGTTGGACATGTCATCGTTTACTGTAGGATGTTGAGCAAACACCGAGTGTTTAGGTTTCAAGGGGTACAGCTCGTGGTCGAAACGTTTGTTGAGCTGTTTCTGAAATATATTGTTCAATGTTTCTGCGGGCAAGGAATGTCGAATTGTATTGACAAAACGTGTGGCTGTTTGAAAATCGCTAGGTATACCATTGTCCCCAAGTTTGTTGAACACCCAGGTACCACGCCTCGTGCTCAGAAACACCTGTGGAAAGAAGAATCTAGTTTGATATTGCTGGAATAGTGCTAAAAGTATCGTAAAACAGTACTCACTTAATCATTCAGCTCAGGCAAACTCGTATAGGATCCAGTATTTTTGTATCAGCCTGTCCATAGTCTGGATGAATGTGCATGTGGTTTGCTTTGTTGCACTCGGGAATATTTCACTTTATTACCTACGAGGGCGAACATATCGGGGTTAATATTTTTCATACGATGCCCTAGGGCCAAATATCACTTTGTCATGGTGACGTGACGTCATGAACAAGGCTATGATGTCACGTTTCTTCTGTGAGGTTGCGTTGTACATGCGGTGACGACGGGTAGACAGCCAATGTTTAAAAGTAGATTTGGGTTATTTTCCTCAATTTAACGACTTCGGTAATAAACAGAATATTATATTCGTGCCCGTATCATACTATGTTTACGACGCTCGTGCCTAAATATCGGTATATCCCTCGCTCTCGCTCGGGAAATACCAACTTCAACCCATACTTCAGTTGGTTTTATAGTGCTAGCTCACTGAGATACCATGCCGCAGTTAAACATGACTACCCCACTCAGACACATTATACTGACTCCGAGCTAACCAGTCCTTATTGTACCAATTAATGCCGAGCGCCAGGCAGGGACCAACAAGTACCATATTTTAACGTCTTTTGGTAATATGGTACTTGTACCATGGTATGATGCGGATGGGGATCGAACCCACAAACTTCCGCTCTCCATGAGTATATAAGTAATCAGTTTCGGACATCAAAGCATTCCTAAGGAGAACAATAGCATTCCTAAGGAGAACAATAGAATTCCAGGGGAGAACAATAGCAATTTTAAGGAGTACTCCTACATACCAAAGGAGTTTTCAGGAGCACATTCCATAAATTCCAGCGAGAACAATAGCATTTTTCAAGGAGCGCTCCTACATACTCAAGGAGCTTTCAGGAGCACATTCCATAAATTCCAGGAGCTGTCTTTTGAACCTATTCCATGACATCATTATATAATGAGATTACTCATGCTGATTGGAATGTGTATTGAAATGTTATGAATAGGAACCAAGCAAATTTGATATATTGAAATCATTGCTATTAAATTTGAAATGGGTGGAATGTTGCTCATGTCTATAAATTCATAGCTGATTCTAACCGCTTTCAATAAGTGCTTGGTACCATAAGTAATATGTTCATTAAGTAGTACATCTTATTTGTTAACACTTGTAAGCTAGTCTGTCGTACAGACCCTGAAGCAAATATATCCAAGAAAGCCCACGCAAGTCTAGAAAATGTGGCAAGTCTAGATTTCCTCAGCTTCTGAAAATGAAGAAAGTCTCAGGGCTCCTTTTCATTATATTATATATTTTTTTTTTTACTATGAACTTTTTTCAGTAAAATATGTTCATTTCAGAGACTAGTTGTTAGTCTAACTTGTAAGCATGCATCACTTCTTACGTTATATTCCATCTGAATTCCAACCTAGAAATGCAGCAGTCTATTTCCTTTTATATGTAATATCAATGTTCAAACCATGTACATATAGCTTCTTTGGAAATAACATATTGTTTAAATCAAATGGTTTGAAAAAAGTACAAACATATGTCAATATGAATGGAAGGCTTAGCCTGGTGAGTCACGCAGACTGGAATGTCAGTTACTGAAATTGAAAATATTCACCCAAACGCAACCGTCCACGTTAAAGTGGGACGAAAGTTGGTCATCTCGCCTCAAAGTTGTGTTTTGGCGCTACACTCCAGCGGATCGCAATTTTTTCAATCTAAGATATACTACCCATCAAAAGCTTAAACTCACTAGTGAAAATTAAGTAAAAATACAGGTTAATGGTTACCTGCGGCAAAGATTAATTATTTACAAAACCCTGCAAGATATCATTACACAGCCAACTTGCATGAATTCGATATGGGTCATGCTTCCACAAAACAAGGTCATTTCCGATTTCCGTAATTCTGCAACAAACATAACTCTCTGAGATTGGAATGTGTATTGAATGTCAACTGAGTATTTCTCTACTCCAGCAGGTAAAGGGTTAACAGAATGTATGAAATACAGCTCACCTTTTCTAGCTCATTGTACATGTCTGCATATGAATATAATTCTGCAGTATACAAGCAGGTCAAAATTAAGACTATTCTCTGCAAGAAATGAAATATCAAATGCTCAATGGATGAGAAATGTTACTTATAAGTCAATCAATTCTAACAATTTGTACAAAGTTTCAATTACATACCTTCAACTGAACACCATAGGGTTTGCAGAAACACCGTTCCTGGTCTTGAATTTATAACACTTTTTTCACTTTGCTTTTTAGGATAGGTATAGTTTCACACAACTGCTTATCATTCAGCTGAATCACACGCCAGACAGACATGTGTTCGTTCACCTGTACCTGTGATATTTTTATACCAACATAAAATAAAATCACGTATATCTTCAATGTCTTACCACTTTATTTTGAATGTTTAATGGTAGACGCTATTCAGAAAATGTCACGATTTATATTACACTATATCATGACTTACAATTCCTTTGAATTTTCAGTACACATATTCTATTAAAAATGTCACGATCAAGATTTGCAAACCTTTTTTGTTTGCAGACAAATAAGAAAGTATACCATATGACCTCTTTACACTATTATCTGATTATTGCATTGTATTCAAATAGTTGTGCCACAAAATATTTTATTGATACTTCATCAACTACAACCTTTATATTAAACTGAGGTCAAATTTAGTTTCATGTGTTTTCTGTGGGAGGTTATTTAGTATGTATGTAACTCATTAATAGCTAAAGATATGCATGACGTAACAAGTCAGCCAAGTCATGGTTGGGTGTATTGTTCTCATGCACTGATACATTCAGCCATCTCAGCCTTCATTAAAGCAAAACAATGGATAGTATAAAAACGTAGTAGCCATTTCCAAATAGGGAAGTGCTGACACAGAAAGGAATGTGTATTCACGTGACAAGCTCACTGTGTGGTCATTGTTGAGATGTTATTATAGATCATGAGCCACAACTGACTAGTGTGGGGGCTGCGACTTGGTGAGGTGAGGTGAAATTGGGTTTTACGTCGTGCTTGAGAATATTTCGCTCATATGACGACGTGCATGCACGTGTATGTGTATGTGCGGCTGCTTGTACTAGCCCAGACTTAAGCTGGTTTTATAGTGCTAGCCCACTGAGATGCCATGCCGCAGTGAAGCATGAATACCCCACTCAGACACATTATACTGACTCCGAGCCGACCAGTCCTTGTTGTACCCATTAATGCCGAGCGCCAGGCAGGGACCAACAAGTACCATATTTTAACGTCTTTTGGTATGACGCGGTCGGGGATCGAACCCGCGACCTCCGCTCTCCGGGCGGACGCTCTAACCACTACACCACGGAGGCGGTCGGCTGCGACTTGACACTATTGAAAAGAGATGCCGTGTGTCAACAACCTATTTGTGAGCTTTTTAGGTAGATAGCAGAATTCGAAGAACAGCATTTTGCAAAAATATGAAATTATCTAAGCTGTAATCGTTTTGTGTTTTATTCACACGAAACATTCGAGTTCAACAACACCACCTGGATGTATTGTAGGAATACTTCATTGGTAAATACTTTAGGTTTTTCTACTTATTTGGTCAAAGCTTCTTTAACTTGCTTTGTTGTTACCTCTCGGTAGTTATGTAAAGTGCATGAACACTCATACACACGCAATGTATGCATGACATCAAGGTTAGACGTGATAACAGATGCTAATACACTAATGCTATATTAACTTGGACTCTTCATTCAGCCAAAACATGGCGTAGCAGACCTTTCCATATAAGGTTATGCTACTACTTGATCACCGACCAGAGCCAGAGCAGGGGCGGTCTTGTGAAAAGACAATTACACTGGTGTCAGCATATATATATATATATTCTGGGGGTTCGGGGGGGCGGTGGGGTAGCCTAGTGGTTAAAGCGTTGGCTCGTCACGCCGAAGACCCGGGTTCGAATCCCCACATGGGTACAATGTATGAAGCCCATTTCTGGTTTCCCCGCCGTGATGTTGCTGGAATATTGCTAAAAGCGGCGTAAAACCAAACTCAGTCAGTCAGTAACAGCCTGTTCAAGATCATATTGTTTTGAACAATAGGATTGCTGAAACATATTTACAATGTGTATGACACCATAGAAACATGAATTAAAAACAACGAAACAAAAATTGTAACAGACCTTTTATTAACAACATAAGGTGTCAGTCTTCACAAGTGTAGGATTCAAGGGATTTTTCACAAGAAAAAAAGCAATCTTTTGGTTCAATGATTTTAAAGCTTGTATTGTGTTTTAGTCTTAACATGAAACATGAAACAACTCAGATACAGCAGGTATAGAACAGAAGACTATCGTTTAGCGGCATTTATGCCACAGAAACATGTTTGTGTCCTGGGGGTCCCAACTTGGCTGCTCTCCTGATGTATAGGACCAAGTGTTTCTTTGATAGGGAGCTGTTGGTGTCATTTCGAGAAAACTGTTTTGTCTTCTTGGCAGGTTGTGTTTTTAATATGTGGATAAGTCCACATCTCTTCCTTCCTTTATGTCGGCTTGGTGACTGATTCTTCTGTGTCATTATTATGGGATGATAAAATCTCGACTGAAGGGTTGTAACGCAAGACAAGGATTTTATTCTTGCTGACCCTCATCATCATCATCATCAGTATCGTCATCGGCAGCCATGACAGATTCACTGTCACTTTCTACTTCGGGCATATCTATACGAGTCAGAATGTCTTTCATGATCGTTTTCATGAAACGGGTTATCTTGTTTTTGATGATAGATTGATCAGTGCCAGGGTCCATATCACTCAGGCTGTCTAGGTTGGGTTGAAATAGAGGTGCCTGTTTAAAGTATTGAGTGAACTCTATGACATTGTTAAGGCTATTGGCCAATTCATTTCCCCATATCTGTTTCATTTTTCTGTCAATCCAATCTTCTGTTCGACCCTGTTGTCTGTACTTTTTCCTTTTGAGTTTCATCACGTCATGGTTGATGTTGTACACACGATTCCAGATGCGTTGTAAACCCACATTTTGCCACTCCTCCATGTCAGTGCTTGAAGGCTTCCCACGACATTGTTTTCCAGCAGAACCTCCTCCTTTCTGTACAGGAAGTTGTTCCTCGCCTTCACTGTTGTCGTCACTATCATATCTGAGACGTTTCCTCTTGGATTTCAAACTGGTGTTTGCTGGACACCATGTTTTGATATGTCGCTGTAGATCATGCATATTGTCTATCAATACGCCTCAGTTGGTACACGCAGTGGCCATGGTGAAAGGTCCTGTGTCGTCACTCGAGATGGATGCTGTTTCAGTGTCGTTGTCAAAGCTAAGAGATCTTTCTTTGGATGTGTGATCAGCACAAATGTCGGAAGCTGTCTGAACGTCTAATACTGGAGAGACCTCTTTTACCTGTTTTGGTTGCAAACCACTCTGTTGATCAGATGTATTGAGGTTGGTTTTCAAGAGATTGACATGGAGTCTATTCTTTTCACTTGTACTAGGTTTGAGATCCACTGTGAGGTGTCCATAAGGTGTTTCAACAGCCTTTTCATAAAGAGTCATAAATCTACTAATGTCGTCAGGAAATATCCTTCTGGCAAATAACTTCACCTGCTGTCTGTCCACTGGTGAATTGAAAAGTGTTACATAATGTGAATTTAGAGCAATGTCACGAGATTCCTTACCTCTTGGGAAGAGGTTTTGCAATAGCAAAAGATAATAACATTTTGTGGTGGGAGGTTTGAGTAAACAGACGGAAATCCGCTTATCGTTCTTTGCTTCAGACAGAAAATCATCCAACACCATCATATTCTGGTTGTAGGCATCAAAGTAGTTTTCATCTTCTATATTGTAAGGTATTCCTTTCACAAAACGTACTTGGGGTAAAGTTTGAAGAATGCTATCATAAAGAGGTTGCCACACGGTATAACACCAGACTATACAGTCAGGTAGAGGTTGAATGAATCCATGTCTTAATAGGTTGAAGACAAACACTGACTTTCCACATCCACTGGGTCCGACGATGATGCCATTGGAGGGAATCAGAAATTTGAATCGTTCGTGCTGATTGTGCTCCTCCTGCGAAGGAGGAGGAGGAGGAGGAAGTTGTTTATCCTGAGGCGGAGTAAGATGTTTATCCTGAGGAGGAGGAGAAGGAAGTTGTTTATCCTGAGGAAGAGGAGGATGTAACTCTTGAATTGATCCATGCATATGCATCTGCTTCTGATGTCTTTGTAAATTATCTTTTCGCGTAAATCTCTTGTCACAGTCTGGACAGGTGGTAGTGAGCTCCATAGTGATGTAACACAAGTGGGTGATTAGAGGGTCTGAAGCATTCTTTTATACCTTTGAGCCATGTTACGTTTCAAGGCAGCTTTAGTCCGTTTCATAATGATATTGGACACAGGTTGTATTTTCAGTGCAGTCTTCTTTTTGCCCTTCACAGTTGCCCTTCTTTTTTTCTTGTTAGATGTAACCTGTCTATTCAGCGATCCCATTGTTTTTCTCTGACGTGTTTTTGTTGACTTGCTCTTGCCAAACTTTGTGAACATGGGTGTAGGGCCAAATATATCCCCAGAAGCTCTCCTCATGTTGAAAAAGGACGTCTTATCCGTCAGCAGGCAAGAGTGAAATGCCAGTCATTAGATACTTCAGTTTAGTATTATTCTACTTTCTTACTATGCAGGATATTTTTGCAAATGATATTTGCATTTGTACATTTTTCTTATACCCAACAAAACATCATTTGATCTAAACTACTTTTTATATATTTATTTTTTTCACATACATCAATAGCATCATTGACAACTGAAACAAGAAGGTGTACAGTATTTGAAGTAGTGACAAATATATTGAGATACAAAAGTGTCATTCCATATAAAGTTCCTTACATCAAATTGATGAAGAAAGTGATGAAAACTCCAGTTGGTTTTACATTTACATAAGAGATAATACAAACAATAGAAGCCACATACATTTGAATCTACAGATTGTAACCGTTCACCATTGTGCAAGTAAGATTTAACATAAGACTTTAGATAACTATCAAATACAGCATCAACTGGTTCTGCTAAACTATCAAACAGTTCTGCTCTAGTTCCTTTGAAATACATAGCCACCCAGTGGCGACCACTCTTTTGTCTGCTGTCTGTATTCACAATGACACCCACTCCTTTCTTCAACAGTGAAGGTGTGAGTGTGGGTAAAGTATCTTTAGCATACACTCCCAAGACATGTCTCTCTAAGACTGAATCACACTGTATGGCACATTGCAATTCTGAGGCTTTCATGTTGATGATTACTTGATATACACATTCCTTGCCTTATCAATTTCTATGATAGAGTTTCTTTCACTCATGATGACACAACTCAAAGTTTTGGTGAGAGCAGATTTGAATTCAATTTCAAGTCTCACATTTCCCGATTTCACCAGATTGAGATATTCAGTTCCTACTTCATCCTTTAAATCTATGTTTGACTGGTTTGTGTAAACTATAAGCATCTTGGTTGTTCACAAATCGTTTCACCTTCCTCAGCTTGATACTATGGTGACTCTTTTTCTTCAATTCATCATGCAGTTTGGAGGGTCCATAATAAGCGCCCGGATTGTGCCATAATAATACTTTTCTAATGTTTGGAGGGCCATAATAATACTTTTCTAATGCTTTTGCTGTTTCAACTCACTGCTTTTCTTTTGGGAACTCATGTTGTACTGAGGAGAATGTGACTTACTAAACAATATATATAACATAAAACACATTTGGTTTGATTATTTATTCATTCCACCACTATCCCTATTACAATTCACAAAAGTGTGTTACAGTACATAATGATCATCACCATGTTACAGAGCATGATTAAAACACCTCTGAATTTACACTGATAGGATATGTCCTTCAAAATCTTGAGATAACATGTCTTCCATCATTCCCTCTGGATCATAGTCACACAAACAGTCAATAAGTTCATTATAACACACGTGACACTGGACTTGTCCACTATTGCAACTCACGTGACGCAGCATATTATTGTGACGACAAATGCTACAATTTCGTTGAAGAGGAGTAAGTTTCTCTTCTTCATATGGATCTTCCGCTGTTAAATCACCTGCGACATTCATCTCCATGTGTTGTTTCTCTTGCTGTTCAATGTCTTCCATGAGTTGTGTGTAATCCAACCACAAGTCATTTAAGGTGGACTCTGTTGGAAGCCAGTCATTGAAGTTAGGTTCTGTAGGAGGTGTTATAGGTTCTATCAGGAGTGATGGAGATGGCTGCGGTGCAGTAGGTGAAATAAAGCTGACACATCGCTCCTATCAATAAAGAAAACAAATATAAGATATAAATTGAGAAACAAAATTATTTCATTGTAAACAATTAGGTAGAACAAATATAATTAATTATCGTAATGATTACACTTACCTTGGTTTGATTGCTGGACTGGCTACCTCCTTTTTGGTCTTTTGCTCTTCTTTGCCACTGGTTGTCTCTCGTTCTCCTTCACTTTTCTAGTTTTCTTAGCCTTAGGAAGAGATGCGATGGGAGATTTTGATTTCCGTTCTCTGAATTCTCGTTGGCAGATGTGGCAGCAATTTTCATGTAATCCAACAGCAAACTCAAGAGAGCGGGCGATACTGATGGCAGTTTCTCTTCTAAGGTCTTCATTCGCTCTGCCATCTCGGTGTACGTGGTTTTGTACAACTCACTTGTTCGCATCATAGTTTCATGCAAATGTACCTGAGTATTCACAATATCCTTCACTTCTTGAAACACACTAGTAAGTAACTGGTCTGTTGAGAAGCCTATACGTCTCATGTCCAACACCTTCTGCGCCATATTGATTGCGAGAAGAAATGCTTTTCCAAAACTCTTCTGGTCTATGATAGCAATGATAACTGATTTGAAATGTCTTATAGTGGAAGGTGCAACATGGGATTGTGTAGTGCTTGTGCTGTCTGATTGGATGTAGAGTAGTACACATGCTGTCTGATTGGTTGGTTAACAAGACACGATAAATGGAATGGCAAACAACACAAATATTTAAAAGATGTAGGTGGCCAACATTCCACCCATTTCAAATTTAATAGCAATGATTTCAATATATCAAATTTGATTGGTTCCTAGTCATAACATTTCAATACACATTCCCATCTCCGTGAGTCATGATGTTAAATAAAGACGTCACTTAACTCTTTACCGGCTGGTATAGAACCATAGTGTAGGCTATCATTGTATACAATAGGGTTAAGGGTTCAAAGGACAGCTCCTGGAATTTATGGAATGTGCTCCTGAAAACTCCTTTGGTATGTAGGAGTACTCATTAAAAAATGCTATTGTTCTCCCCTGGAATGCTATTGTTCTCCTTAGGAATGCTTTGATGTCCGAAACTGATTACTTATATACTACTAACGCGATTGGCAAGATTCAAGAAAAACATGTCAAATATACAGACTTGGCCTTGAGTACACTGCCAGCACAACCCAACCCCTCTCTGATGCAGTTTATATTTTAATCTTTTAAGTATAATGATAAAAAGTCAAGTGCCAGGATGACCCTAACCCCTTTTGCTGCAGTCATTTATTTGAATCTGTAAATAATAAGGTGTTCATTACAGCGTTCGAAATAAACGCCGGCCCCGAGGTCCAGCTCTGTTTGTTATTGTATCGGGGCTGAGGTTTGAAATATTTGCAGGCCTTTGTGGCCTTCAGTAAATTATCTGTCAATGTTGTTTTTTTCAACTGAAATCTTGCCCATATTGTTTATTAGACCCGTGAAGATCCGGGGTAGAATAGGTCTTTAGCAACCCATGTGCTTGCCATAAAAGGCGACTATGCTGGTCGTAAGAGGCGACTAACGGGATCGGTTGGTCAGTTTTGCGGACTTGGTTGACACATGTCATCGGTTCACAATTGCGCAGATCGATGCTCATGCTGTTGATCACTGGATTGTTTGGTCCAGACTCGATTATTTAGAGACCGCCGCCATATAGCTGGGATATTGCTGAGTGCGGCGTCAAACTAAACTCACTCACTTTTCTTTATTAACTTTCGGGAATCATCCATGATCCATCATGTTACGATTCTTACAGTTTCACTTTCTGGTATTTCAGCGCTTTGCGCGTAGGAATGTCAACACCAGTCTGTAACAAAGAAAAACTTCTCTCAGCGCCAAAGGCCTCGCTAATTGAAACAGTGTGAAACTGTGTACAGAGTAGTCTATTTTTGTTAGTATTGGTTTGATTTTAACAAACTGGGTCTGCGGATTTCATTCAGAGCATGTAGATTTTAAGGCCTGCAGGCGGCAGGAGGTCCTAATGGCCAACTGGCAGATTAAAGTATTGCAAACACTGGTTCATTATATATTGCAGGGTAAAGTGAGGTGAAGTTTAAACCTTTATCTGGATGAGCATGCTTGTGCATATGGAGGTCAGCAGTCTGTCTTGTGTTGACTGTAGCCACCAGGCAATACATGGATGTTAAACTGAGATAAACAAATCATTAACAGGTTGCATAAATTTCAGTTTATCAAAAATATCCCATCAATATCAATGGAACTATGGAATATAACTTGAACAAAATATACTACCTCTACAGGTCCCTATTCCATTTAAATGCCCATATCACCCATAAAACACAATTTAAACAAAATATACAGCCCACACAGGGCCCCATTCCATTTAAACAAACAGCGGCCCATGCGAAATAATCAATGTGTTTACCTGAGTGTTGTGCATGTAATTGGGGAATTCTTTGGGTATAGGGAAGTCGCTGAAACACATCATCTCCTTGCTTGTGTTGATGACAGTTGACTTCATCACGCACGCTTGATCTTCGCAGATTGTTACCGTGAAATTACATAATCCCCCGAGCTCGTCAGTTCGCTCAAAACAAAACGGCTCCAGATTTTCGTCCACACAACATTTGATGGCAGTGAGACCGCTACACCCGGCCCCAATGATTGCCACCCGCTTCGCCATTTTCATTCTTATAATGGGTGAAGCGAGTGCAATAAGCAGCCTGACCTTTTCCGACTACGCTCTGTATATAGAGCAGTTTGGATCACAAAGGACAGTTTATTCTCATAGTCTCGTTGCTATGGTGAATTTGTTTGGCAATAGAGTGCACGTTTGTAGCGACCAGAACTGGGATACGACCAGAACTGGGATAAACAGTCCACAATTTCGTAAAACCCTATTTACTGCAGTACTGCTCCCGGTTAGCTCTAAAACTTAAGGCGATCTATGCGCGGAATATGATTTAGTTAATGTTTTTGTGAGGAGACACTGAAAATTATCAGTTACATATTTCCATATTCCTCTGCAAATATGTAGCTAACATTTAATTTTCCAATATAGGTTGGAAGCACCTTTAAGGGTTTCCAATATTTTTGTACTCGTCAGTTATTCAATCGTTTATATCGTGTGGCAATTCCCACTCAAGCAAACCTCTCATGGTGTACGATGTTTCATTTTCATTAACTGTGTTGTTTTATAATGCAAGCATCATGTAATTTACATCACGTAATAAATATCATATAATCGGCAACGTTAATGGAAATAGCTCAAACACCCCATTGTGTTCTGAAATAATTCTGATTTTTGTCGTAATTAGTTATGTAACTGTGAACAAATGTCCGTATACAGGTGTTTGTGACAGAATTTGCTGCATTTATACATGATCCTTAACTTTAAATTGGTTGCATAGTTCAGCTGTTTTGGGTACGGCTCAAAGCTGAAGCCAAACAAATCACATTTGGGACCGTTTATAATTTATGGCTGGCGGTGATGATTTTAGGGAGGGTCACCCACTTTGTTCTGGGGAGGTAGAAGGGACATCAATTTTGTACACAAATACTAGGGGTGGTGTGTGTGTGTGTGTGTGTGTGTGTGTGTGTGTGTGTGTGTGTGTGTGTGTGTGTGTGTGTGTGTGTGTGTGAGAGAGAGAGAGAGAGAGTGAGAGTTTGAGAGTGAGAGAGAGAGAGAGAGAGAGAGAGAGAGAGAGAGAGAGAGAGAGAGAGAGAGAGAGAGAGAGAGAGATCATAAAGATCAGCATCACACCCCATCAATTATGAACTATACCTTAGATAAAAGTGTTGAAAACAAAATATTGTAATTATCATTCAAGCTGAAAGGCAAGGTGTGTGTGTGTGTGTGTGTGTGAGTGAGAGAGGAGAGAGAGAGAGTGAGTGAGTGAGTGAGAGAGAGAGAGAGAGAGAGAGAGAGTGAGAGTTTGAGTGAGAGAGAGAGAGAGAGAGATCATAAAGATCAGCATCACACCCCATCAATTATGAACTATACCTTAGATAAAAGTGTTGAAAACAAAATATTGTAATTATCATTCAAGCTGAAAGGCAAGGTGTGTGTGTGTGTGTGTGTGTGTGTGTGTGTGTGTGTGTGTGTGTGTGTGTGTGCGCACACATATATAACTTCCTTCACAGCGAATGAAAGGAGGGAAGGGCGTATATTGGATATATTAATAGAAGAGGCCAAACCTTTTCCACGTCGATAAGTAATCTCTACTAAAAGCAGAGTCGAATGTACAATTCTGACTATATCATGAGCATGTATTTGTTTCAGCAGTATTACAGGTGTGCGATGTTGTTGGTAAACAGTCATTGATTGTCATCATACGACATCTCACAGAATGAAAGTCGGGAAGGGTATATATCGGATATATAACTTACACCACACAGAATGAAAGTCGGGAAGGGTATATCGGATATATAATTTACACCTCACAGAATAAAAGGCGGGAAAGGTATATCGGATATATAACTTACACCTCACAGAATGAAAGTCGGGAAGGGTATATATCGGATATATAACTTACACCACACAGAATGAAAGTCGGGAAGGGTATATCGGATATATAATTTACACCTCACAGAATAAAAGGCGGGAAAGGTATATCGGATATATAACTTACACCTCACAGAATGAAAGATGGGAAGGGTCTATCGGATATATAACTTACACCACACAGAAGAAAAAGGCGGGAAGGGTATATCGGATATATAACTTACACCTCACAGAATGAAAGACGGGAAGGGTATATCGGATATATAACTTACACCTCACAGAATAAAAGGCGGGAAGGGTATATCAGATATAAAACTAACCCAGACAGAATGAAAGACGGGAACGGTATATCGGATAAAAAAACTAAGCCACACAGAATGAAAGACGGGAAGGGTATATCGGATATATAACTTACACCTCACAGAATGAAAGACGGGAATGGTATATCGGATATATAACTTACTACACCACACAGAATGAAAGACGGGAAGGGTATATCGGATATAAAACTTACACCATACAGAATGAAAGACGGGAACGGTATATCGGATATATAACTTACACCTCACAGAATGAAAGACGGGAAGGGTCTATCGGATATATAACTTACACCACACAGAATGAAAGACGGGAGGGGTATATAGGGTATATAACTTACACCACACAGAATGAAAGACGGGAGGGGTATATCGGATATATAACTTACACCACACAGAATGAAAGACGGGAAGGGTATATCGGAGATAAAACTAACCCACACAGAATGAAAGACGGGAGAGGTTGTACACCGGCTATGTTCTATTCATTCAGACTGAAGGTGAGGGAGGGTGTGCATAGCATGTTTAATATATACTCATGCCAATAATGGCTGTCACCCCCGCCCACCCCAACCCCTCACACACCCACACCTCTCTCCAATTAAAAAATTGAAGGGGTGACAACCATTATTGGCATGAGGATATTACAAGTCAGTGTGCGAACTGGTTTCAAATTTTGTTACCCAGTCGGGCTACCTATGCCTGAAAGTTACTAGCCCACAAAATAATTCACTAGCCCGAAATTTGAATGTAGAAAGTGAGCAAAAAGATTGCAAAATAGATGAGAATAAGATAATGTCGGCATGGCATGGGTTTATCATAACAAGTCGGAGAGAGAAGAACCACTAAACTTTGTTTTTGTTACTCTTTTAACCATTACATATGAAAGATTTGTGGTTAGTCTTATGCGGAACACCAAATTTATTCTTTAAAAACTTGTGGTTAATTAATACCGAGCGATTAAAAGTGGCCAAAAAGTCGCCTGCTTCCCTCTCGCCCGCCAACGAAACCACAGACAGGTTACGTAACTCTGTCGCCAGAGCACTGCAGTGACGTCATATGAGGAACGATTTTCAGTTAGTTGTATAGAAAGTGTGTAGCACGCTCATCATTTTGATGATTTCTCGACATGAACGACGACATGCCGAATCGTTGCTTTGTCGTCAATTGCTCCTAGGGGTCGGGTGATGGTGTCACCATGCACAGATTTCCACAGGATCCCGCAGTTCGTGCTAAATGGGTTATGTTTGTGAGTGCGAAGCGAGCGTTGTGGAAGCCTGAAACGATATCTTACTTGTGTTCAGATCGCTTCACGGAAGTTAAAGAATCAAAACTACTTACTAGTTATAGTAAAATATGTATATGATTGATGACCATAAAGATTTTCCATAACACAACTTGTAACATAACGATTTCTTCCTCGGAAGTGAGGTTGTGGTCGAAGTAACAATAATATTGTAAGTAGTATTATATTGACACCCACCTCGCTGCCAGGAGAAATTGTTATGTTATACGCTATGTCATGCAAAATCCTATTGGCCATCAATAAAATACATATTTTACTACCAGTAGAAAGTAGTTTTGATTTTGTAACTCGGTGAAAACAAACCTAAATAGCATTTATCCACAGACTGGCGGATGTTCCCGACAGGAGCGCCGCCATTTTGAAAATCGTAAAGTCTGTTAGAATTAATGAGATTATAGTTTGTTTTCATCAAGTTAGAAAATCAAAACTACTTTCTACTCGTAGTTAAATATGTATTGGAATCATAACCAAAAGGGTTTTGCATGACACAACTTATAACATAACGATTTCTTCCACGGAAGCGAGGTGGGGGTCGAAGTCACAATACTGCGCGATAAATTTCTTGCTACATTCACATGGTTAATGTCCACTCACCAGTATGTAGATACTAGTCAATGTGCGTCTTTATATTTGGTCTTATAATCCTAATTAGTTTATTATCATACTTTTATGCATTTTGAAACTAAATAAAAGCTGACGATCTGCTGATACTTATAGTGAATTTATAACAGAACTGTAATATCTAGACATTTTATAGTTTGCCAATGTGAATCATAATTCGCACACACACCCTAGTGTATGTTGTCTGTCTCATTACACTTCACGGCGAAAACAATGATTCTGTTGAATGCTACGACAAATGAATAAAAAACAAAATGCAAATATTAAAATTAAAACAGATTAAAGTTATAGGAACAATATCAGGCCATTACCTTGTTTGAGGAATGTATCCATCAATATCCACAAAACTGTTCCAAATGATGTGTCTTTTAACAGTTTAATATACGAAAAAGTGATAAATCTTTTCAGGTATTGGTGTATAGTCTCATTGGTCACCCAAGATAGCACACCTGGCAACTAATTGCATAATGTCCGCCTTTCATTAAAACAGTAATTTAGTTAGCCAATAATGGGCAATCAATCAATGTATTGCCGGTTAATCCTTTGAAGAAGGACGTTGTTTTACGCAGACACCGACACGGCAGAGTGTATTCAGTATAGATTAGTAAATCTACATACATAAACACTACCTTTTGACAATTCCGCTGTGTAAGATAAAGTAATTAATCAATCAGCGTGTTATCGGTTAATCCTTTGATCGATGTTCATAATGTTGAATATTTACTCAGACACAAGAAATGCCAAATGGGAACCTTTGTCGGGTAATCTAAGTGTGTTACCACTAATTATACCTGTTATAAATTCATTAACTGACCATCAAGTGAATGATGACAAATAACATGTGTAGGTTTATACCACCTAACACGGGTTACAACAAGGGAGTATTAATTGCTGTATTGCATGTGAAAACTTATGGGCCGACACTGTTTTGAGAATACAAACAGATTTTTACATGACATGATTAAATATCGAGGTAAAAAAACACAGAAATGGGATCAATTTGGATCAGTCATTATACAAATAGGGCCTAACGACACCAATCAATTGTGACAGAAGCGTCTATGAAAACAAGTTGTAACTCGGAAACTAGGCAAAGCAGGAGACAAAATTAAATGCCAGTAGATTGTGAGAACATATAGCTTTCATTTTCCACAACAATTGTCACGATTTCAGGTTTATACAAGCCTGTAAACAAGATAATTTACCCCCTAAAATGTAGATGAATTCTGCATCGGCCCTCAAAGCTATTCCTCATATGACGTCACAGAGTCGCGCCGCTCTGATTGGTTGAAATTTCGTTCGCGGGTGAGAATTGTGCACTGTTGTCAAAAGGTCGATTTAAGTCAATTAAAGGTCGAAATGAGTAGTTTTAATGACGGGGTTTCATTTATAACGATGCCAGTTAGTGATTTATGTATTTTTACCCCTAGGGTTTATGTGACCTTTATATGTGCATTATATACGAAAACATGCCATATCTTAAAAGCTATACATTTTCACTGCATTAAGATGGAATAACATTTGTCCCACCTGTCCTTGTGCACATGGGTGATCAATGCTTTGTACTCTTGGCCATGTGACCTCTGATACTGAATAAATTTCTTGTTCTTGTTCTATTTTTATTGTTCTTTAATACATAAGTTTTGAAGAAATCAGCTTTAGAATGGTATGCATTGAAAATATTGTAAAGAATGAAATGAATGTTATTTCCACAGAAAACATCCAGAATTTTGCTTAATTGTTTGTGATTGAGCACACAGTACATGACATTGTTGTTCATTTTAACAATGAAATACTACTCAAAAAGTGTTTTGTTTTGGAAGCTGCATCATAGGTATGTCATACCATTAGCCATGAGGAAGTTAATGGTCATGATAGTCATGGAATATAAGAAACTTTAGACTTGTGCTGCAATCTAAGAGCTCAATACTTCAAGCATATTCCTATAACCTATTAAGATTGTTAGATAGGTTAGGAAATGGCAAGCATTACTTTCATAATTACCTTTCCCATCTTCAGTTATAACTGCACACTTATAACTACATGTATATTATTCATGTTTTTTTCTTCAATGCTTTGTTCTTGTCAAACAAGTGATAAAACCCCACATATATAATATATTTTAATTCATTTTATCAAATTTAACAACCAAAATCACTGTTAGTCTATCAAACAAAACTTTTCAAGATAAGAGCTTACTCCACAGTCCTTCTTAAATTTACTTGTCCAATAGTATACATATTAATCCAAATTCATATTTAATACCTTAATGGGTCACACTTTAACTTTTCAACATATTGTATACATGGGTTAAAATCAAGACAACATTATCTGTTTACATGCATTGCAAACATTAAGAAATTACCTAACCATATACATTCCCATCCAAATTGATTCACAGATTTTACAAATTATTTCACAAATATTATTATTTCTCCCACAAAATGTCCTATATGAGATAACCACCTTGCTCAAATAAACAGTAGGTTCTCACACCTTTCATAGAGTCAGTTCCTCCTTGGAATTCTTGTTTCAACAATCTGGTGAGCAGCAGCAGATCTGAACAGACAGCTACTCAGTAGCAATTAGGGAAGCATCTGGTGACATGTTTATTGGAAGTCTGCACAGTCAGTGCTAACTCAAGCTGGTCTCTATTCCGTTGATTCAGCCATTAACAGACAGTTTTAGCCAATTCCACTTTCACCAATTCAGTTCAAGCACTCATATCCAAAGATGATGGCAATTTATTGATTATAATCATCCTTTGATATACTAGTATAGTACATAATATCATCTGTCAAATACTGGAGTTTGTTTTCTGCAATACATATTACAATGTTTGCAGCAAAAGTGAGAAATACAACCCAGATATGACACTGTATAATTGTATACCTTGACTCATTTGAAAACAATGAAATGTGACTGTGTTTTATAGTACATCTACATAACATAGCATTCAAGTGTAAGGAAAGCATCTTCTTTATTGGGGGGAGGTAACATGTAAAAGGTGTGCATGTGTTTGGTGTAACAGATATGCTTTGTTATATACCAAAAATGTACTGTGCATGGTTGGCGGTATTAACATACTAGTAGGTAACATGTAATATATTCATCTCACCTTGATGTTATCAGAGACCATATAATATATTATATGGTCTCTGATGTTATGTAGCAAAACAGTCTTAAATATTTCTATTTCAAGATTATATTAACAAAGTATTAAAGTGATGTAAAAGAATTCCACACATACACACGACTTTAGTAGCTAATTAAACTCCTATATATACATGAGACACCTAAAAACCAAACTGATCACCCAATGGGAACAACATTTGTGTTTGCTCTTAATTCTTGCAGTTACTGTCACGTCAAAAATGAATGTGTATTCCCAATTACCCAATCACAGCTGCTGTAAAATGCCACCAAATTAGGCTGTGAACTGTTTGCACCACTTCCTCCCTCAGATGCCAAGACCCCCCCTCCCTCCTCTACCCATCCCCAGTGTCAGTGTCAGTGTCTAACTGGTAACTAGTTGAGGTTTGACGGAATTAATTAAGAGTGTAAGAACATTTGACCTCTGGGTTTATAACCAAAGGATTTTAACAATACCTTTATCAGATAGTACAATGTTTCCTTCATGAACAGTTGTCAGAGTACAGGCACTGATATAGAAAGAACTTCAAAAAAGAAGAAAAAGAAGAATGGCCATCTTCACCTGAATGCTAACACAAATAGGTAAGTTAATATTTCATTTAAATTCTACCAGATTTATGACCACTGACTGAATTGTTCTGTAATATCAGCCTGCAATGATAAAAATACTGTAATTTACCATTTCTTGCAATTTTTGCAATTAATTTTTGTGTTGGATTGTTCCCCACTGTTATACATTCCTTGTGAAGGAAGTATTATTGGTATACTTATTATTTTAATTCTATGTATCATTGTTGTTATTTGTAATTATATATATGGATGGAATTTCAATGATATTTGTATGAGAAATTCTGTCAAGTCTATTTATCCTTGGCATTATCCAGTTAAAAGGACAAAGGTGGGAAATGAAGATCTATTGAAGGTTTGGAGATTATCTCTTACAAATGTACACATATTTTCAAAAGGATGACCCCATGTGTTTTCAAGAATTTGATAATAGTAGTAACATGGGGTTTGAAATTTAGTTTTTGACCCCTCAAACTTTTTAGGAAATTACCACACTGTATAAATATTCCAGAAGCTAAATGAATTGGAATCTTATGACCTAAACTATGCTTGAAGTGAATTGAAACATGAAATGTTACACTTGAAATATAATGAAAAACACACATAAATTTATCAAGGAATTATGTGTTCCCAAACCTGATATGAGTGATATGGAAAATGACCTTTCAGATACATTGATGATTTATTGAGCGATTTAAAGAAAACTCTCATTGAGCAAGAAATAATCAGTACAGAATTTCAAAACAGTATTAGAGAAAACTTTAGAAGTGTCAATGAAGGCATGTTATCAAGTCTTTAAAAATATATACTATATCTTGGAGAAACAACACAGAAGATGAGATACACAGAAAACTGATATGACATAGAATGCATTAGTAGAATGAGAGAAAAAAAATATCCAAGAACATCTCACATCAAAGAAACTCAATTAGGATTGATACACTACACAATATTTAGAAGCAATCCTAATGAAAACTAATAAGGTTCCTGGGGTGAGAACAATATCCAACGATTCATAAATTCTATGAACATATCCTAAGAAACTGAAGTACAGTCCTCGACTTTACCCACCAGTCTAATAGCCAAGTCTGGTAAAATTTGTTCTTGTCAAGTAAGAGCACACACACTTCCAGTCCATAAAGTGAGACAAAAATGCTGAAAATAATGCCAATTTACATTTTCAGTCCAGCAAACAGAGAGACTTTAGCACAGACTGCAAGTACAGTAACCAAAGTTAAAGGGTCCAGAAACAGATGTATCACTTATCTAGCAAAACATTTAAGGAGCTATTTTCTGTGTACTGTAGACTGAATAATGTTATCCTCCTTGACATGAAAAATATTCTGTATATGGTGAAATTGGAATCTACTAAAGAGACAATTTTGATTCAAGAAGTACAGAAAATGGCAGCGTTCAACTTCAGAAA
This sequence comes from Haliotis rubra, assembly GCF_003918875.1. Taxonomy (NCBI): domain Eukaryota; kingdom Metazoa; phylum Mollusca; class Gastropoda; order Lepetellida; family Haliotidae; genus Haliotis; species Haliotis rubra. The sequence goes on along the minus strand of NW_025765525.1, from coordinate 825,789 downwards.
CTATGCAAGTTCCAAGAGCATTCTTTGAGAACAAGGTACGTACGCAAGATGAATAACAATATAGATATTGTTTACTGTTTTAGCATTATAAAGTGTCATAATGTCACAAGTTTTTATACAAGTTGTTTCTACACAGTGTCACTGTTCTTTCTCTATGAGGTGAATCTTGTCATGTATCGACAGAACCTAATACAGGAAACTTCTGGTAAGAAAATGTAACATGTCTAGCCTGTTCCCATATCCTTATTCCATGTGATTTCTGCATTGATGTGTAGTTATGTAACAGACTAAACCTAAGAAGTTCTCAACAGCCTAAAAGTTAAATGCACATTCCATATAATTCACCTTTGGTATAGCTTACGTTAACATAACTAAATGAAACAATTCCTATTTATTCTTAAAAAAAATTTCATGGTTTATAAGAAATGAGGTAATTAGTAAGTCAATGTTTCTTCAACCTCGCCTATGTATGTCTAGCAAAAGTGTACTCTCCTTACAGTGCTTGACGGAAATGGGTCTTGAGCTGAGAGAGTCACACAATGTTTCTCCAGAGATATCGGTATCAGGAAGTAAAGGCAGGATTTGCATCCTGTTACATACCTGTAAAGGTAACTGAATAGTTAATGATAAAATGAATGAGTTAAGTTAAGTTTAATGTTTTACTTTTAAGTGTCCCAAATACCAGTTTGTTAAAATAAATGTTTCATATGACTAAAGTTCACACCTCTCCAATCACTCTGCTCTGTCCCATCAACTCAATCCGCTCCACTCCACTCCACTCCTCCCCACTCCACTAAATCCAGTCATTCCTCTCCATTCCTATTACACTACTCTCCACTACCCTCTTCCTCCACCTGCTCCAGTCACTCCCCACTCACTACTCTCACTCCACCCTCTCTTCCCCACTTCCACTGTGGGCTCCACCCACTCCACTCACTACACTACTCACTACACCCTCTTCCCTCACTTCCTCACGACACTCAGTCCACTGCCCACTACACACTCACTACACCCTCTTCCTTGGTCGACACTCCTCCACCTCCTGCACTACACCCACTCGCCTCCTCCACTACACTACTCTCACCCTCTTCCCTCGCTCTCACTGCTCCGCTCACTCCTCCACTCCTCTTCCCTCTACCACCACTCCCGCTCCACTCTCACCACACACCCTCTTCCCTCGGCTCCACCCACTCCGCTCCAGTCACTCCACTCTCACTACACCCTCTCTCACTCCACCCACTTCCGCTCGCTCGTCACTCACTCCGCTCCACCCACTACACTACTCTCACTGCCCACCCCCTCTTACCCCTCTTCCCTCGCTCCACCTCACTCAGCTCCAGTCACTCCACCCACTACGCTGCTCTCACTGCACCCTCTTCCCTCTCACTCCACTCCTCTGCTCCAGTCACTCCACCCACTACACTACTCTCACTGCACCCTCTTCCCTCGCTCCACCACTCTGCCCGCTCAGTCACTCACACCCACTACACTACTCTCACCACACCCTCTCCCTCACTCGACTCACTCCGCTCCACTCAACCCCTCCACTCCTCTCACTCCACCCTCTTCCCCTCGCTCTCACTCACCTGTGCTCCACCCACTCCACCCACTCCACTGCTCTCACTACACCCTCCACACCCCCTCGCTCCACTCACTCCGCTCCAGTCACTCCAACCCACTGCACTACTCTCACTACACCCTCTTCCCGGCCTCACTCCTCCTCCGCTCCACCCACTTCACCCACAACACTACTCTCACACACACCCTCTTCCCTCACTCGACTCCTCCCGCTCCAGTCACTCCCCCCTACTATGCTACTCTCACTAGACCCTCTTCCCTCACACCACCCTCCTGTCAAGCCAACTCCACTCAACTTCTCTCACTCCTCACTCATTCCCCAACCCATCCACACACTCTCTCATTTCACTTGCACTACCCATTCCTCTCCTCCGCTCTTGTTCAATCCACTCCTTGGCAGCTGCCATTCCAATTTATTCAAAGTACTTTCCATGGTTTTTAAGTATGTTGGTGGCCATTTTCTTGAATGTTTTGATGTAGTTAGTTAATGCAAACATGGTACATTGATTATGTCTTTCTGTTTTCTTCACAGTGCAACACCACACCACACTTTGTACGAAGCAGTGAAAGAAGCATGTCATTTTCTGATTGAGAAATTCAAGAACTTTAATTACAAGCATCTCAACAATGAAAGTTCAGAAATGGAGTCCATCCCAAGTGTTTGTGACTGTATTGAGTTTTGATACAGAGGGGCAGAAGGGCAAGAAGGCTTATGTTAATGTCTAACTCTGTAACTGGAAAAGTGTAAATGGAGGAATGACTGAAAACATGACTTTTAAAGCTTTGCAGATGCCATATCTTCATTATATTTCAAAGTTACCATGTGCAGATTTACATTTCAGAAATGGAAACACACTAAGCTGAAATTCTTAATTTTTAACTATTAATATTAATCACATGCATTTGACCAGAAATGGGATAATGCCTTTAAAACCTACAGTTTATGGAATTTCAAGAAGTTGTCTGGGCTGATGATAGTAAATAGCATTTCAAACCTACAAGTAAATTATTACTGTGCTGGGTCAAAAATTCAAATTATCAGTGATTGTTAACTATTATTATTAATCACATGTAATTGACCAGAAGTGGGATAAAGCCTTTAAAACCTACAGTTTATGGAATTTCAAGAGGTTTTCTTGGCTGATGATAGTAAATAGCATTTCAAACCTACAAGTAAATTATTAATGTACTGGGTCAATAATTCTATTTTACAGATATTTTTAACTATTATTATTAATCACGTGCCTTTGAAAAGAAGTGGGATAATGCCTTTAAAACCTACAGTTTATGGAATTTCAAGAAGTTGTCTGGGCTGATGATATAGATTAGCATTTCAAACCTCTGAGCAAAAATTATAATATACTGTGTCTATAATTCTATTTTACAGAGATTTTAAGTATTATTATTAATCACGTTCCTTTGACCAGAAGTGGGATAATGCCTTTAAAACCTACAGTTTATGGAATTTCAAGAAGTTGTCTTGGCTGATGATAGTAGATTAGCATTTCAAACCTACAAGCAAATTATTAATGTACTGGGTCAATAATTCTATTTTACAGAGATTTTTAACTATTATTATTAATCACGTGCCTTTGACCAGAAGTGGGATAATGCCTTTAAAACCTACAGTTTATGGAATTTCAAGAAGTTTTCTTGGCTGATGATAGTAAATAGCATTTCAAACCTACAAGTAAATTATGAATGAACTGGGTCAATAATTCAAATGTTCAGAGATATTTAACTATTATTATTAATCACATGCATTTGAACAGAAGTGGGATAATGCCTTTAAAACCTACAGTTTATGGAATTTCAAGAAGTTGTCTGGGCTGATGATATAGATTAGCATTTCAAACCTCTGAGCAAATTATTGAATGTACTGGGTCTATAATTCTATTTTACAGATATTTTTAACTATTATTATTAATCACGTGCCTTTGACCAGAAGTGGGATAATGCCTTTAAAACCTACAGTTTATGGAATTTCAAGAAGTTATCTTGGCTGATGATAGTAAATAGCATTTCAAACCTACAAGTAAATTATTAATGTACTGGGTCAATAATTCAAATTTTCAGAGATTTTTAACTATTATTATTAATCACATGCATTTGACCAGAAGTGGGATAATGCCTTTAAAACCTACAGTTTATGGAATTTCAAGAAGTTGTCTTGGGCTGATGATATAGATTAGCATTTCAAACCTCTGAGCAAATTATGAATGTACTGGGTCTATAATTCTATTTTACAGAGATTTTTAACTATTATTATTAATCACATGCCTTTGACCAGAAGTGGGATAATGCCTTTAAAACCTACAGTTTATGGAATTTCAAGAAGTTGTCTGGGCTGATGATATAGATTAGCATTTCAAACCTCTGAGCAAATTATGAATGTACTGGGTCTATAATTCTATTTTACAGATATTTTTAACTATTATTATTAATCACGTGCCTTTGACCAGAAGTGGGATAATGCCTTTAAAACCTACAGTTTATGGAATTTCAAGAAGTTGTCTTGGCTGATGATAGTAAATAGCATTTCAAACCTACAAGTAAATTATTAATGTACTGGGTCAATAATTCAAATTTTCAGAGATTTTTAACTATTATTATTAATCACATGCATTTGACCAGAAGTGGGATAATGCCTTTAAAACCTACAGTTTATGGAATTTCAAGAAGTTGTCTTGGCTGATGATATAGATTAGCATTTCAAACCTCTGAGCAAATTATTAATGTACTGGGTCTATAATTCTATTTTACAGATATTTTTAACTATTATTATTAATCACGTGCCTTTGACCAGAAGTGGGATAATGCCTTTAAAACCTACAGTTTATGGAATTTCAAGAAGTTGTCTGGGCTGATGATAGTAAATAGCATTTCAAACCTACAAGTAAATTATGAATGAACTGGGTCAATAATTCAAATGTTCAGAGATATTTAACTATTATTATTAATCACGTGCCTTTGACCAGAAGTGGGATAATGCCTTTAAAACCTACAGTTTATGGAATTTCAAGAAGTTTTCTGGGCTAATGATAGTAAATAGCATTTCAAACCTCTGAGCAAATTATGAATGAACTGGGTCAATAATTCAAATGTTCAGAGATATTTAACTATTATTATTAATCACATGCATTTGAACAGAAGTGGGATAATGCCTTTAAAACCTACAGTTTATGGAATTTCAAGAAGTTGTCTGGGCTGATGATATAGATTAGCATTTCAAACCTCTGAGCAAATTATTAATGTACTGGGTCTATAATTCTATTTTACAGATATTTTTAACTATTATTATTAATCACGTGCCTTTGACCAGAAGTGGGATAATGCCTTTAAAACCTACAGTTTATGGAATTTCAAGAAGTTGTCTTGGCTGATGATAGTAAATAGCATTTCAAACCTACAAGTAAATTATTAATGTACTGGGTCAATAATTCAAATTTTCAGAGATTTTTAACTATTATTATTAATCACATGCATTTGACCAGAAGTGGGATAATGCCTTTAAAACCTACAGTTTATGGAATTTCAAGAAGTTATCTGGGCTGATGATAGTAAATAGCATTTCAAACCTACAAGTAAATTATTAATGTACTGGGTCAATAATTCAAATGTTCAGAGATATTTTTAACTATTATTATTAATCACATGCATTTGAACAGAAGTGGGATAATGCCTTTAAAACCTACAGTTTATGGAATTTCAAGAAGTTGTCTGGGCTGATGATATAGATTAGCATTTCAAACCTCTGAGCAAATTATGAATGTACTGGGTCTATAATTCTATTTTACAGATATTTTTAACTATTATTATTAATCACGTGCCTTTGACCAGAAGTGGGATAATGCCTTTAAAACCTACAGTTTATGGAATTTCAAGAAGTTGTCTTGGCTGATGATAGTAAATAGCATTTCAAACCTACAAGTAAATTATTAATGTACTGGGTCAATAATTCAAATTTTCAGAGATTTTTAACTATTATTATTAATCACATGCATTTGACCAGAAGTGGGATAATGCCTTTAAAACCTACAGTTTATGGAATTTCAAGAAGTTGTCTGGGCTGATGATATAGATTAGCATTTCAAACCTCTGAGCAAATTATTAATGTACTGGGTCTATAATTCTATTTTACAGATATTTTTAACTATTATTATTAATCACGTGCCTTTGACCAGAAGTGGGATAATGCCTTTAAAACCTACAGTTTATGGAATTTCAAGAAGTTGTCTTGGCTGATGATATAGATTAGCATTTCAAACCTCTGAGCAAATTATGAATGTACTGGGTCTATAATTCTATTTTACAGATATTTTTAACTATTATTATTAATCACGTGCCTTTGACCAGAAGTGGGATAATGCCTTTAAAACCTACAGTTTATGGAATTTCAAGAAGTTATCTTGGCTGATGATAGTAAATAGCATTTCAAACCTACAAGTAAATTATTAATGTACTGGGTCAATAATTCAAATTTTCAGAGATTTTTAACTATTATTATTAATCACATGCATTTGAACAGAAGTGGGATAATGCCTTTAAAACCTACAGTTTATGGAATTTCAAGAAGTTGTCTTGGCTGATGATAGTAAATAGCATTTCAAACCTACAAGAGCAAATTATTAATGTGCTGGGTCAATAATTCAAATTATCAGTGATTTTAACTATTATTATTAATCACATGCCTTTGACCAGAAGTGGGATAATGCCTTTAAAACCTACAGTTTATGGAATTTCAAGAAGTTATCTTGGCTGATGATAGTAAATAGCATTTCAAACAAACAAGTAAATTATTAATGTACTGGGTCAATAATTCTATTTTACAGATATTTTTAACTATTATTATTAATCACGTGCCTTTGAACAGAAGTGGGATAATGCCTTTAAAACCTACAGTTTATGGAATTTCAAGAAGTTATCTTGGCTGATGATAGTAAATAGCATTTCAAACCTACAAGTAAATTAATACTGTACTGGGTCAATTATTCAAATGTTCAGAGATATTTAACTATTATTATTAATCACATGCATTTGACCAGAAATGGGATAATGCCTTTAAAACCTACAGTTTATGGAATTTCAAGAAGTTGTCTGGGCTGATGATATAGATTAGCATTTCAAACCTCTGAGCAAATTATGAATGTACTGCGTCTATAATTCTATTTTACAGATATTTTTAACTATTATTATTAATCACGTGCCTTTGACCAGAAGTGGGATAATGCCTTTAAAACCTACAGTTTATGGAATTTCAAGAAGTTGTCTGGGCTGATGATAGTAAATAGCATTTCAAACCTACAAGTAAATTATGAATGAACTGGGTCAATAATTCAAATGTTCAGAGATATTTAACTATTATTATTAATCACGTGCATTTGAACAGAAGTGGGATAATGCCTTTAAAACCTACAGTTTATGGAATTTCAAGAAGTTATCTTGGCTGATGATAGTAAATAGCATTTCAAACCTACAAGTAAACTATTAATGTACTGGGTCAATAATTCAAATGTTCAGAGATATTTAACTATTATTATTAAAGGTCACATAAACCCTAGGGGGTAATAATACATAAATCACTAACTGGCATCGTTATAAATGAAACCCCGTCATTAAAACTACTAATTTCGACCTTTAATTGACTTAAATCGACCTTTTTGACAACAGTGCACAATTCTCACCCGCGAACGAAATTTCAACCAATCAGAGCGGCGCGACTCTGTGACGTCATATGAGGAATAGCTTTGGGGGCCGATGCAGAATTTCATCTACATTTTAGGGGGTAAATTATCTTGTTTACAGGTTTGTATAAACCTGAAATCGTGACAATTGTTGTGGAAAATGAAAGCTATATGTTCTCACAATCTACTGGCATTTAATTTTGTCTCCTGCTTTGCCTAGTTTCCGAGTTACAACTTGTTTTCATAGACGCTTCTGTCACAATTGATTGGTGTCGTTAGGCCCTATTTGTATAATGACTGATCCAAATTGATCCCATTTCTGTGTTTTTTTACCTCGATATTTAATCATGTCATGTAAAAATCTGTTTGTATTCTCAACACAGTGTCGGCCCATAAGTTTTCACATGCAATACAGCAATTAATACTCCCTTTGTTGTAACCCGTGTTAAGAGTGGTATAAACCTACACATGTTATTTGTCACCATTCACTTGATGGTCAGTTAATGAATTTATAACAGGTATAATTAGTGGTAACTACACTTAGATTATCCGGACAAAGGTTCCCATTTGGCATTTCTTGTGTCTGGAGTAAATATTCAACATTATGAACATCGATCAAAGGATTAACCGATAACACGCCTGATTGATTAATTACTTTTATCTTACACAGCGGATTTGTCAAAAGGTAGTGTTTATGTATGTAGATTTACTAATCTATACTGAATACACTCTGCCGTGCCGGTGTCTGCGTAAAACAACGTCCTTCTTCAAAGGATTAACCGGCAATACATTGATTGATTGCCCATTATTGGCTAACTAAATTAATGTTTTTAATGAAAGGCGGACATTATGCAATTAGTTGCCAGGTGTGCTATCTTGGGTGACCAATGAGACTATACACCAATCCCTGAAAAGATTTATCACTTTTTCGTATATTAAACTGTTAAAAGACACATCATTGGAACAGTTTTGTGGATATTGATGGATACATTCCTCAAACAAGGTAATGGCCTGACATTGTTCCTATAACTTTAATCTGTTTTAATTTTAATATTTGCATTTTGTTTTTTAATCATTTGTCGTAGCATTCAACAGAATCATTGTTTTCGCCGTGAAGTGTAATGAGACAGACAACATACACTAGGGTGTGTGTGCGAATTATGATTCACATTGGCAAACTATAAAATGTCTAGATATTACAGTTCTGTTATAAATTCACTATAAGTATCAGCAGATCGTCAGCTTTTTATTTAGTTTCAAAATGCATACAAGTATGATAATAAACTAATTAGGATTATAAGACCAAATATAAAGACGCACACTGACTAGTATCTACATACTGGTGAGTGGACATTAACCATGTGAATGTAGCAAGAAATTTATCGCGCAGTATTGTGACTTCGACCCCCACCTCGCTTCCGTGGAAGAAATCGTTATGTTATAAGTTGTGTCATGCAAAATCCGTTTGGTTATGATTCCAATACATATTTAACTACGAGTAGAAAGTAGTTTTGATGTTCTAACTTGATGAAAACAAACTATAATCTCATTAATTCTAACAGACTTTACGATTTTCAAAAATGGCGGCGCCCTGTCGGGAACATCCGCCAGTCTGTGGATAAATGCTATTTAGGTTTGTTTTCACCGAGTTACAAAATCAAAACTACTTTCTACTGGTAGTAAAATATGTATTTTATTGATGGCCAATAGGATTTTGCATGACAAAGCGTATAACATAACAATTTCTCACCTGGCAGCGAGGTGGGTATCAATCTAAAATACTACTTACAATATTATTGTTACTTCGACCACAACCTCACTTCCGAGGAAGTAAATCGTTATGTTACAAGTTGTGTTATGGAAAATCTTTATGGTCATCAATCATATACATATTTTACTATAACTAGTAAGTAGTTTTGATTCTTTAACTTCCGTTAAGCGATCTGAACACAAGTAAGATATCGTTTCAGGCTTCCACAACGCTCGCTTCGCACTCACAAACATAACCCATTTAGCACGAACTGCGGGATCCTGTGAAATCTGTGCATGGTGACACCATCACCCGACCCTAGGAGCAATTGACTACAAAGCAACGATTCGGCATGTCGTCGTTCATGTCGAGAAATCATCAAAATGATGAGCGTGCTACATACTTTCTATACAACTAACTGAAAATCGTTCCTCATATGACGTCACTGCAGTGCTCTGGCGACAGAGTTACGTAACCTGTCTGTGGTTTCGTTGGCGGCCGAGAGGGAAGCAGGCGACTTTTTGGCCACTTTCAATCCCTCGGTATTAATTAACCACAACTTTTTAAAGAATAAATTTGGTGTTCCGCATAAGACTAACCACAAATCTTTCATATGTAATGGTTAAAAGAGTAACAAAAAACAAAGTTTAGTGGTTCTTTAATCACATGCATTTGAACAGAAGTGGGATAATGCCTTTAAAACCTACAGTTTATGGAATTTCAAGAAGTTGTGTGGGCTGATGATATAGATTAGCATTTCAAACCTCTGAACAAATTATGAATGTACTGCGTCTATAATTCTATTTTACAGATATTTTCAACTATTATTATTAATCACGTGCCTTTGACCAGAAGTGGGATAATGCCTTTAAAACCTACAGTTTATGGAATTTTAAGAGGTTTTCTTGACTGATGATAGTAAATAGCATTTCAAACCTACAAGTAAATTATGAATGTACTGCGTCTATAATTCTATTTTACAGATATTTTCAACTATTATTATTAATCACGTGCCTTTGACCAGAAGTGGGATAATGCCTTTAAAACCTACAGTTTATGGAATCTCAAGAAGTTATCTTGGCTGATGATAGTAAATAGCATTTCAAACCTACAAGTAAATTATTACTGTACTGGGTCAATTATTCAAATGTTCAGAGATATTTAACTATTAATATTAATCACATGCCTTTGACCAGAAATGGGATAATGCCTTTAAAACCTACAGTTTATGGAATTTCAAGAAGTTGTCTGGGATGATGATAGTAAATAGCATTTCAAACAAACAAGTAAATTATTAATGTACTGGGTCAATAATTCAAATTTTCAGAGATTTTTAACTATTATTATTAATCACATGCATTTGACCAGAAGTGGGATAATGCCTTTAAAACCTACAGTTTATGGAATTTCAAGAAGTTATCTTAGCTGATGATAGTAAATAGCATTTCAAACCTACAAGTAAATTATTAATGTACTGGGTCAATAATTCAAATGTTCAGAGATATTTAACTATTATTATTAATCACATGCATTTGAACAGAAGTGGGATAATGCCTTTAAAACCTACAGTTTATGGAATTTCAAGAAGTTGTCTGGGCTGATGATATAGATAAGCATTTCAAACCTCTGAGCAAATTATGAATGTACTGCGTCTATAATTCTATTTTACAGATATTATCAACTATTATTATTAATCACGTGCCTTTGACCAGAAGTGGGATAATGCCTTTAAAACCTACAGTTTATGGAATTTCAAGAAGTTGTCTTGGCTGATGATAGTAAATAGCATTTCAAACAAACAAGTAAATTATTAATGTACTGGGTCAATAATTCAAATTTTCAGAGATTTTTAACTATTATTATTAATCACATGCATTTGACCAGAAATGGGATAATGCCTTTAAAACCTACAGTTTATGGAATTTCAAGAAGTTATCTTCGCTGATGATATAGATTAGCATTTCAAACCTCTGAGCAAATTATTAATGTACTGGGTCTATAATTCTATTTTACAGATATTTTTAACTATTATTATTAATCACGTGCCTTTGAAAAGAAGTGGGATAATGCCTTTAAAACCTACAGTTTATGGAATTTCAAGAAGTTATCTTGGCTGATGATAGTAAATAGCATTTCAAACCTACAAGTAAATTAATACTGTACTGGGTCAATTATTCAAATGTTCAGAGATATTTAACTATTATTATTAATCACATGCATTTGACCAGAAGTGGGATAATGCCTTTAAAACCTACAGTTTATGGAATTTCAAGAAGTTGTCTGGGCTGATGATATAGATTAGCATTTCAAACCTCGGAGCAAATTATGAATGTACTGGGTCTATAATTCTATTTTACAGATATTTTTAACTATTATTATTAATCACGTGCCTTTGACCAGAAGTGGGATAATGCCTTTAAAACCTACAGTTTATGGAATTTCAAGAAGTTATCTTGGCTGATGATAGTAAATAGCATTTCAAACAAACAAGTAAATTATTAATGTACTGGGTCAATAATTCAAATTTTCAGAGATTTTTAACTATTATTATTAATCACATGCATTTGAACAGAAGTGGGATAATGCTTTTAAAACCTACAGTTTATGGAATTTCAAGAAGTTATCTTGGCTGATGATAGTAAATAGCATTTCAAACCTACAAGTAAATTATTACTGTGCTGGGTCAAAAATTCAAATTATCAGTGATTTTTAACTATTATTATTAATCACATGTAATTGACCAGAAGTGGGATAAAGCCTTTAAAACCTACAGTTTATGGAATTTCAAGAAGTTATCTTGGCTGATGATAGTAAATAGCATTTCAAACAAACAAGTAAATTATTAATGTACTGGGTCAATAATTCTATTTTACAGATATTTTTAAGTATTATTATTAATCACGTGCCTTTGAAAAGAAGTGGGATAATGCCTTTAAAACCTACAGTTTATGGAATTTCAAGAAGTTATCTTGGCTGATGATAGTAAATAGCATTTCAAACCTACAAGTAAATTAATACTGTACTGGGTCAATTATTCAAATGTTCAGAGATATTTAACTATTATTATTAATCACATGCATTTGACCAGAAATGGGATAATGCCTTTAAAACCTACAGTTTATGGAATTTCAAGAAGTTGTCTGGGCTGATGATATAGATTAGCATTTCAAACCTCTGAGCAAATTATGAATGTACTGCGTCTATAATTCTATTTTACAGATATTTTCAACTATTATTATTAATCACGTGCCTTTGACCAGAAGTGGATAATGCCTTTAAAACCTACAGTTTATGGAATTTCAAGAAGTTGTCTGGGCTGATGATAGTAAATAGCATTTCAAACCTACAAGTAAATTATGAATGAACTGGGGTCAATAATTCAAATGTTCAGAGATATTTAACTATTATTATTAATCACGTGCATTTGAACAGAGTGGGATAATGCCCTTTAAAACCTACAGTTTATGGAATTTCAAGAAGTTATCTTGGCTGATGATAGTAAATAGCATTTCAAACCTACAAGTAAACTATTAAAGGTCAAATGTTCATAAACTATTATTATTAAAGGTCCTAAACCCTAGGGGGTAATAATACATAAATCACTAACTGGCATCGTTATAAATGAAACCCCGTCATTAAAACTACTCATTTCGACCTTTAATTGACTTAAATCGACCTTTTTGACAACAGTGCACAATTCTCACCCGCGAACGAAATTTCAACCAATCAGAGCGGCGCGACTCTGTGACGTCATATGAGGAATAGCTTTGGGGGCCGATGCAGAATTCATCTACATTTTAGGGGGTAAATTATCTTGTTTACAGGCTTGTATAAACCTGAAATCGTGACAATTGTTGTGGAAAATGAAAGCTATATGTTCTCACAATCTACTGGCATTTAATTTTGTCTCCTGCTTTGCCTAGTTTCCGAGTTACAACTTGTTTTCATAGACGCTTCTGTCACAATTGATTGGTGTCGTTAGGCCCTATTTGTATAATGACTGATCCAAATTGATCCCATTTCTGTGTTTTTACCTCGATATTTAATCATGTCATGTAAAAATCTGTTTGTATTCTCAACACAGTGTCGGCCCATAAGTTTTCACATGCAATACAGCAATTAATACTCCTTGTTGTAACCCGTGTTAGGTGGTATAAACCTACACATGTTATTTGTCACCATTCACTTGATGGTCAGTTAATGAATTTATAACAGGTATAATTAGTGGTAACACACTTAGATTACCGACAAAGGTTCCCATTTGGCATTTCTTGTGTCTGGAGTAAATATTCAACATTATGAACATCGATCAAAGGATTAACCGATAACACGCTGATTGATTAATTACTTTTATCTTACACAGCGGATTTGTCAAAGGTAGTGTTTATGTATGTAGATTTACTAATCTATACTGAATACACTCTGCCGTGCCGGTGTCTGCGTAAAACAACGTCCTTCTTTCAAAGGATTAACCGGCAATACATTGATTGATTGCCCATTATTGGCTAACTAAATTACTGTTTTTTAATGAAAGGCGGACATTATGCAATTAGTTGCCAGGTGTGCTATCTTGGGTGACCAATGAGACTATACACCAATACCTGAAAAGATTTATCACTTTTTCGTATATTAAACTGTTAAAAGACACATCATTTGGAACAGTTTTGTGGATATTGATGGATACATTCCTCAAACAAGGTAATGGCCTGATATTGTTCCTATAACTTTAATCTGTTTTAATTTTAATATTTGCATTTTGTTTTTTAATCATTTGTCGTAGCATTCAACAGAATCATTGTTTTCGCCGTGAAGTGTAATGAGACAGACAACATACACTAGGGTGTGTGTGCGAATTATGATTCACATTGGCAAACTATAAAATGTCTAGATATTACAGTTCTGTTATAAATTCACTATAAGTATCAGCAGATCGTCAGCTTTTATTTAGTTTCAAAATGCATAAAAGTATGATAATAAACTAATTAGGATTATAAGACCAAATATAAAGACGCACATTGACTAGTATCTACATACTGGTGAGTGGACATTAACCATGTGAATGTAGCAAGAAATTTATCGCGCAGTATTGTGACTTCGACCCCACCTCGCTTCCGTGGAAGAAATCGTTATGTTATAAGTTGTGTCATGCAAAATCCTTTTGGTTATGATTCCAATACATATTTAACTACGAGTAGAAAGTAGTTTTGATTTTCTAACTTGATGAAAACAAACTATAATCTCATTAATTCTAACAGACTTTACGATTTTCAAAAATGGCGGCGCCCTGTCGGGAACATCCGCCAGTCTGTGGATAAATGCTATTTAGGTTTGTTTTCACCGAGTTACAAAATCAAAACTACTTTCTACTGGTAGTAAAATATGTATTTTATTGATGGCCAATAGGATTTTGCATGACAAAGCGTATAACATAACAATTTCTCACCTGGCAGCGAGGTGGGTATCAATCTAAAATACTACTTACAATATTATTGTTACTTCGACCACAACCTCACTTCCGAGGAAGAAATCGTTATGTTACAAGTTGTGTTATGGAAAATCTTTATGGTCATCAATCATATACATATTTTACTATAACTAGTAAGTAGTTTTGATTCTTTAACTTCCGTGAAGCGATCTGAACACAAGTAAGATATCGTTTCAGGCTTCCACAACGCTCGCTTCGCACTCACAAACATAACCCATTTAGCACGAACTGCGGGATCCTGTGGAAATCTGTGCATGGTGACACCATCACCCGACCCCTAGGAGCAATTGACTACAAAGCAACGATTCGGCATGTCGTCGTTCATGTCGAGAAATCATCAAAATGATGAGCGTGCTACACACTTTCTATACAACTAACTGAAAATCGTTCCTCATATGACGTCACTGCAGTGCTCTGGCGACAGAGTTACGTAACCTGTCTGTGGTTTCGTTGGCGGGCGAGGGAAGCAGGCGACTTTTTGGCCACTTTTAATCGCTCGGTATTAATTAACCACAAGTTTTTAAAGAATAAATTTGGTGTTCCGCATAAGACTAACCACAAATCTTTCATATGTAATGGTTAAAAGAGTAACAAAAAACAAAGTTTAGTGGTTCTTTAAATTTTCAACTATTATTATTAATCACGTGCCTTTGACCAGAAGTGGGATAATGCCTTTAAAACCTACAGTTTATGGAATTTCAAGAAGTTATCTTGGCTGATGATAGTAAATAGCATTTCAAACCTACAAGTAAATTATTACTGTACTGGGTCAATTATTCAAATGTTCAGAGATATTTAACTATTAATATTAATCACATGCCTTTGACCAGAAATGGGATAATGCCTTTAAAACCTACAGTTTATGGAATTTCAAGAAGTTGTCTGGGATGATGATATAGATTAGCATTTCAAACCTCTGAGCAAATTATGAATGTACTGCGTCTATAATTCTATTTTACAGATATTTTCAACTATTATTATTAATCACGTGCCTTTGACCAGAAGTTGGATAATATCTTTAAAACCTACCGTTTATGGAATTTCAAGAAGTTGTCTGGGCTGATGATAGTAAATAGCATTTCAAACCTACAAGTAAATTATTACTGTGCTGGGTCAATAATTCAAATGTTCAGAGATATTTAACTATTATTATTAATCACATGCATTTGAACAGAAGTGGGATAATGCCTTTAAAACCTACAGTTTATGGAATTTCAAGAAGTTGTCTGGGCTGATGATATAGATTAGCATTTCAAACCTCTGAGCAAATTATGAATATACTGGGTCTATAATTCTATTTTACAGATATTTTTAACTATTATTATTAATCACGCCCCTTTGACCAGAAGTGGGATAATGCCTTTAAAACCTACAGTTTAAGGAATTTCAAGAATTTATCAGGGATGATGATAGTAAATAGCATTTTAAACTTACAAGCAAATTGTGATTATACTGGGTCAATAGTTCAAATTTTCAGAGATTTTTAACTATTATTATTAATCACGTGCCTTTAAGCAGAAGTAGGATAATGTCTTTAAAACCTACAGTTTATACAATTTCAAAATGGTATCTTGGCTGATGATATTGAATAACATTTCAAACCTGTGAGCAAATTATGAATGTACTGGGTCAATAGTTCTTATTTTCAGAGACTTTTAACTGTTATCATGAATGACATGCTCTTTGCCGAAGTGGGATAAAGCCTTTAAAACTTACAGTTTATGGAATTTCAAGATTTCCTCTGAGCTTATAGTGGTAAATAACAATTCCAACTTGTCAGCAAATTATGAATGAAATAATAGTATAGCATTAATAATGAAATAGTAATAATGATACTCACATGTCCTTAACCAAGAGTGGTACAAATCTACAGTTGGATGTATTGTATGAGAAGGGTTGACTGTTAGCACACTATTAATGTATTAGTGATTTGCATGTAGTAACCTTTAGTATTTTGAGGGAAACAGTGGTTGTGCAATGTTTGATTAGTGTCTAAACTGTGCTGTGCGTGATGCCCTTGAAGGGTGATAGTTATTTTACTCAAGCTGAATGGGTGTGAGTGTGTAAACTGTTAGGTTCATGTTATATCTATCTGGTAAAGTTATTATGGCGTTCTTATTCCTTGTTGTGACAATACCTGCTTGAGTAAAGTTGACTAAAAAATTACAGTTATCGAATCTAAAGATTCCTCATGGCTGTTGATAGTATTTAGTCATATGTGAAACTTGTGAAACAGAGTCTACATGCAACAGGTCAATATTGCCAATGTTTAGAGATTTTAAAACTATTTTATACTATTCATATGCCCTTTATTAGATAAAGGAAAACAACTTTAAAATCTGATGATAGTAGATCATATTTCAGACATGTAGAAAGCAGACTATGAAGCAAATAGGCCATTAATTAGTACAACTTTAAGAGAGTTAACTTGATTTAATCCTGTTTGCCTTTGACCAGGAGAGGGATAATGTCTCCTAAGTTTAATACTAACAGAATAATCAGACATTTAAAAATTGTGGGCTGAATCTTGAACACGACAATATCCTGTACAATATTAGTATAATACATACAGATTCAACCAGAAGAGGGATAACACCATAAAATTACAATCAATGGAATCTTCTGATTTCATTTTGCCTGCTCATAGCAAATCACACTTCATATTTAAAAGCACACTGGGCTGATCTACAGTACTAATTTTAAGAGATTTGTTTAATAGTATTACTTATATTCCCTCAACCAAATGTGTTTGAAGTGGAACAAGTTTAAAATCTATATTTTAATGGAATTTATTATTTTCTTTTGGGTTCTTATACTTCATACTTATGGGCAAAATCTAAAAGCAGTGGGGCAATATTGCATGTCTTAATTTCCTTGACTACATTTATCATACAAATTCCTAATCCAAAGCTGGCATAAATTGTTTTGCTTGTTTGTTGTTTGTTCCTACACAATATTCTAGCTACATGATATCTGTAAATAACTGAGTTTGTACCAGACAATCCAGTTATTTAGATAATAAGCATCCACACATGCAATCATTCAGACTTGATTCTAAACAATGACTAAGTCATTGAGCCTGACAACCATATCCACATCAGGTAGCATTGGTTGCTGGGGAAAATTACACACAAAAAAGTAAATATGAAGGCATCATTTACCTTGACAGTGTCATCTCAGTCCCAATATGTTATCAAAGAAGCTTCAGCTGCTTGGCCTTCTAACACAAGGAGCAGATGACCCTTTCAAGCAAATTGTGAAGGGGGGGACAACTCTAACCGCTAATTCGTTCAGCAAATATAATGTTATTGATGACAATGCATGGAATAACAAGTTCAAGCTGCTATGAAGGGCTCAGTGAATTTCCCATTTATATCAAGGTGACCAGGAAGGGGATTTTCAAAGGAACATTAAAGAAATGTTTTTGGATAATTTCTACACCATAATTTTTCTTCAAAGTTATAACTATAGCCTTCTGAGATGGGGCACAAAGTCTCCCACTTTTTTCATTCTGAAGTAATTATGCCTTGTATGTCTGGTGTCTGTTACAAACAGCTTCCATGTACACAATAATGATGAAAGCTATAAATGATCATTACTGGCAAATCGTATATGCTAATAGCAGTAATATTAACACAACATTACTTGGAGGCTAAACATGTTATAAACATAGGGAGCCACTAACTGCTTAGGGGGCCATGTGAACTTTTAGGGATGAGAACTTTAACTGGACCTTTCACTCAGCATTATCAGAATAGTATTACCGGTATGTCTGATGGTGTGTTACTGAATACACCCTACCATTATAAATAATAGATCACCACTCTTTTTACAGTGTCATGAATGTGTACATGAACCTGTATATTTTTCGAGTATTTCATAAGAAATATTCTCTGAAAAGTATGACCACGCAACATACCAATCTCTTATATACTCTCACAAATGGCATAACACAAATAACTTAGAAGTCTTAAATCCCCAAAACAAACTTGAATTGTTATACATACATACCCATCAAGAATGGATGTAACATCATTAAAAAAATAATTATGACATAATTTAATTTTCTTTTATTCCCCGTTCTTACTTTAAAAGAAACTATTTACTGTATTATTACATAAAACGCTGTGCAAAATGGCCAGGCTTGCCGATATTTAGATACAACTTACTATATTTTTACACATATTAGCATAATTATTAAACTATAAAATCAAAGTCCAATACCATTCACATCATATATTTTCTGGTTCTATTTGTGGGCATACACGTATATTGTTAAAAGGAATAATTAGCTATATTTTAAAATATCATTAGATATTGCATGAAAGTCATATTTCAAGTTGAGCAGTAACCATTTCTGGGAATGAATGAATCATTATGAATAAAAATGAATGAAAACACCTGACACCTAAATTCAGCATCCACAACCAGGAACATTAATTGGTCGCTCACTTATTTTAAGCTAGTAGAGTAATTACAGTAAAGCGTATGAAAATGAATTCTATTTCGTTTCAGTTTCACGTTTCTACATTTTCTGCGCTGCTATATTTAGCTATTATGGCGGACATCGACTATGGAGCGCTGCCATTGGCATTTTTTGCAATCAGTAGTTAAAATAAAGGACACGAGTTGTGCAGCTGATTTTGATCTTAATAATTGTTTGTCGATTAAATACATAGTTGACAGTAAGACGTATAATTCTCCATATTAGTTATCCCAGTTCTGGTCGTATCCCAGTTCTGGTCGCAACACACGTTCGCTCGTAATTCCTCAAGGCGTCTGCCCAGCATGACCACAAGAGCTATTGTCTTTCGTTTTTTGAATTTGGCGATTTCGATTTTCGGCAATCAATCTTATTTCTCATATTTCTAACCGATAAGTAAAATGTGCATCCTATTGCTATAAACAATTTGAAATTAGAAATTAAAGGGCATATTTTGTCCTCACAAAATATTTCAAAAGAAGTATAAGATGAAACTGTCTCTCTGAGGTAGTGCAACAACAATATATAATACAATAGTTTGATAAAGTAAAGTGTCGTCTGCTCACATCTATCAGAGTTCTCGTCTACTATTGTTTAGACATGGAAGCTATGTGAGCATTGTTAAATCCAGGGACAACCCGCATTCTGCCAAATATATTAAACACTAAAGATACAGTTTGACCAATCAGAACACGTTGTGCGTTCTTTCTCATTTCCATTAATGAGAACATCCCATTACGTTTCATGTCAGAACCCGATCTTTTACCTGAGGTACGGTGGTTAAGTCTTGTGGTTAAAGCTTTCGTTCGTCCTGCCAAAGACCCGGGTTCGATTACCCACATGGGTACAATGTGTGAAGCCCATTTGTGGTATTCCCCGCCGTATTATTGTTGTAATATTGCTAAAGCGGCGTAAAACCGCATTCATCTGCCTCATTAGTTAATAGCTTATCTGTTTGGTAGAAGGGACGGTTGGGTGGCCTAGTAGTTAAAGCTTTCACTCGTCACGCCGGAGTGATTCCCCTCATGGGTACAATATGTCAAGCCCATTTCTGGTGTCCCCTGCAGAGATGTTGTGGGAATGTTGCTAAAAACGGTGTAAAACCATACTCGCTCACTCACTCATTGTGTGGTAAAGGGACAGTCGTATGTAGTTTCTTGTCTAAATGTTTGACAGAAGTTGCTGAGGCTGAAAATAAGAGCACTGGTTTTCCACATGCTTCCATCTTTACAGGACTGGCAACGCATTTGGCTTACATGTTTCAATCATGGAAGAACTGTTGTCCTCACGGGAGTGACATTGTACTCAAAACATTGTCCAAATTATCAGAACTATCCAAAATTGTGACTAATTCGATCTGGACGTGTTGGAACAGCTATCTACAATATGATTACACTAGGAACTAGAAAACAAGAAACCATGTGATGTAGCGATGTTATTATAATGCTCACTTTACCAGTGACAAATATCGCCGTTTTCAGTAATATTCCAGCAATTTCAAGGCGGTGGAAACCATAAAAGGGCTTGGCATATTGTACCCATGTGGGGAATCAACCAAGGTCTTCGGCGTGACGAGAGAACGCTTTAACTCCTAAGTTGACCCACCTCCAAGAATATTGAGAAATAGACTACTCGGCCCAACAACTAAATTTTGGGGACGCCAGAAATGGACTTCACGCTTCATACCTATGCGGGGAATCGAGTCCTTTGGCATGAGGGGTGAGCTTAAACTTTCCACTTAAAATGAGGATGAACCTCCTAAATGCATCCCTTGTGACAAAAGGTTCACATGTATCATATGTTATATTTGGGATATACACTTTCTTAGCAAAGTACAGATTCTAGTAATTTTTGGGTTGAATCCAATGCGGGATTCGAACCCACACCCTCAGAGTCAGGCACCTAATCGCTAGCACACAAAGTCAGCCGATTTCCACAGATTTACTTTACTAAGAAAGTGTAATCCCAAATATAACATATGTTACCTTTGACCACTTTCTTAATGGCATTGTGTAATCTAAAGGTTCACAGTCAAGCATATTTTCCTGGATGGTGTGGACTTCATTCTTTTGCAAAGGAGACGGTTATTGGTCAAAAGGATCTTTCTATTCGTTAATGCAGAGATACGATTTTGAATACTTGATAATTAAATTACAATCATAATGTTCTTTGTGTACACTACAAACTGAGAATTTTGAGGCAGTATCATTTCAACTGGTTGAAATAGCATGAAATACTTGCTTCAACCCCTTCTCAGTCATGCTCACATTCACTTTCCTTTGTGGGGTGGTTTGGTAGCCTAATGGTTAAAGCGTTGGCTCGTCACGCCGATAACCCGGGTTCGGATCCCCACATGGACACAATGTGTGAAGCCCATTTCTGGCGTCCCCCGTCGTGATGTTGCTGGAATATTGCTAAAAGCGGCGTAAAAACCAAACTCAGTCAGTCAGTCACTATCCTTAGTAGTAGATATTTATCTCTATAATAGTTCTTGTCACTTTAATCATTACTGTGTAAGCACTGATGAAAAAGACAAGAAAAACTATGAATAATATGAAATTATGAATAATGCCTTGGACTTTTTATTCTTTTCAAGTTAAAGTTAATGAAGGCTGATCTTTTGTCATGTGGAAAAAAGTCTTAAAGTTTGGTTACAAATTGGTTTTAAAAAAGATACTTTCATAATATATGAATTAAGTGTTGATTCAGAGGGAAAAAGTAACATACATTCTGATTAAACATTGAATATTTAAAAAAAAACCACGTGATCATATGACGGACATGTGATAGTGAACATATATATGGGAAACAGCATGTCCACAATTGTAAATACAATTTAGTATGGACCTCCTGAAAGCTGCAAACAATGTTGATATTAAGCACCTGCATCTAATAAACTCAAAAGAGACATTGTTATATAATTCTAATACAAAGGGTAACATATCAATATACGCACTTCAAGCGACATTCATAACAAAGTTTATCTGCACTATCAATGTGAATGTTACTTCTATGTTTTTTACGGCCAGATTATCGTATCCAATTCTGAATTTCAACAATTGTCTCTTGTATTAGCTAAATTCTGAAGACTTAAAGTTCTGGGACTGTCGGGTTTATGACCGTCAGATGTCATCAGTCTTACGATGGTGTCTGCCTTGTACATCATGGTTGCTCCCAGGAGATATCATTGTAAGGCAATTCCCTCACGGTCACTTGTACAACGCTGGAGCGATATACATTAGAAGTGAAACCGTTTGCATACTTGTGGATATTGGTTTGTCTGTACTCATTTACAGTTTTATATTCAGATGTCCAATTTCCTTTGTTTTCATTGCTCAAGACACGTGGGACAGATTAAACCTGGAGTAGTATTGGCAGTTTGAACCCGGAGTAGTGTTGGCAGATTAAACCTGGAGTAGTATTGGCAGTTTGAACCCGGAGTGGTGTTGGCAGATTAAACCTGGAGTAGTACTGACAGTTTGAACCCGAAGTTGTCTTAGCAGACTGAACCTGAATTGGTGTTGGTGTTTATACCATGTGTTGTGTTGGCAGTTTAAACATGGAGTAGTTTTAGCAGATTAAACCTGGAGTAGTGCTGGGAGAATACATCTGGAGAAGTAGTGTTGGCAGAATACAGCTGGAGTAGTGTTGGAAGAATAGACTAGGAGTAGTGTTGCAAGAATACATCTGGAGTAGTGTTGACAGAATATATTTAAGGTAATAGTGCCACAACAAACCTTGAGTAGTACTGACAAAATAAACTTTGAGTAGTGTTGACAAAATAAACCGTAAGAATTTTGCCAGAATATACCTGACATACTGTTGACAGTATAAACCTGATGTGGTGTCGCAACTGACAGGGGAAAGCAACACAACTCATACTATCATCTGTGTAAAATATGTAAATCTTTGATGTAAGACGACCAGTGAAAAGCTCGTCACACCTTTTAAAAGAATACGTGGTAAAGGACGGCAATGAGCACCACCAGCAGAGCCAGTGTGAGGAGTCTGTGGGACGACTGCTTCTGTGTACCTTCAGGCAGAGGTCTGGTCTTAAAGGGGTACTCCATTCTGTATGTCTGGGTCATGATGGCCTCCCGGGCCCCCGACCAGGAGCCCGGCCCCCTCAGGCGGAATTGGTAGGGGGTGGTGGGGCCGAAAAAGCACTTGAGTCCAAGTTGCGGATCGGTGAGAAAGAGACGACCTGAGACAGAAAGTTTGAGTAACTTGTAGGGTGAAGAAAAATGTGCACATTAGAACAACCATTATTCTAAAGATTCTCTAAACTGAAATCAGTCTGATAAAACCAAGACTCTTGAATCCCACCATTGTTTCACAACGGACCAATAAGACAGACCAAATGCCAAATTTGTTCGATATTCTCAAACATTTTCTGGAGGGATGAGGGTTGACTTTATGGTGACATCATTCCTATGTTCAGTTCTACTAAGAGGAGATTATTTATATTCGAATATATTCGACTGACATCCCACAAGCTCTGCCAGTTCGTTCCAGCCACCAAAAATGGCAACTTCACGGTCTCAAACTTAAAGGTCACTTGCAACGTAAAACACAACTTTGCAGATTCCGATACCTTTCGGCATGGACTTATAGATACAAATCATCAAAAAATGCAAATTGAACTTATAAAGTTGAAAAATAACGCGATGAAAAAAACGCCGCGAAATCGGAGTTCAAACGATTCACTAAATTCACCCCAGCGCTTGGGGTGAAAAGTGGTTTTGAACAGCTGTGCTGCGCTGTGCTGGGCTGCGCTCATAGCACATGCGCAGTGAAATAGGTTCGCGCAGCTTGGAAGCGGGATGTCCGGATTATAAGGTCGTGAGCAGGAGTAGTCTAATCAAAACAAATAGTAAATAATCTACTCATTACAAAAAAGAACCTTGTTAGGATCAAGATCTACTCAACCAGTGAGGCGTTCGACATTTCAAGACGGAAAACCTCCGCTGGCGGTGAATACTCGGTGAAGGCTTTGATGTGACCTATTTTTCTAATGTTTTGTTGATATTTCACAGGCGCTAGCTTTTTTATATGTTATGACAGTAGATTACCGATTTAACTGTTTATATAATTTCATTTGTCTATTTCACCACACGTTCTTCTTACCGAGTCACTTTCTCAGTTCGATACCTAAAAGCAATGTCCTTATTTAGCGTTGACAGAATTTCTAACTGTGATATAGATATGTCGTTGTCACATACAGACAAAACTCAATGTCTGTTTTATTGACACCTATGTGTCTGCCTGTCCGTCTGCTAATGACAATATTCAATACGCAACTTCGATCACTGACCACATGCAATTTGAAGTTAACACCTATAAGGCTATACACCATAAACAAAACGCATTGATTTAACCCAACATATTGCACTTTTAATTTGCGATTGCACGCTTATAATTTTGTTTATATGTTTTTTTCATAATCAGCAACGAATATTATATGTCATGACGAAGTGATAATTGTGTTCTAATTATGTTTGAGTTTTTGGTTGCATGTGACCTTTAAGCGTGACTTTCACCCCGTCTGCGGTACACTCGGGCAAATTTCAATGTGAATAAAGATTCGTCGCTGACAACTAAATTCCGCTGTCTTTGATTAAACCTTATGTGTTCATCTCCCTACTTCTGGAAGTTGCAGTAACAAATCTGTTCGAAAGATGACGTAATCGTATTGCTTGATCTTCCCGGACTGACGTCACACATCGGTCGGCAACAGTTCCGGTTTAATACACTCTCATCCTAAGATTAAAAATTAAAGGATCTTGCAACAACGACCACAGATTGACCAGCATCAAGCTTCCCCACAGCACATTGACGTTCTTGATTTGAAAGGCGTGGAATTTCCAAACAAAGATTAAAATGAAAAGTTAAATTTGCTTTTCCAGCTCACATTCAATGTGCGTGTTCAGTTGAAGCAAACATGCACGAAAAGACTTCATGAATTTGCTTTTCACAAGTGCATTTAGAATTTTTCAACTTTATAGACTACAAAGTGTAGGTTTGCATGTGAACTTACGATTTCACGAAATTAAAGCATTATCAATTTTGCTGAGTACAGTTTTAGACATTTAACTAGGGGTGACAGTTGTTGACAGAACACTTGGGTATGACTCGAGATGAGATAATTAAGCATTCTCAATTGGAAGAACATCCCATTCTACTAACGGGAGATAATTCACCATTCACCTATATTCGGCCGACATCCCACAAGTTCAGAGAGTTCGTCCATGAAGTCGACGTAGTCGACCTGTATGGTGTGACGCTGGGACTCGACATATCTTGCCGCCATGTTTGCCTCTTTCTTCCCAATGTCCGCCCACATCTCGTACTTTGAAGGGAGACTGCATATGCCCTGGTGAACACAGATTATGACATGTGGAATGTGTTGGAATGTACATGAAAGGCTGTTCTATGGAAAGGGTTTTGTCGCTTCTATCTGTATACAACCAAGTTCCCATTTTGAAGTAAAAGGAATAAGGTCCAGATGTCCCAGCAAACTCTCAGCAACAAACAAATCTCTGGACAGTGACTGAGGATACGGTTGGTTTTATATTCGCAGACTCGGATCAGGTTTGTCCTGGTAATAAATGAGTGATTCATTTTCCGATATCAACTTATTCCAAACAAAGAACCAGTAAAGAACCATTTATGCTTACTTTGAACACTCTGGTTGCAAGGCGACACTGCAATTCTGCAAGGGGCATAATGGCGCCAAGAGGCTGAAAACAACCAATCACCACCAATGTCTGTTTCGGTAGGTCAGGTGGAAACATATATTTGAACATCTTGACCTTATTATTCTGAACGTTGATCACAGATTCATCCATGAACGGGAAGCCGAATTTATATCCTGTAGCCAGTATGATAACGTCGATATCATCTTCCACCGTCCCGTCAATGAACTCTACGCCAGTCTTGGTAAACCTCTTGATGTCAGCCTTGATCTTTAAAGAGCCAGTCGCGATTCTGTTGGGCATGTCATCGTTTACAGTAGGATGTTGAGCAAACACCGAGTGTTTAGGCATCAAGGAGTACAGCTCGTGGTCGAAACGTTTGTTCAGAGGTTTTTTTAGTATATTGCTCAGTGTTTCTTCAGGCATGGCGTGTCGAATGGTATTGAACCAACGCGTGTTTAGAAGAAAATCGCCGGGAATACCATTGGTCGCAATTCTGTTGAGCACCCAGGTACCACGCCTCGTACTCAGAAACACCTGTGCAAAGAAGAATCAGGTCTTCATTCATCTTTTTGTGGGATCCAATATTATTAAATCAGCAATATGTTTGAAAGCACACCAGCATATTTCAGCTGAATGACGGATGTATATAATCGAGACTGGGCCAGATAATGCAGTGATTTTGAGCATCCATGCTCCCGGCCCACATTAAATATATCATCGACTCCTACCTCCGTGTTGCATTAAGTATTTTGAGATAGCATATTGATAATATCAATTCGTCCAAAGTAAGGATGATTGTACGTGTGTGTTTTCTAATGCTGCATTCTGCACTATATTAGCTGTATGAAGGCTGTGTAAACTCGAGTCAGGACCAAACAATCGTGTGAGCAACCATTCAGGATGGTTGTTACAGGGCACAGGCTGATTATCGATTCTACCACCCAATGCATTAAGTCACTTCTCACTAAATAAAGCCTAATTAGGGTTGGCTTTCAATATCAGCGACACTTACCTTCCCCACCCTGCTCAGCTCCACAGCCACGTCCCCGCCTGAGTTACCGACCCCGATAACCACTATCCTTTTCCCAACGTACCCGGTCCAGTCCTTGTAGTCATGAGAGTGAAGGATCTTCCCCTGGAAGTCCTCTTGACCGGTGAAGTGTGGCACATTCTTGCTGGCGTGATGACCCGTGCACACCATCACAGCGTCAAACACCTGCGTCTCGTCACTTCCGGTCTTGTGATCTCTGATCTGCAGATCCCATCTTCCGGTCTGCTCGTAGTCACTTGATTTCTTCACGGCCAGGATCTCTTTGTTGTATTGGATGTGTTTCGTCAGGTTGAAGGCATCTGCATACATCTTGAAGTACTGCCATACCTGGAGTCAGAAATCGTTTGACTTGAAAATAAAGTCATGAGGACCTGTCAATCACTCTCTAGTAGACCTCAAGGGTTCGCATTTCGGTAAAACTACACTAATTCCTGGTGCCATTTCCACGATATCACGATCTCAACTTACCCTCTCTTGGTGTTCAAGAACATTTTATCAATGGACTTCTAATGGACATAAGAAGCAACATTTTTAGGTTTTGTATCTGCATGTCAGTCAATTCTTTAATGTTGAATTTCCCACAAACACTATTGAAGTCAACTGGGCTGGCTGCCATGCTGATTGGTTCGTTAGCCCAAACAGGGCAGCAAATGAATGAGTTTAGTTCTAAGCCGCACTCAGCACTATTCCAGCTATACGGCAGCGGTCTGTAAGTACGCTTAGGCTGCATTGGGAAAATGCCATGCTAATGAATGCTTACCTGATGGAGCAAAACCTCCGAAATCTACGCATGAGCCATGAGCCAGTTGAACCTACCACTGGAGCTCATCAGGAACCTTTGCATGAACAGAATGCTCAAGTGGCAGTACACCCACAACTTCAAATGGACACCTGCGTCAATCTCTCTTGTCTTTGCAATATAAACTCACATGGCCCTGATCCAACTGGCCCCGAAATTTCTGAATCTGATTTTTCTTCTTCAGTTGCAGATATCTCTGATCATCCTGTTTATGTTATGTTTCACTAAATAATTTGATAAAATATTTATTTTACCTTAAAAAGTAGGAGGCCAATCAATTAAATAGCTAACTGTGTTTTTTCCTAAAATGAAATTGATTTACTAAATGGAGTCATTTCTTTAAATAAATTTGTGGACTGTTTATTAAATGAAATTAACAGCTACGTGTATGTCGCTACTCAAGCTCTGGAGAAACTTCACACAGTTTTCAAAGAAATGGATCAAATGCTAAGAAGAATAAAACGACAAAGTAAAAACGGTTTAAGTCAAACGAACTGAAAGTAGAAAATCTATTTCCTTGCTTGAGATGTGCTCTTCCAACGATATAGTGACGAAAGGGTGTTTGGGGTGCAAAGATCAGCTCCATGTACAAAATGTGCTGGATTGACTCGGATACAACTGTCCCTCATGAACGGATTCTGAAGTCTCTTCAATGTAGTGATCTGCCTTAGCAACTACTTCCTTCACTCAAGTCTTTATAATGAGTTGCTGGTCGACTCAACTCGAGATGTTCAGGCACCTAATCGCCAGCACACAAAGTCAGAAGCCGCGGTGGCTGAGTGGACTAGGCGTCTGACTTTGTGTGCTGGCGATTAGGTGCCTGACTCTGAGGGTGTGGGTTCGAATCCCGCATGGGACTCAATCCAACAAAAGTACAAGAATCTGTACTTTACAAAGAAAGTGTAATCCAAAATATAACATATGTTGTACAGTTTTGTTAACTAAAGATAGGGGCATGACGTTTGGACTCGACATATGGAATACTCTTTATTTGAAACGTGGCTGGGTAATGAATGATGAATCGGTCACGTAACAAGGGGGGTGGGGTTATCTTGTAGAAAACCAGGCACACAGCTATCTCGGGATGCGAGAATTTCCATATTCACGATATACGTCAGGATGAGTATAAATCTTGCTAACAGAAAATCTGTCACCCAGAGCTAAATGCTCAAAACAAGGCCAAATCCACGTCTTCGGCCTACTCAAAAAGATCTTGCACTTAAGTACCAAATTGGCAGCCGAAGAGTTTCGGACATTTTGAAAAAGTGCCAGGTGTATGAAACTATATTCATACAAAACATCAATTCAAGAACAAAACGGGTGAATGAAAACAGTAAGTTTGACAAAATTACCACACTGACGCATGATTGGTTTTTGATTGCCCGCAGTAAAAACATGCCGATTTCCTAGTCTGCCAGAATGAAATATCATCTAGTTTTACGGCAAACGAAAGATCATTCTCAGGTTGAAAAGAGAAGAGTTCTCTAAACCGGCACATCCTCTATAACAGCATTTTTTGCCGGTCCCAACGAAGGCCGGTTTAGAAGGCTTCCACTGTATACCTTTGCTATGCCAGTCCTATTCCGTTGGAGTAGTTGGTGCAATGTGTGGAACAGAATAGCAATGAAACCGACTCCCTCGCCTGAATGAAGTCGGCTGGTCTTAAAAGTGAAACAGAGGGCTTCCTTTTATCTGGTCAGGACCAGATACTTCCCACTCGCTATCGCCAAAATGTGATTCTTAAAGAAAATATCAATATGACATGTCGACTATGTAATGAATTCATTGTGACTGTTAACATCTTGTCAGTGGATGTCCTTCTTTGGCACAAACAACATCTTAAATGACATGATGGCATGGCTCGTTGCTTCTATTCACGATCCTAAACATGTTCTGGACGTCATGGAACATGATGCTTTTAAACTGCTTCGGAACAGGCCCATATACAGACACAGATAACGTCTGGCTAGCAAATCGAAACTCGCCCTTTCATAAATATTTTGTGTTATTAAGTTTTATGTCCCTCTTGAAAGCAATGTGATTAGAAAAGCTTTTGAAATGTTTTGCTTGCATCCCAAGAATAAGTTTGTCCGATTCTCCATTGTTCTCGGTGGCATTAGTTTGCTACCTCATGATCTCTTGGTGTAGGTCATAAGAGTTCTGAGTTCTCCACCGGGGGCACAGCTCTTCTGACACAGTGGTACCTGAACTGTTGATGAGCTTAACCAGTCTGACTGTGATATTATCACCCTCTGTGTGGGTACATTTATTCTAATAATAATAGTCAAGTATTGCAGTGGTGATCATTATTTTTAAAAACAATTTGAAAGTATTTTTATTCACTTTACTTGGTTACATTTGAACAAGATATGTCGGTAGAGTAGAATGGTACAGGTTGCATAATATAAAGCAGACAATGTATAACATATGGTACTGGGAATATAGATTAACAATTGAGATGCTAGCTAATATTCAAAGAATTAAAAGACTAAAATATAAATTACAGGACTGCATCTAGGACATTCCATTTTCTGTAAAAATGTTTCATATTATCGTTTTTCTTCTCGATAAATTTCTCTATCTCGTAGACATCTTATAATAATGTTCTGTAGATTGTGAAGCTAGGTTTGTGTCCTTTTATATTCATTACGAAAATGTGGCGCTTTGCCAATAGTATCATGTGGTTGAGTAAGTGGTTACTACTGCAACAAAATAGAATATCATGGTTTGACATTTCATACGTTTTACCAAGGACTTGAGTTATAAAATTGTTAAATTCTGACCAGAACATTTTGATGGTTTGACAATCAAGGTATACATGGTAAATATCCTCACTTACTGAACCACATAATGTACATAAGTCATTATCTATCAATTTCATTTTTAGTAATTCTCGTTTAGTGTAAATGACTCTATGCAAAAACTTATATTGAAAATCTAAGAGTTTCGTGTCTTTAGTGCATTGTCTATATTGTGAAAATATGGTTTTCCAATTTATCAACTCATTTAGTTCCCCGTTCCATTTGAGACACACATTCGGAATGTTATAGTCAGATATAAAATTATCATAGAATATCCTTGAACCTTTAGTAGGTTTAATCAAATCGTTGGTGATCATTATTTGTTGCAAGGCAAAGTGAGATGATTTTTAAACCTACATTGGGGAGAGCATGCTTGTGCATGTGTTGATCTGCTTGTACGACCCAAGCCCAGTTCAGTTTTTGTAGATATCACGCGGCGGCCTAATATGGATATTATCCCCTTAGTTTCGAGTGTCAGGCAGGTTTACAAGGACCGTTTAGCGGGTGGGTGTCTGTATGGAGAGATCGGTGGTTCTATCCCCAGACAGAAAGACAGCTACACATGCATGCATGCATGCATGCACGTACATGCACAGGGCTCGATAAAACGACCTTGATTGAAATTGCACCAGGTGCATAAAAAAAAAAATTGCAGCAAACAAGGACATGCTGTAACCTGTTCCCAAAAATGTATCAAAATTACGGAATTTTGTATCTATTCTGAAATAATTCAAAATGAAAATTATACTTGGTTACATCAAATTACAACCAAGAACAAACCACGTTTAAGAGGTGGAGAAGAAATGGAGAAGAGAAAAGATTTCTTCGTCTCCTACCTAGCCATCGGGATGGAATGACCAGAAAATAATGACCACAACCATAAGGAACGATTAACGATATAAGACCTAAACTGGACTGAACTGAACTTCAATATATTCTCTGGCACTATCTGCGCAATTAGAAGTACAACCGCCGCCATACAGCTGGAATATTGCTGTGTGGGGCGTAAAATTACACACACTCACTCACTCACTCACTCACTCACTCACTCATTAGAAGTACAAATTCCTTTCAACAACATATACATGTACATACAAATATAACAAAATCAGATTATGACTGAGGTTTGAGATCAATAGCATATCTATTATCACCACATTCTTTGTTTTGTTGGCATCAAATCAATGTTGATATAAACTGTAAAAGAGAAGCAGATCCTGCAGCAAAAGATGCTCTTGAGAAATCCCGAATAAATATCGAATACCGAACAAGCTTGTACTGACTTAATCCAACAGGCAATATGTGAATCAGTATTTGGAAACAAACTGGGCTATACAAACCAGTTTCAAGTTGCATAAAATTCAGTCAATCATAAATAATAACAATGTTGGTGTAACCTACTGCAGAATATAATTTAAACAAAATCTAAAACCCATATAGGACCCCAAACAAACAACGGCCAACGCGAAATAAGCAAGGCGTTACCTGAGTGTTATGCATGAAATTGGGGAACTCTTTGGGTATAGGGAAGTCGCTGAAACACATCAACTCCTTGCTTGTGTTGATGACAGTTGACTTCATCACGCACGCTTGATCCTCGCAGATTTTTTCCGTGAAATTCCATAATCCCCCGATCTCGTCAGTTCGCTCAAAACAAAACGGCTGCAGATTTTCTTCTAAACAACATTTGATAGCGATAAGACCGCTACACCCGGCTCCGATGATCGCCACCCGCTTCGCCATTTTGAAAGTTGCCAGAGCGGTCTGACCTTCGACAACACTCAATGTCAACAGTGTCTACGTGCAGTTTGGCACGCACACTACCACACTCATGTCTACTT
Source organism: Haliotis rubra (assembly GCF_003918875.1). NCBI lineage: Eukaryota > Metazoa > Mollusca > Gastropoda > Lepetellida > Haliotidae > Haliotis > Haliotis rubra. The sequence goes on along the minus strand of NW_025765525.1, from coordinate 793,619 downwards.
TGAAATGTCACCTAATTGTGGCAACAGAGTGCCCGTCAGACCGGAATTTATGCAGGAGTCTGCACAACACGACATGTGGCTGTTTACTTTTCTGCACCAGTCTGATATTTAGATTGTCACTGAGTCTGCTTACAACGACACTGAACATATCAAAGTTCTTTCTCATTGTCTCTAACCCCCAAGAATAAGAATATCATAGCTGTGTTGAATTTTGTGTTTTGTGAATCTTGAATCTTATTTTCCATACTTTAATCAATAAAATAAAGTTTGCATTATCTTAGTATAAACAATCTGATGGTAATAAAGGGCCGATTTTCAATGAGGTTTCAAGTTTAACGAAATATCTCCACAACCAGTGCATATTGGATATATATATTCCAACTCCTGGTAAATAATAGTTCAAGTATAAGATGAAACTACCTCTATACATGCAGCCAGTTTTGATATTTCACATTGTTTTAGAAAACAAGAACTCGTGTTTGATGCAGATTAACCCATATTGAGCACTTGTTGCAATATTTTTCCTTTTGGTGATGAAGGCCATTTCCAGAATGAAAGAAAGGATAACAAAGTCAGCAGCCAAAAGTGACCTAAAGACATTAACCTTTATTTTTGAGCAAAATCCCTTTCCACTTTGATGCACACTGTATGCACACAACTGACGCGATGTAACATATGTTATATTTGGGATTACACTTTCTTAGTAAAGTACAGATTCTAAGATTCTAATAGTTTTGTTGGGTTGAGTCAAATTCGGGATTCGAACCCACACCTTCAGAGTCAGGCATCTAATCGCCAGCACACAAAGTCTGCTGGTGGAAGCCGCGGTGGTTGGAGTGGGTTAGGCGGCTGACCTTGTTTTGTACGATTTGCTCTGCTATTTCTTTAAAGAAATGTCAATATTTCTAGTTCTTCCTTGAAATAAATTCTGACATTTGATAAAATAACACATGCAATATATTTGGCCTGTTTTCCATTTTATATTGTTTAAATTGTTGCACAGTTTTGCTTAAGTTAATCTTTTGTGTCACTCCTCTAGGTCATGATGGCCTCCCGGGGCTTCGCCCACGTACCGGCCTCCACAGGCGGTGTTTGTGGGGGTGGGGGCAATGTAGCACTTAAGCCCCAGTCCCAGTCAGCATAAGACGGCCTCAGATAATGTATAGTAACGTATAGGGTGAAGAAAAGTGTGTGTACTGGAACTTTTCCATGTGTAATGTATCGATTCTCTAAACTGAAATCAGTCTGATAAAACCAATACGCTTGCCTCCTCCACTGATTCACAATAGACAGAGGCGACAGACCAAATGCCAAAAATGATTTGGGAGGATGGACCGCCAGTTGTTACAGACATTTGTGTGAGTGAGTTTAGTTTTACGCCGCACTCAGCAATATTCCAGCTATATGGCGGCGGTCTGTAAATAATCTGGAGTCTGGACCAGGCAATCCAGTGATCAACAGCATGAGCATCGATCTGCGCAATTGGTAACCGATGACATGTAGTCAACCAAGCCACCACCCGATCCCGTTAGTCGCCTCTTACGACAAGCATTGGTTACTGAAGATCAATTCTAACCCGGACCTTCACGGGTTGTTACAGACATTGAATCAGGGGGGATAATCCATATCTCATCATTTCATTGGGTATAACTTTATAGTAGCATCATTCCTATGCTCGGTGAGAGGAATTTCGAGTTATACTAAGTAGAGATGAGTTACATTTAAATATATTCGACTGACATCCAATAAGTGTTGACAGTTCGGCCCTCAAGTCAAATGTAGTCAACACTCGTGTTGACGTAGGCAATCGACATATCTCGTTGTCATGCCCGCTTCTTTTTTCTCAGTGTCTCACCTGAGACTTCACGTGTCTTCGTGAACACAGATTATTATTTGTGCAATAGATTGAATGCACATTAAAGGCTGATATCAAGTTCCCATTTGAATTTAGCGTCATAAGGTGCAGATGTCCCAGCTGCATTTAAACAACATATCACGTAAATATCATGACAGTGTCCAAAATACGGTTTGGTTTTACATTCGCAGACTTGCATTAGGTTTGTCCATGTGATAAATGAATGATTGATTTTCCAATATTAACATATTCCAAATAATATCCAGAAAACACAGTGCTTACTTTGATTTGCTTGGCGACACTGCAATTCTGCAATAGGCATAATGGCACCGAGAGGTTGAAAACAACAAATCAGCATTATGTATGTTTCAGGATGGAAACTTGCATTTGAAGATTTTGACCAGGTTATTAAGTGTTGAGTCAGAGGAGTGAGTGAGTGAGTTTAGTTTTACGCCGCACTCAGCAATATTCCAGCTATATGGCGGCGGTCTGTAAATAATCGAGTCTGGACCAGACAATCCAGTGATCAACAGTATGAGCATCGATATGCGCAATTGGGAACCGATGACATGTGTCAACCAAGTCAGCGAAACTGACCACCCGATCCCGTTAGTCGCCTCTTACGACAAGATAGTCAGAGGAAAAAAGTAACACAAATTCTGATTAAAAATTGAATTTTTATTAATAAAAACGTGATTATATGACGGCTATGTGATATTGAACATACATGTATATATGGAAACAGCATGTCCACAATTGTAAAGACAATTTAGTGTGGACCTCATGAAAGCTGCAAAGAATGTTGATATTAAGCACCTGTATCTCACAAACTCAACAGAGACATTGTTATATAATACAAAGGGTAACATATCAATATACGCACTTCAAGCGACATTCATAACAAACAAAGTTTATCTGCACTATCAATGTGAATATTACTTCTATGTTTTGTACGGCCAGATTATCGTATCCAATTCTGAATTTCAACAATTGTCTCTTGTATTTGCTAAATTCTGAAGACTTAAAGTTCTGGGTCTGTTGGTTTTATACTGGCCAGGTGTCATTAGTCTTACGATGGTCTGCCTTGTACAGCCGAACATTCGGGCCTCAGGGTTGCTCCCAGGAGATATCATTGTAAAGCAATTCCACCACAGTAACTTGTACACCGCTGGAACGATATACATTTGATGTGAAACCGATTGCATACTTGTGGATATTGGTTTGTCTGTACCAACTTAAAGTTTTCTATTCAGATGTCCAATTTCCTTTGTTTTCCTTACTCAAGACACGTGGGCCGGATTAACCTGGAGTAGTATTGGCAGATTAAACCTGGAGTAGCGTTGGCAGCTTAAACCAGGAGTAGTATTGGCAGTTTTAACCCCCAGTAGTCTTAGCAGACTGAACCTGAATTGGTGTTGGTGTTTATACCCTGAGTTGTATTGGCAGTTTAAACATGGAGTAGTCTTAGCAGATTAAACCTGGAGTAGTGTTGGCAGAATACAGCTGGAGGAGTGTTGGCAGAATACAGCTGGAGTAGTGTTGGAAGAATAAACCTGGAGTAGTGTTGGCAGAATACAGCTGGAGTAGTGTTGGCAGAATACAGCTGGAGTAGTGTTGGCAGAATACAGCTGGAGTAGTGTTGGCAGAATACAGCTGGAGTAGTGTTGGCAGAATACAGCTGGAGTAGTGTTGCAGAATAAGCAGAATACAGCTGGAGGAGTGTTGGCAGAATACAGCTGGAGTAGTGTTGGCAGAATACAGCTGGAGGAGTGTTGGCAGAATACAGCTGGAGTAGTGTTGGAAGAATAAACCTGGAGTAGTGTTGGCAGAATACAGCTGGAGTAGTGTTGGCAGAATACAGCTGGAGTAGTGTTGGAAGAATAAACCTGGAGTAGTGTTGGCAGAATACAGCTGGAGTAGTGTTGGCAGTTTAAACCTGGAGTACTATTGGCAGTTTGACCCTCGAGTAATGTTGGCAGAATTCAGCTGCAGTTGTTTTTGGCAGAATACAGCTGGAGGAGTGTTGGAAGAAAACAACTGAAGTAATGTTGACAGAATAAACCTAGAGTAGTGTTTGGAAAATACAGCTGGAGGAGTGTTGGCAGAATAAACCTGGAGTAGTGTTGGCAGAATAAACCTGGAGTAGTGTTGGCAGAATACAGCTGGAGTAGTGTTGGCAGAATACAGCTGGAGTAGTGTTGGCAGAATACAGCTGGAGTAGTGTTGGCAGAATACAGCTGGAGTAGTGTTGGCAGAATACAGCTGGAGTAGTGTTGGCAGAATACAGCTGGAGTAGTGTTGGGAGAATACAGCTGGAGTAGTGTTGGCAGAATAAACCTGGAGTAGTGTTGTGAGGCTGGAGTAGTGTTGGCAGAATCGAACAGAGATTGGCAGCTGAGTAGTGTTGGCAGAATACAGCTGTTGAGTAGTGTTGGCAGAATACAGCTGGAGTAGTGTTGGGAGAATAGGTGTTATAACCTGGAGTAGTGTTGGCAGAATACAGCTGGAGTAGTGTTGGCAGAATAAACCTGGAGTAGTGTTGGCAGAATACAGCTGGAGTAGTGTTGGCAGAATACAGCTGGAGTAGTGTTGGCAGAATACAGTGCTGGCAGAGCTGGTAGTGTTGGCAGAATACAGCTGGAGTAGTGTTGGCAGAATACAGCTGGAGTAGTGTTGGCAGAATACAGCTGGAGTAGTGTTGGCAGAATACAGCTGGAGTAGTGTTGGAAGAATAAACCTGGAGTAGTGTTGGCAGAATACAGCTGGAGTAGTGTTGGCAGAATAAACCTGGAGTAGTGTTGGGAGAATACAGCTCGAGTAGTTTTGGGAGAATAAACCTAGAGTAGTGTTGGCAGAATACAGCTGGAGTAGTGTTGGCAGAATAAACCTGGAGTAGTGTTGGTAGAATACAGCTGGAGTAGTGTTGGCAGAATAAACCTGGAGTAGTGTTGGCAGAATTCAGCTGGAGTAGTGTTGGCAGAATACAGCTGGAGTAGTGTTGGCAGAATACAGCTGGAGTAGTGTTGGCAGAATACAGCTGGAGTAGTGTTGGCAGAATAAACCTGGAGTAGTGTTGGCAGAATTCAGCTGGAGTAGTGTTGGCAGAATACAGCTGGAGTAGTGTTGGAAGAATAAAGCTGGAGTAGTGTTGGGAGAATAAACCTAGAGTAGTGTTGGCAGAATACAGCTGGAGTAGTGTTGGCAGAATAAACCTGGAGTAGTGTTGGTAGAATACAGCTGGAGTAGTGTTGGCAGAATACAGCTGGAGTAGTGTTGGCAGAATAAACCTGGAGTAGTGTTGGAAGAATAAACCTGGAGTAGTACAGGGAGAATAAATCTGGCGTAGTGTTGGCAGAATACAGCTGGAGTAGTGTTGGCAGAATGCAGCTGGAGTAGTGTTGACAGAATACAGCTGGAGTAGTGTTGGGAGAATGCAGCTCGAGTAGTGTTGGCAGAATACAGCTGGAGTAGTGTTGGAAGAATAAACCTGGAGTAGTGTTGGCAGAATACAGCTGGTGCAGTGTTGGAAGAATAAACCTGAATTAATGTTGCAAGAATACATCTGGAGTAGTGTTAACAGAATATGTTTAAGGTAATGGTGCAACAACAAACCTTGAGAAGTATTGACAAAATAAACCTTGAGTCATGTTGACAAAATAAACCGTAAGTATTTTGCCAGAATATACCTGACATACTGTTGACAGTATAAACCTGATGTGGAGTTGCAACTGACAGAGGAAAGCAACACAAGGAACACCAGGTACCCATGAACTGAAAACTTTCTGTCAATAAGAAAAGTCTCCAAACAGATTCCTGGCTTTGAATCCCCAGCATCTCATACTACCATCTGTGTAAAATATGTAAATCTTTGGATGTAAGACGACCAGTGAAAAGCTCGTCACACCTCATTTAAAAGAATACTTGGTAAAGGACGGCAATCACCACCGCTAGCAGCACCAGTGTGAGGAGTCTGTGGGACAACTGTGACTGTGTACCTTCAGGCAGTGATCTGGTCTTAAAGGGGTACTCCATTCTGTATGTCTGGGTCATGATGGCCTCCCGGGCTCCCGACCAGGAGCCCGGCCCCCTCAGGCGGTATTGGTAGGGGGTGTTGGGGTCGAAAAAGCACTTGAGTCCAAGTTGCGGATCGGTGAGAAGGAGACGACCTGAGACAGAAAGTTTGAGTAACGTATAGAGTGAAGAAAAATGTGCACATTAGAACAACGATTATTCTAAAGATTCTCTAAACTGAAATCAGTCTGATAAAACCAAGACTCTTGAATCCCACCATTGTTTCACAACGGACCAATAAGACAGACCAAATGCCAAATTTGTTCGATATTCTCAAACATTTTCTGGAGGGATGTGGTTTGACTTTATGGTGACATCATTCCTATGTTCAGTTCTACTAAGGGGAGACAATTTATATTCGAATATATTCGACTGACATTCAACACGCTCTGCTTGTTCGTTCCAGCCACCAAAAATGTCCACTTCACGGTCTCAAACTTAAGCGTGACTTTCACCTCGCCTGCGGTACACTCGGGCAAATCTCAATGTGAATGGAGATTCGTCTCTGAAGACAACGAAATTCCGCTGTCTTAAATGAACCCTATGTGCTCACTCCCTGCTTGTGGAAGTTGCAGTAACAAATCTGTTCGAAAGATTACGCAATCGTATTGCTTGATCTTCCCGGACTGACGTCACACATGACGCTCCCGGCCTCGGGCGGTCGGCAACAGTTCCGGTTTAATACACTCTCATACTAAGATTAAAAATTAAAGGATCTTGCAACAACGACCACAGACTGACCAGCATCAAGCCTCCCCATAGCACATTGACGTTCCTGATTTGAAAGGTGTGGAATTTCCAAACAAAGATTAAAATGAAAAGTTTAACATGCACGAAAAGTCCTCATGAATTTGCTTTTCACAAGTGCATTTAGAATTTTTCAACTTTATAGACTACAAAGTCTAAGTTTGCATGCGAACTTACAATTTCACGAAATTAAAGCATTATTAATTTTGCCGAGTACAGTTTAAGACATTTAACTAGGGGTGACAGTTGTTGACACAACACTTGGGTATGACTCGAGATGAGATAATTAAGCATTCTCAATTGGAAGAACATCCCATTCTACTAACGGGAGATAATTCACCATTCACCTATATTCGGCCGACATCCCACAAGTTCAGAGAGTTCGTCCATGAAGTCGACGTAGTCGACCTGTATGGTGTGACGCTGGGACTCGACATATCTTGCCGCCATGTTTGCCTCTTTCTTCCCAATGTCCGCCCACATCTCGTACTTCGACGGGAGACTGTACGTGCCCTGGTGAACACAGATTATGACAATGTGGATGTGTTGGAATGCACATTAATGGCTGTTTTGTGGAAAGGCTTGTGTCGCTTCTATTTGTGTCTGTGTACAATCAACTTCCCACTTTGAAGTAAAAGGAATAAGGTTCAGTCCCAGCAACCACTCAGCAACAAAAACACAAAATTCTCTAGACAGTGACTAAGGATACGGTTGGTTTTACATTCGTAGAATCGGATCAGGTTTGTCAAGGTAATAAATGAGTGATACATTTTCCGATATCAACTTATTCCAAATAAAGAACCAGTAAAAAAGAAAACTGCTTACTTTGAACACTCTGGTTGCCAAGCGACACTGCAATTCTGCGATAGGTATAATGGCGCCGATAGGCTGAAAACAACCAATCACCACCAATGTCTGTTTCGGTAGGTCAGGTGGAAACATATATTTGAACATCTTGACCTTATTCTTCTGAACGTTGATCACAGATTTATCGATGAACGGGAAGCCGAATATATATCCTGTAGCCAGTATGATAACGTCGATATCATCTTCCACCGTCCCGTCAACGAACTCCACGCCAGTCTTGGTAAACCTCTTGACGTCAGCCTTGATCTTTAAAGAGCCAGTCGCGATTCTGTTGGGCATGTCATCGTTTATAGTAGGACATTCAGCAAACACCGAGTGTTTAGGCATCAAGGAGTACAGCTCGTGGTCGAAACGTTTGTTCAGAGCTTTCTTTAGTATATTGCTCAGTGTTTCTTCAGGCATGGCGTGTCGAATTGTATTGAACCAACGCGTGTTTAGAAGAAAATCGCCGGGAATACCATTGTCCGCAATTCTGTTGAGCACCCAGGTACCACGCCTCGTACTCAGAAACACCTGTGCAAAGAAGAATCAGGTCTTCATTCATCTTTTTTTGGATCCAATATTATTAAATCAGCAATATGTTTGAAAGCACACCAGCATATTACAGCTGAATGACGGATGTATATAATCGAGACTGGGCCAGATAATGCAGTGATTTTGAGCATCCATGCTCCCGGGTTTTATTAAATATATCATCGACTCTTACCTAACGTAAAATGTATTCGATTCTGGATTCGAATTTTAAGAATGCCAGCACATCGCCTTCCCAAACTTGCTTACAACATCATGCTATTGCACTATGATAATCTTGGTAAAGTCACATGGGCTTCTCACATCCATATGTTACTTTTCTCTCTTGGTTTTGGATATATATGGCTGTCACAATCTGTGGAAAATGTAAATATCGATTTCGACAATGTTTCATTGAAAACTTTCGACAAGACTGGATGTCTACTTTAAGTGATAGTTCACCTTATACCTCCTATGTCTATTTTAAAGATACCTTAGAACCTGAAAAATATTTATCCTGTCTTCAAGCTAAAAATATGAGAAATACATTTGTTCAATTTAGACTTGGTCTTACAAATCTAATGATCAATGAAGGTAGAAAACATGATTTAGAAATGTATTTGCGATTATGCCCTTTGTGTAGCTCTGGAATTGAAGATGAATTCCATTTCTTATTTTTGTTTCCAACTTTTAAGTTGCTGCGAATAAAATATCTTGGCGAACATTATTGTCCTATTCATGTAAATTTTACCGTTTTCGCTTATCTCTTGCCTACAAAAAATGAAGCAATTTTATCTGATCTTGCATTCATTGTATGTACATCACGCATTGTATGTACATCACGCACTTGTATGATTATTGTACCAGGTCACTGAAATTTAATATCCTTGGTTTAAAATATTAAATGAATGATTACAGCAGAATGAATATGTTTACATATTGTATCTATGAACTATATATAGGCCTGTTAACTCGAGTCAGGACCAGACAATCGGGCAAGCAACCATTCAGGATGTTTGCTATCGAATCTTACCACCCAATGCATTAAGTCACTTCTCATTAAATAAAACCTAATTAGGGTTGGCTTTCAATATCATTGACACTTACCTTCCCCACCCTGCTCAGCTCCACAGCCACGTCCCCGCCTGAGTTACCGACCCCGATAACCACTATCCTCTTCCCAGTGTACCCGGTCCAGTCCTTGTAGTCATGAGAGTGAAGGATCTTCCCCTGGAAGTCCTCTTGACCGGTAAAGTGCGACACATTCTTGCTGGCGTGATGACCTGTGCACACCATCACGGCGTCAAACACCTGCGTCTCGTCACTTCCAGTCTTGTGATCTCTGATCTGCAGATCCCATCTTCCGGTCTGCTCGAAGTCACTCGACTTCTTCACGGCCAGGATCTCTTTGTTGTATTGGATGTGTTTTGTCAGGTTGAAGGCATCTGCAAACATCTTGAAGTACTGCCACAGAAATCGTTTGACTTTAGAATAAAGTCATGAGGACCTGTCAATCACTCTCTAGTAGACCTCAAGGGTTCGCATTTAGGTAAAACTACACTAGTTCCTGGTGCCATTTCCACGATATCACGATCTCAACTTGGTGTTCAAGAACATTTTACCAAACAATCAAAACTTGAGATATGGTAAAATGAAATGGTGAAGGGGGAACTTGTAATGGACATGAGAACATTTTGAGGTTTTGCCTCTGCATGTCAGTCAATTCTTTAATGTTGAATTTCCCACAAACACTATTGTAGACAATTGGGCTGGCTGCCATACTGATTGGTTCGTTAGCCCAAACAGGGCAGCAAATGAATGAGTGAGTTTAGTTTTAAGTCGCACTCAGCAATATACCAGTTATACGGCGGCGGTCTGTAAGTAATCAAGTGTGGTCAGGCAATCCAGCATGAGCATCGATCTATGCAAATGGGAAGGATGTGTGTGTGTGTGTGTGTGTGTGTGTGTGTGTGTGTGTGTTAGTGTGTGTGTGTGTGTGTTAGCAAATGAGACTCAATAATGAAAATCAAGGGAAAGAAACTTGCCATCAAGATAACCAAGGGATATAAGCGGCGGATTTCGTTTGCATTTTGTGTTTAATGAACTGCAAATTTTAAGTCGACTACTACTACTACTACTACTACTACTACTACTACTACTACTACTACTGCTACTACCCCTACTACTACTACTACTACTACTACTACTACTACTACTACTACTACTGCTACTACTATTACTAGAGCCCACCATCCTCGCTCATCCCTCCATCTTTTATATTTGTGAATTCAATTGGGAGAATATGGCTTGGTTAACGTGGAGGCTTTTCATTTTATTGAACACTTTTGCACACATTTATCTGTCTGATGATCTACTTGTGTAGCATGTCAAAACTCGTGATGAAAGCAAGGTATTCCACAGCTGGTCGACTCAACTTGAGATGTATTCGCAAGGGCAGGTGCAAACATTACAGTCTGTTCCAAAGTATTCTGAAGTCTCTTCATTGCATTCACCTCTTTTGATCTTTTGTGCTCAATGAAGAGGAAGGTTACCACCCTGGACCTCCGCATCAAAGACCCCCAACACTGCTTACTCATCTGCTTAATATGGATAACATGGAGCTGCTGCTTGACAAAAGAGAGACAAATTCGAAGACTGGTTTTCCTTGTCCAGATTTTTTTCTAAAGATAGGGGCATGACATTTGCACTCGACAGATGGAATACTCTTCATTTGGAACGTGGGAGGGTAATGAATGATGGATCGGTCAAGTAACAAGGGGGTGGGGTTATTGAACATATTCACGATAGACGTCAGACTGAGTATAAATCTTGCTATAGGAAAATCTGACACTCAGAGCTAAATGCTCAAAACAAGGTCAAATCCACGTATACCTTTGCTGTGTCAGTTCTATTCCGCTGGAGTAGTTGATGCAAAATAGCAACCAAACCGAGTCCTTCCTCTGAATTAAGTCGACTGGTCTTAAATGTGAAAGAGAGGGCTTCCTTTTATTCAGGACCAGATACTTCCCACACGTAATCGCCAAAATGCATGCAAGCACAGGGCTCGATAAAAGGACCTTGATTGAAATTGCACCAGGTGCATAACAAACAAAGTGCACCAAACAAGGCCATGCTGTAACCTGTTCCCAAACATTTATCAAAATGCAGGAAATTTTGTATCTATTCTGAAATAATTCAAAATTACATCAAATTACAACCAAGAACAAACCACCTTTTTTTTAAAGACTTGGAGAAGAAATGGAGAAGAGGAAATGACCAGAAAAAAATGACCTTAACCATAATTCTAGCACGACAATGTGTGATGCTCGATTCTGATTGGCTGAGAGCTCATCAAAACCGTACTTAAATGACAGTTTAAGGACCGAAAATTAAAGTGACCGATTCACCGTGTATGAATACAACGAACTCATTGACCCTACTGTTTGTAAACAAACATGTCGGACATAGGCAATTTTTATCTCGGCAGCATCTTTGGTGTTTCTGAAGTAAAAAGCGAATGGTTTGAAGGAGAATTTCTTGACCCTAATCCCAGGGAAGAAACTACGAAGCTGGAAAATCCGTCAGCAGCGCAAAAGCGGTAGTATATTCAAAGCGGGTCCAGATCTACGTGTGTTGACGTCGACAACAAACGTCGGCCCACACGTCCTAACCTGACCGCTTCCGTCCCGGTCGTAATGCCCAGTCCTTCCACTTTCACTGTCCATGTATCCCACATAAAACGTGGCATGTCAGGTCTTTTCCAAATTGGGAATAGTAGGGTGGTTATCAACAATTATTTCCGTGAATAAAGTTAGCGGCGACTAAACTTAGCGAGTTCACGGCTTGCATTTGGGCGAGTCGATTGTCATACAGTAGGGGAGATCAATAATTCGCTTGAGAAAAATCAAATAATTGTACTTGCTCACAGTATAAACTGTATGTTTTTTTTATTTATGCATGCTACTTGTTACAAATACAAGCATACTGGTTCCTGAAATATAGCATTTATGTTGTTGAAAATGTCTTATTTTGTTCATTACACAACCTGTCCCTCAACGGGACGACTCCAAGCGATTTCCAGGAAAAAGGCCCCTTTTTCCGCCTTGTGTTCTTGCGTGCCAAACAGTTCGGTTTTAAAACGCTTATCAGTCGTGCTAGTGTCATAAATTCGACTCCAAGGTTTGTTTACAGTAGTTGTCTCGTCGCATGGGTGACGTCATAAAGCGTGACGTCACGACTGTGTGGGTAGGTTTTGGACGTGTGTGAGAGAATAAAAGATGGCGAACTACACCAACGCTTTGCTTGTCTGTGATCCCCAAAACACGGGCGTGCAGCAAGGCCAGAAATCCCCCATACCTGTTATACGCTTGTAGGGCGTCAATCCTACATGGTGGAGATGCAAAGGTAAACCTTACACTCGGAAAAGTCGTTTCAAATATGAATATTCTCGTCATTATACCGTGACCTTGATTGTCCTTGGCATTCGGCGTGTCTCAATCCTATGACTGTTTCAACCAAATCTTCAGCGATTTGGATTCGTGATACAAAATGTCTCAAGTCTACCGTCACTACTTTCTTACACCTGGAAAACTACCCAGTTTCAAGAACTGAATTAATAAATCTACTTGGACCCTAAATCGGCTGCAAAATACGACGGCAAAATACAGCTGTGAATCTTTCTTGGAATTTCTACGGAGATTTAACATCCTATGGTCACCACAACTCGCAGCTCGCCTTGTACCACATGCATCGTGTTCAATCGTATGGTCTTGTGTAGATATCCGACAGAAAAGAACTAAGATGTAATCCAAAATTTTGCTGTTAACAAGATTTCTATCAGGATATCAAAATGGCAGTTGAGTATAAACATTATCAGTTGAGGAAATTTACTGGTCTATCTTCTGAGGATGGGGAAAAGTATCTGAATGACTTTGAAGCTTACGCTACTTTGGCTCAACTTCAGGGGCCAGCTAATGATGCACGTAAGGTTGCTGCATTTCAACTCCATTTAGATGGTCCTGCTGCCAAATGGTTTATGTCCCTAATACCACAAACACGCAGATTCAACTGTTACAATGTTTGTTCTGCCTTTCATACTAAGTATATTGATTTTGACATGAATGACAACCCTGCTATCATTGCCGAGGCCGAACGTTTTGCAAACATGAAATTAAAAGAAGGTCAGCCTATAGAAGTTTTCCATTCAGAAATTCTTAAAAAGGGAAGGAGATTAAACAAGTCTAACAGGGACATATTGGCTAAATTTGTTGAGGGCCTACCAGAAAGATTGGCTTTCTATGTACGAGCTGGACACCCTATCAGTCACCAGACAGCTCTTAATTCAGCCAAAATGGGAGAGGTTTATGGTTACCGTTCTGATACAACAATCTTCCCCCAGTTTCCAACTAGCCTCAATAAACATCAAGCCAATGCAGGTGATAGCACTCAGGCTATGGTTTTTCAGCCAACCCTACCATATGTTGCTTCAGTTGGAAGATCAGAAATGGATACACTAAGGGAAGAAATACAGAAGCCGTCTCAGACTGTACATGAACTTCAAGTTAGTACACAATTAAAACCAAACTCAGCTCTTCACTTTCGGCCAAGTCATAGATATCAGGGACCAAGAGCTGGATTAACAAATCCACCCAGCACTGATAGCTGTTTCAAGTGTCAAGGAACTGGCCACACTAAATCACAGTGTAACTCACCAGACAATCTCAGGGGACGATCGGATCTCTCTTGCCAGGTTTGTCACCAAAATGGTCACTCAGCAAGGAAGTGCAGGCTTGTGACTGTCAAAGACATGGGACAGGGAAACTAGGCATTCCCAAGGAAGCAACTAAGGCGCGCACCCTTGGGATCTGCGAAAGCGCCAATTCTAATCATGTTCAATCAGACTCTATTTTGTTTACAACTAGCAACAGTCAGAATTCAGATAGGTGTATTGTCCAAGAATCAGCCAACAGTTCAGAAAAAGACGATTGCTATTCTTCTCAGTCAGAGCAATGTGACAGTGATGCAGAAGAAAATGAACCCATCCGTAAGACTTTCATGTTTATGCCTGTTCATTTTTCCTCCCTTGAAGTTTCAGCCTTGCTTGACTCTGTAAGTGATATTAACATTGTGTCAAAGGAGTGTTATATGATCCCAGATTGTGACAAGAAACCAATAACCCCAGCCCGGATTGAATCAGTAGTTCTTGCCAGCAACCAGAAAGTTCAAGTATTGGGGACATCAAGAATGAAGATTTCAACTCCTCATGGCAAACATTTTGTAACTGTTCATGTGTTATTACAGACTTCTCATCCAATCATATTGGGAACAGGCTATCTCATATCAAAGGGCATTGTACTTGACTTCAGCCAATGCAAAGTGAGGAAATCAAGTGCCAAGATCAGATGTAGAAAGTCATTTACAGTTCCAGCAAACTCAGAAATTGTGACCCATGGTAAATTACCTGCTACTATTGGTTATGGTGTACAGGGCATATGCACACCAATAAAAACTATTTTAGGAAAGGAGCTCCTAGTTGCAAAGACAGTTGTTTGTTGTCCCTTGAACAACAAGGTACCAGTGAAGTTGATTAATGTCACAGATAGTGCTACTTCTGTTGACAAAGGTCAGATTCTAGCACTATTTACAGCTTTTGACAGTACTTTTGAGATCAAATCTACTGAAGAGGAGAGCCCTTCTTGTGCACATGCTACTTTATGCAGCCCACCAGAGCAGACAAATACTGACATCAATGAACAAATACAGTCAAAGGGGAGTTCCTTATCTGAGCTTGATCACTTTATCTCAAATTTTGAGCTACCCAAGGATCTTGCTGATGGACAGACAAAACAGCTTGCAGAATGCCTATACGATTACCAGGACATCTTTGTGACACCTAGGAATTCTTCTTTGGGATTGACTCACTTAGTTGAACATAAAATTCACTTAAAACCTGATTATGTTCCAAAGCATCAGCGGCCTTACCGCTTACCTCCAGACAAGCGAGAAGTGCTGAAACATCAGCTAGATTAACTAGTTCAGCAAGGTATTATCAGATTTGTGGATGAAACACAAGATCTTCCTTTTACCAGTCCTATAGTGTTAGAAACTAAGAGGAACAAATCTAAGAAAGGACTTGTTCCGGGCACAAAGGAAGCAAGTTTAGCTCTGTACAGATTTTGTTGTGACTTCCCCTACTTGAATTCTCAGACACAAGATTTCAGGTACTAAATTCCAGATCTTCAAGAACTGACTGAATCATTTACAGAACGGAAACCAAATTTCATAACTACCTTGGATATGTCATCTGGAGCCTTTCAGATGAAGATTTTTCCTGACTCTGAAAATACACAGCCTACAGTACTTGTTTTGGTACATATCAGTCCCAAAGGTTACCAATGGGACTTTCTACTGCCCCAAACAGTTTCCAGTTACTTATGGACAAAGTTTTGAGAGGTTTAACCTTTAAGTCTGTACTGTGTTATCTTGATGATGCTGTCATTTACTCTGATACTTTTGATAGTCATATATCTGATCTGAAAGAAGTCTTCAACCGTTTCCGATCAGCAGGACCTAAACTTGGACCAAAAAAGTGTACTTTTGCTCAGCACAAATTTATATACCTAGGTCACGAGATATCTAAGGATGGGATCCGTCCACCCCCAGAAAGATCGAAAGCTGTAGAAAACTATCCTGTTCCCAGAAATGATAGCGAAGTGAGGCGTGCTCTTGGCCTATTCAACTGGTTCAGGAAATTCATTCCTAAATATAGTATCTTGGCTGCTCCACTTAACAAACTCATGGAGAAGAATGTTAAGTTTGAATGGACTGCTCTGCACCAAAGAGCCTTTGATGACATTAAGCAATCACTCTTGAAATCACCAGCTCTTGCCTTTCCAAGGTTTGACTTGCCATTTCAACTTGCTGTGGATACCTCTAGTAAGGGTATAGGCTACATGGTGTATCAGATTCATCCAGCTAATGAATTTCCAAGTGACACTTCAGAGAAAGAAAGAGTTAAAACAGTGCGTTTTGGTTCTAAAGCTTTGTCCCCATGGCAGAGTGCATATGGACCCACCAAAGTAGAACTTCTTGGACTTGTCACCAGCATCCTTGATTGTGCCTCATATCTCAGAGGTAGAAGATTTAAGGTTGAATGTGATCACCAGGCCCTGAAGCCATTGTTTCAGAAACAGATGAAGGGAGCCATATACGAACGATGGTTTGCCATTCTGCAGCAGTTCAGCTTTGACATTGAGTATAAACCAGCTCAGCAGATGGTGGTACCTGATGCTCTTTCAAGATATTTTCCAAATGATGCTGACAGCACATTTCACTCACGCCCAGAAGAATAAGATCCTTATTTTCCATATGTAAAATTAAATTTCCAGATGGACAGGTTTTTAGGGGATTTACTACAGCATCCAGAAGTGAATCATGTAGCAGCACCCTCCATCAGCAAACTTCTACCATTGGTTCATTCACAGGACGAGTATGATGCAGATACTGAGGACCTTGACTATATCAAAGTTCCCATAACACACACAAGATACAAGAAATCCAGGCTTAGAAGATTGGTAAAATGTACTAAACCCATGTTTGTTGAGAGTGATGGAAATGGTGAGGAAAACTTCACAAAATCTGTAAACAGCAGTGCTGCAGTGGTTGAGCGTAGAAGTGGGTTTAATTCCTATGAGTTGATAAACAAACCTTCCAGCACCATAGAGCAGCATCCAGCACCAGTCCAGCTCTGATGATCAAAGATGCCCAGATAGTGATATAGTTTTAGATAAGGACAGCAACACTTGTATCAATGTATCAACATCTTTTGTGTCATCTGAAATCTCTACCCAGACTGAGACTGAAGAGCCTTCTACTTGTGTCAGGAACGTTGATGAACCTCTTACAAAAGGTATTGAACTGTTTGGTCATGGGCTAATCACTGAAAATACATCAGCTGAACTACAAGCTAATGACCCAGATTTGAAGCCAATTATCAGACATCTAACAGAGGGATGGTTGCCTGACTCCCAGAAACAAGCTCGTAAGTTGCTGCTAGAAGTTGCAGACTACAGCATGGTCTCTTATCTTCTATTCCACTCTCAGACAGCAAAGAGTAAGAGAGAAAGAAATCCCCAGCACTACCAGCTTCTTATTCCAAGAATTCTTCAGAAACCTGTTGTTGTACTACACCATGACTCTCCATTAGCAGGCCATGGAGGTATTATTGACACAGTGGGTCGACTGACAGACAAGTATTATTTCAAGAGACTTGGCCAGATCGTTGCAGATTATGTTAAGTCCTGCCATGCTTGTCAAGCTAGTAAAACAACAAAGGTGCCAACGCATGCTGGTGTTGTCCCACTTCCTACTCCAAGTGCTCCTTTCCAGGTTTGGCAGGTTGATTTATATGGACCACTTTCCCATACACCTCTGGGAAATACTTATGTGTTCACAGCCATAGACATGTTCAGCAAGTTTGTAGTTACCATACCGATGGCCAACAAGGATGCCCTGACAGTAGCAAGTGCTTTGTTCCAGTTGTTTACTAGATATGGTGTGTGTGATACCCTGGTCTCTGACGAAGGTAGTGAGTTCATATCCAGAGTAAGTAAGGAAGTTGTTAGACTTCTGTGTGTACCTCAGCAGTTTACTCCAAGCTTTACTCATCATTGTCTTGGTGCAGTTGAGAGAAGTCGCAGAACTCTTGCTGAAAGATTGACCCCTTATGTCAAAAACAACAAAAGAAATTGAGAGGATTTCCTGCCAGCTGTAACCTTCTCAAAGAACAACAGTGTAAACTCATCTTTAAAGTACTCACCTCATGAAATTGTGTTTGGAAGCAGACCAAACTTCCCACTGTGTTTTCCCAAGAACACAAACTTCGATTCTGTGCCTGTAGATTCACATGTCTACATCAAGAAACTTCTGAAAACTCTTGATGAAATCAGAGATAATGTGAAAACAAACATTACTGCAGCAAAAGAGAAAATGGTAGATCTCACCAGAAATTAGGAAAACCCACTAAAACTTTCACCAGGTGACTATGTCTACTTATCTAAAGACCCTGTGGGTTCTGGCAGGAAAATTCAAGATCGGTTTTCTGGACCATATGTGGTTGATAGTATATCACGCCCACATTTAGTGAACATTCGTGATCCACAGACAAAGCATAAGCAATCACTAGTTGTTCATATCAACCGACTGAAGATGGCCTATGTTCGAGAACCTAATCCATCACCATACTTTCTTGATGGAGTAGTCACCAAGGCTGTATCAAGAATGGATTCAAACCAGATCAAGACCACAGATAAGGACACTCAAGTGTGTATCAGGGACCTTGTTCAGCAGCATGGGGAGAACAGTCTTGAAGCTGTTCGTCCCATTCGTGTCAGGCGAAAACCGTCGAGATACAGAGACTTGGATCATGTTGACCCTCTAGAAATTAGTGGCTTTAGTACTGTGGACAGTGACAGTAAAGGCTACCATAAAGTCAAAAGGGTTTTGGGTCAGAGACTTGTAAACAATCGGAAGCAGTATTTAGTGTATTTAACCAACCAATCCATTTGGGTTTCTAAAGCAAACCTAAATGCTAAAGCCTTAAAGTCCATCACTGAGAGACCACCTCCTTAATGTGGTACATCCAGCAACTAAAGCCAGAGACATTGCTGAAATATTCAGTTAAATGTTAGCTTAATGAAATAATCTGCACCACTTGTTAACAAGTTCAGTTCTATTCACAGTTAAAACAAAATCAGTATTATAGTTCAGTCAAATGGAAAGGTGTTCCTAATCTGTCAAAATGGTATTCTTTTCATGTTTCAGGTTATCTGTATGGATGTTACTCATGTTATATTTTTAACACCCATGTTAGTGTCACATCACAATGTAGATGGTAACTCTGAAGATGTCCTTTATACATGATAGAAATTTAACCCAGTTCTATGAGGTAGTAGCACATGTGATATATTGACTTTGGAACATCCTATTCGGCTTGTACAAGTGTGTATGTATGGAGTGTGTTAGTAGGTCATATCTGAGCTAAATAGTTCCATTGTGTGAATGGGTTTGACAGATAGGATATGTCTAGACTGCATTCATCATTGTTACAGGCAAAATCAGATAGAACAAAGTCAATAAGTGTAGGGTTACACTGCTATCTACTTTTGCCATTGTAATATACTGAGTCAAAAAAGAAACTTCACATTCTTTCTTCAGGACACTACAAAAGAACAAGAGTTGGTAAGATGGTTAAATTGTTATTATTTCATTGCTGAGATCTGTGTGATGTACTCGATACACTGACAGTGCCATAATCAGTTCCATAAGGCTACACCGCCGTTCCAAATCACAAGAATGAAAATGCGAAATTTCTCAGTTCAATATCGTGTATGGCCGCCCCGCGCATTCACCACTGCCAAACACCGTCTCCTCATCGACTGCCTGATGCTTGTGAACACGTGGTTGGGGATTCTGCGCCATTGCTCTTGCAAGGCAGCGCCAAGTTCCTGCAAATTCTGAGGTTGGTTCCTAAGACCACGAAGCCTTCTCCCAAGTGCATCCCAAACGTGCTCTATTGGATTAAGGTCAGGGGTCCTCGATGGCCAGTCCATGACGTTGATTTCAGCGTTTTGAAGGAAATTTCGTGTCAACATCGTGGTATGCGGCCGAGCATTATCATGCTGGAACTGTAGACCTGGGCCATGAGCCGCCATGAAAGGAACGAGTTCAGGGGTGAGCACCTGGTCGCGGTAAGCAGCAGCTGTGAGGTTTCCACGGATGCCCAGAAGTCGGGAACGGTTGTTCCGACAGAAAGCACCCCACACCATGCAACTTCCGCCCCCGAATCTGTTGACTTCCTGTACACAACATTGGGCATACCGTTCACGACGTCGTCTCCAGACTCTATGCCTGCCGTCCGCGAATCTGAGGGTAAGCCTGGATTCATCGCTAAAGACGACTCGATTCCAGTCTCTCTGGGTCCATCGGAGGTGGCGTTGGGCCCACAGCAGACGTTGACGTTGATGAAACGGCGTCAATATTGGCCCACGATATGGACGTCGACAATGGAGATTGGCAGCCCGCAACCGATTTCGAATGGTCTGTTAGGACAGTCGACCTCTAAACATCTCAGCCCTGGTTCGTGTAGCCGGCAGAAATCTGTCACGTAGGTGACGTAGGACGATTTAACGGTCTTCTGCTCGTGACGTCACACGTGGACGACCCGACCTTGGGCGATCAGAAGTGGTGCCAGTTTGTTGTAGACGACCCGGCAAGTCATACACAGTACGGCGGCTGCATCCCATTGCTCTTGCGACGTCAATAACTGATCTTCCCGCTTGCAACATGCCAACGGCACGTTCACGTTGCAAAGTTGACAATCATGGCATTTTAAGTACCGTTAGAACTGTGGTTTAAAAGTGTTTTTTCAATTCTTGAGGCCAATGCAAACACGTGCATATGAGGAAAACTTCGATGCGAAGATCAAGTGATCGACTGCACGTGCAAAACCTGATTTGGCACTAACGTCATTTGCACGACGAATGGATGGGTTTGAGTGGGTTTTGCTAACGTTTTTCTAGAGTCGAAAGATAGAGAAAAATTATTCATTATTTTTCAAATTACATTTTTTGAAGTTTCTTTTTTGACTCAGTATATATGTATTGTTTATGGCATTATGTTGTAGGACCATACTATGATGTAGTTATGTAGTACATTATGTTATCAGGACACTCGTCACAAGTATATAAGAGTCTAAGACTAACATAATGTACATAGTTTCACACTCATCAATTTGAAGTTGTAGTCTGTTTTTGTTTGCTATTTTCACTCCCTTTGTCAAGTTGCAGTTATTGCAGGTATCATGCAACATCTATGCTGCAATCGAAACATACAAAACAAACTATTTGTTGTATTACAATCAGCAAGTAATGTACCAGATCAGATTTTATTACTTTCCGCAAGTAATGTTACATTTCAGCAGTGTGCAGTTACACTCGGCATGGGTGATATTTGTAAACCCCCTTACTTTTGGGCCAGTGATATTATCTGTAATTGTTCAGTTACACTCAGCATGTGTAATGCCTGTCAGTTTACCCATATTCTAGGCAGTAATTCAAACCTTTGGCCTACATTTGTTTGTTTTTAATTGTCTATTTTTAATGTTTACCATATACTTATCTTCATCTGTTCAAAAGATGTCATACCTGTTAAAGTTATTTCATAATTTGTTCAGTAAAATCAGTTCCACCATTACAAGTGTGTTACTGAGTAGTCTCACTCCAAGACATGGATCTTAACGAGTAGTCTCCCTTGTATCAGTGCTAGACCATAGTCTGAATATTTGTGTTAGAGGACATGAATGTGTGTTTTGAATTATTAGCCAGTTTACCAGTTCCTGTTTCTGTGCATACTTAAGGTTTCACTGTATTAATACATTGTCACAGCCATAAGCATTAGTTTAGGAAGCAACATCAATGTTCACAAACTTTGGAGTCAGTTAAAATTAAATTGTTGCCAATCCCAGCAGGCAACATCAACGTTGTTTCAACGTTGAGAATAGGTTGATCCTCAACGTTGAAAATAGATTGAAAATAGGTTGTATATGAAAGTTTTTTTGACGTAGATATCCGACGTGGAATCAACGTTGAAGTTTGACCGATTATCAACGTTGAGAATAGGTTGATCCTCAACGTTGAAAATAGATTGAAAATAGGTTGTATATGAAAGTTTTTTTGACGTAGATATCCGACGTGGAATCAATGTTGAAGTCTCACATATTATTAACGTTGAAAATGGGTTGTTCCGTGGTTGTGTCTGGGAGTATTACGCTTTCCTGTAAATAGACTCGCACTTCATCTTTTAACTACAATAAAGTAGCACCAAACTCCTGCATCCAGCTAAAATACCCAAAAAGCTACATGCAATAAACAGTGTTCAAACAGAAAATTGCAGTAAAAATATTTACCTGATAAAATACTTGGTTAAAATTCCACATTCAATATAATGTTCACTTAAGTTTTATGTCAGTTGGGCGTATAATTCCAAAAAGAAGAAAAGAGTATTCCAAATTAAGAAAAACTATTTACTGTTGTATTGTTACCTTGAAAAGGTGAAAATTGTCCCGAGAAGACATTTTGTCTGAATTTCAGCTCTTAGACAGACCCCTGAATAAACACAATGCAATTACTTTCACCATGAAAGGCATCCAAGATGACCAGGAACTATACCTGAAGACAGCACATAAAACAAGTCACTTTTCATGAAATCTTTATGAACACACACGCACACAGAAAACGTGGTTTAATGCATAATGTAAAACATCACACATGACATAGTCTGTAGGTGATCTCTGTTGTGCTAATAACACAATATCATCTGCATATAGCATCAAAGTGACATTTACGCCACCAATTTCAATACCACAGTTCAGATTTTTCAACACAATTACAACTCCAAAAACACAATTATCAGCTCCTCTTCTTTCTGCCACTCCCTGCCTGGCGGTCAGGTGGATACTTCAGAAACGTTCCTAACTCTTTCTTGAAATTTGCTTCGGATGCATTCCCATCTCATTCCCTTGAGATAGGACACATTCTGAAATTTTATATTGAAATACATGAATAAGTTATATGGAAGATATATTGTCTTAAATGATTCAAGTATTTGTTTAATCAATCACTTGAAAGGTTCATTTCATTGCTGTAACTTGGCATGTGAACATATGAACAGCATCAATACAAAATATGAAGAAAAGTGTAAACAATTTATATTTTCAACCGAAGGAATGGAAGTTTTCTTAAACATTTTCAAAGAAAATCCTCAATTGCAAGTTGATTATTTAATTAGACTATGAATTACCGGTAGGATGAATTAGACGATGCTTTACTGTCATATATTATTTGCTATGGTCATGATGAAAATGCTGCACTTGGTAATTAACTTACCAGAGATGATTGAATACAACCTTGTATTCTTAAAAGAAAACTTGCCGTTTTGCCCATCAACATTCATTCTTGACATCAAATTGTTTGACATTGTCCTGCAAAACAATGGAAGATTGTTGTCATTCTGTCAGATTTAGTTTTCTTTAGAGATTCTCGGAAATGATTATTTCAAATTAATAGGAGTTGAACTGATGTAGCAATTTTGCTACCAGGAGTCATAAATTGTAACAAAAGCCATTTTACATTAAATGATAAGAAAACAAAATGGGTGGTGGTTCACAGGTCAAAGAACAAGTCTATTGTGGGAGGTCTCCCAACACCATTTGTTCCCAAACACAAGGAAGTATGGATCATGGAGTTCTGAAAACAATAATGAGCTCTCATAAGTATACAATATATTCTCTATTATCTACTCTCTCTCTCTCTTTGTCATTTGTACACTCATAAAACTCAGATAAATAACTTTTTTATAATTCATAAATGTTTACACTTAATCTCTTATAGGAACGCTTAGAAAATCTCTCATATAATGAATTATGTGTGCGTATTATCTGCGACGTCATAACTATGCTTCTCTGAATCATGAACAATAAAATAATGAGATTAAACTCTACATTGCCAGAAATAATCTATCATACCATGAACAATAAGACATTGAATAACATCTCTTACAACTCCAATCTACACTCAAAAAGACTTAAATGTACTCGTAAACAAACATCGCTGGCACACGCAAATTCTTGGAAACAGTGCATCTCTGACTCTCAATTCCAAGAAATGGAAATCCTACTCTATTTGACCAAAGGGGTGACAGGTGGCCAAAACATATTGAAATGTAGGTCATACACTGAAAATAACTCTGATTTAAAACACTACAAATATACACCTTCTCTCTAATATACTCGATAGATGATCTTAACAAGGGAACATGTACATAAAACGCTGATATCTAACAACACCTGTACTTTAATTAATGGACTCTTCCAAATCTCAGTATGTTTCACTGCACACATATTAGATTGCAAATAATGAAAAACCTACCCTTTGACAATAATAAAAAAACATCATATTCAAATTCTACAGCTGACCAAATACCCGAAGAGTGTGTTTCCCAGCAATAAACATCTCTTGTATCTATAAATGTATGACTTCTGTCCTCTCGCGTGCTATCTTGCATCCAGCTGTTTACGGCGAAAAACAATATGGCGCCAAGCAAGGGAGTGCTCATTAAACTAAACATCTCCGGGAGAAATCATTGTCATTTTTTTCTCTTAAATTTTAAACCTTATATATATAAATGAAAATAAAGACCAACTATTATCACCAAAAAAGACCAAACATTATCACAAATATTCAAAACAGGTGGTAATGAAAGAGCATTATCATCTTTCTCTTAAACTTTGTGGTGGATATACTGGAAACAAGTGAAATGTTAAAAACGTGTTACCTTAGCCTTGCTCCTTTTATGTGATCCACAAAATTGCTGCCACCCAGTCTTCGAAGATGAGATTTCTGCAAATTCCATTAAAATAATCTTATTTCATAATTAAATGTTCCTTACATTAAAATTACTTCTTTTGTATGTAAGATTTTAACCTTTAAGAGACATGAATTATCATATCCCTTCCAAACAAGTGTAAGAATGAAAGTCTGTGGGTGCAGTTTTGTTAATTGTCCCATCAAAGAATCATTAGTGAAGTTACACTTTTTGTAAATAAATAAAAGTTCAAATAAATTATATACAATTTCATCCTTAACAAAGACTTTCACAAGACATTTTAAAGTGAAAATTTTCGTTGCATTTCCTTACGCCATTCTCCACCACCCCCCTCACCCCAATAATATACATATGTTGACAGGGTTCAGGGCGTGCTCAATGCATCATTTACTGATAGATCTATTCAAACGAACAAATGTTCATAATAATGGGATGCAATATAAAATGTTGATTAATCCTATCCGATTTTGTATAGTGTATAGCTGCCCTTAGGGACCGTTCATAATGTATGGCTTTGGGGTGATGTTGATTTTTATGTACAATGTGAATTACACCCCCCCCCCCCCCTAAAAGTGTATGAGTATGTACAGAATAAGAGACGGCCCACCCTGCATGTCATGTACATTATCTATGACGCCCTCTCCCCTTCCCATAATTTCTAAACATAGTGCGTGTGTACAAAAATGCTGACCCCTTAGCTCCCTGAACAAAATGGGTGACACCCACCCCCCCCCACCCTCCAACCCTTACAATCAACACCCCCACCCGCAGCCATATATTTAATTATGAACGGTTCCTTATATTGATGTACTTCATTGATTATTTGAAAATGTATATTTGCAAAATTCAGATCAGGTGATGGGTACGAAAGGAAATCTTATTCGATTCTATAATAAAATGCCAAATATATGCATGCAAATATATTGAAAAATAACAAAACAAGTTCATGGAAAACACAGGCTTCCACTAAATTTTGAGAAACATGTACATACCGGTAACCTTGTGAGATAAAACATGAGCCCTAATTCGGAGTTTCTTGCTACTGCTAGATTTAAACGGCATTCCTACGTTTTCATTATACATGAAGGACATACTTACCAAATAAACACCAGCATGCCGTGAAGATGGTGAAAATAGAACGATATTGCGTTGAACTTCGCCAAAGTGAACTGACAACGATCAGCTGCCTTTGCGCGCGCGATAATTGTGCGCATGTCCGGATATGGCCAAACGAGGCGATCGGAAGGTCAACATCTGGCTTGTGTTTGAAAGCAAATTGTCGGGAATTATACAATTTTCACAGTTTTGTGGGAAAATATCAAATGTAATGCAATTTGGATAACTGATGACTTTATACCTAAAACTGCGATTTACGTAATATTTCCGTCCGTTGATCGATGCACAATCAAATAATATATAAGATTATATCTGTCACTAGCTCGATCTTGATCTTTTATGAAAATAATGTTCCGAAATGATAGTTGCTAAGTTGGATACCTATTACCAATATGAATTATGTATCAAATTTGCCAAGGAAACAATTAGTTGACATTTTGTTGGTTCCTTACGTTGAAACAACGTTGACAACTAAACGAATCTCGACTAACTTTCTTTAGTCGCATGATAAACGTTGAATCAACGTTTATGAAAGGTTGATCAACCAAACAACCAAAATTCAACGTTGATTCAACGTTGATTCAACGTGGGCTATACAAACCAGTAGACACTACCATAGATACTATTACTGCTGGTGACTTTAACATCAATATACATAACCAGACTAATAACATGATTGACAATCTTCTTGGTACATATGATTTACAGCAACTTATCACAGAACCAACAAGGATCACCCAAACGATTAGTACGTTAATTGATTTAATCTTTGTTTCAAACCCTAATTGTATTCGCACTTCGGGTGCGCTTGATCCTTTTTGCAGTCATCAGTGTCCAGTTTTTGTCTCTGTTGGGGGCTCTGATTCAACGCCTTTAAAATTTAAAAGGAAAGTGTTTTATTATGATTTAGCTAATACTGAGGGAATGAATCGAGGCCTTAACAACGTTGACTGGGAATCCATCATTAGGTGTAATGATATTGATATTCTAACACATGAATTTGTTGATGTTTTGAGAAATATATGTGGTATTTATGTCCCAAACAATGTGGTAACTGTAAGACCTCGGGACAATCCATGGATGAATAGTGCTATAAGAATACTTATCAGGAAAAGAAATAGACAGCATAAGAAAGCAAAGACTCGAAATTATGATAAAGACTGGCAAAAATGTAGGCTTTTACGGTACAAAGTAACAGCAGCCGTGAGAGCAGCCAAATTGAAATATATTTCTGATTTAGATGATAAGATCAATCAGAGGAGTAATTCTAAATTTTGGTGGGCTTTAGTGAACAAGTATATAAAATCCAAAAATGGAGATTATAATAAATTTCCTTCGATTATTCATAACGATAATCTGATCAATGATAGTAAAGATAAAGCAAATATATTTAATGAATATTTTGCTAACCATGCACAAGTTGACTATCCTGATAAGGAGACTCCTACACTTGAATGTAAAGTAAAAACTTCACTTGAGTCTATTGTATTGACTACAAAAGCAGTAAGAGACATCCTATTATCAGTTGATATTTCCAAAGCCAGTGGACCAGACAAAATAGGTAACAGATTTATCAAAATGATTGTGCCATCCCTTTGTACTCCTCTTACTAATCTATTCAATTTATCCCTAGAATATTGTAAATTTCCTACAATATGGAAGGAAGCTATTGTCATTCCTATTCATAAAAAAGGTAGTTTTAAAGAATGTAAAAACTACAGATCAGTTGCTCTTACCAGCTGTTTATCAAAGGTATTTGAGAAATGTTTTTTAAAACATGTGTTTAACTTTTTTTTTAGATAATAACGTATTGACCAATTTGCAGTCAGGATGCCTGGGGATGGTACTGTATACCAACTGACATAATTGTATGATTTTATACTACATGCATTAGACAACGGCAAAGAAGTCAGTGCAGTTTTCTGTGACTGTGTAAGGGAATCATAGCGAAATTAGAAGCTTATGGTATTAAGGGTAAATTACTTGATTGGTTTTCCAGTTATCTTGACAATAGATTACAGAGAGTAGCTATAGACAATTACAATTCAGATCTAAAGAAAGTCACTGCTGGGGTGACACAAGGATCTGTCCTTGGGCCATTACTGTTTTTAGTTTACATAAATGATATCATTGAGGGTATCAGTAGTAACATTCGTCTTTTAGCCGATGATACTTTGGTATATGTTATTGTTGATAATCATGTTGTTACTGCCGCTTCCTTAAATAATGACCTAAACAGGATCTCTCACTGGGCTGAAATATGGCAGGTTAGCTTTAATCCTGGTAAGACTGAAGCTGTTTATTCACTCGTAGAAATACCGGTAATCAATTTCCAATTCCTAAGCTTAAAATGCATGAAGTAGACATTACTGAAGTCGGCTACCATAAACACCTAGGAGTAACCTTGCAATCAGACTGTAAATGGAACTCCCACATTGGTGAATTAGTTAAAAAGGTTCGTCCATTGGTAAATTATCTACGTAGTTTTAAATATAGATTATCTAGAAAATCATTGGAGCAAATGTACAAGCGATATATATTACCAATGTTCTATTACTGTTCGCACCTTTGGGATAACTGTACTAAAGAACAAGAAAATCTACATTTAGACGCACTGCGGACGATTTGCGGGGCAGTTAGAGGAACAAGTCATGATTTAATATATAAGGAAACTAACTCTATGCCCCTAGTTGACCGTAGACAAATTAGCAAGTTATCATTATTTTACAAAATGGTTCATCATATGACACCAGTTTATTTAACTGATCTTCTGCCCGAAAAAGTATCACAGTTAAGTGACCATAGATTAAGAAACAGTAATAACATTCAAACTATAAGATGTGGTAGTGATTTGTATAGCAACTCGTTTTTACCAGATACGACAATGGAATGATTTGCCTGAGAATATGTACGATATTGAAACCATGGGCCAATTCAAAAATGCATTCCAATCATCAAAACCACTCAATTTTAATATATTTGATAAAAACTTTGGTACACGTTTCTGCCAAATTATCCACTCACGCTTCAGACTTGGGTGCAGTAACTTGAAAGCGCACATGTTTGAACGGCACATTTCAGTTGATCCATTCTGTTCATGTGGTTACCCCTATGAGGATACTTTACATTACTTCTTTACTTGTCCTAATTATTCTAACATCAGACATCGCATGTATTTTTACGAACATGGATATAATTTATATTCTGCCCTAAATGGAAATCAAAACAAAAATGAACTTGTAAATTCTTTCATACTACAACCTGTCCATACTTTTATAAGAAAATCGCATAGGTTTGATAAATGATTAATACTGTTTAATACGCAGGTTGCTTGCTTTCCTATCATGCTGCATATTATTTAATATTTGTTTTATTCATGTATCAATGAAATGGAGAGGTATTCAAATAAGCCATGACGGCTTGTTTACCAATCCTAGTTCAATTTATTTTGAATAAAATATGTTTACACTATACAAACAAGTTTCAAGTTGCATAAAATTCAGTCAATCATATATAATAACAATATTGGTGTAACCTATTGCAGAATATAATTTAAACAAAATCTAAAACCCATATAGGACCGAAAGAAAACCCGGCCAACGCGTTACCTGAGTGTTATGCATGAAATTGGGGAACTCTTTGGGTATAGGGAAGTCGCTGAAACACATCAACTCCTTGCTTGTGTTGATGACAGTTGACTTCATCACGCACGCTTGATCCTCGCAGATTTTTTCCGTGAAATTCCATAATCCCCCGATCTCGTCAGTTCGCTCAAAACAAAACGGCTGCAGATTTTCCTCTAAACAACATTTGATAGCGATAAGACCGCTACACCCGGCTCCGATGATCGCCACCCGCTTCGCCATTTTGAAAGTTGCCAGAGTGGTCTGACCTTCGGTAACACTCAATGTCAACAGTGTCTACGTGCAGTTTGGCACGCACACTACCACACTCATGTCTACTTTGAAATGTCACCTAATTGTGGCAACAGAGTGCCCGTCAGACCGGAATTTATGCAGGAGTCTGCACAACACGACATGTGGCTGTTTAAACAACATTTGATAGCGATAAGACCGCTACACCCGGCTCCGATGATCGCCATCCGCTTCGCCATTTTCACCTTCGATAACACTCAATGTCAACAGTGTCTACGTGCAGTTTGGCACGCACACTACAACACTACCACACTCATGTCTGCTTTGAAATGTCGACTTATTTCGGCAACAGAGTGCCCGTCAGATCGGAATTTCAGCAGTCTGCACAAGTGGCTGTTTGACCTTTCTACATCAGTTTGATATTTCACTGAGCATGCTTACTACGACACTGAACATATCAAAATCCTTTCTCATTCTGTCTAATCCCCAAGACCAGAATAAGCATATCATAGTTACATAGTTGTGTTGAATCTTGCGTTTAGAATCTTGAATCTTATTTTCCATACTCTTATCAATAAAATAAAGTTTGCATTATCTCAGTATAAACAATCTGAAAGTACAAAAGGGCCGATTTTCAATGAGGTTTCAAGTTTAACGAAACATCTCCACTACCAGTGCATATTGGATATATGGTCGATTCCAACGAAAAGTGTACACAGCATTTTTGGGCCCATAACAATTTAGCATTACTATCTTCACTTATTTCAGGGTGCCCATCACATCGGCACAAGTGAGACGATTCGGGCCATATATAACATGACTATTTTTAATTAAAATTAAGCTTATGGGAGACAAAAACAGGTCATTTTTATTCATTTTGACTTATATTTTACAGATGTTTTGTTGAAAACATGTTGTGTGTTAAATACTAGTCAAACTGGATGAACAGAAGTTTATTAATCTGATTGCCAAATATTTCTTGAATAAATCCCCTGAAATGATTTTGTCTAGGACTTAATTCGTAATTTTGGTAATTTGTTTTCAAGTGGTAGTTTTTTGCGTTACCTACGAATACAGTTTTAAGTGACTCTGTCAATTTATGTAAATGCAACACAAGGTTATGTTTTGTATTACTTTTTACTTTTTACAGCATTAATATGTAAGTACTGAAATGCAATGGCGTTACATAATATTTCTTACAAGTAATAATCTAAAAAATGTCAGAAAGATCAAGGTCTGATTTGTTAAAAGAATCACGGTACCTACAAATACCATCAAATATGTTGCTGTTTCCACAGATGAACACATTAGTGAATGATATCCTAAGTTCAAGTGCAAAGGGCCACAAAGTATACGTGTGCCACATCTGAACATTATCTGTGCTGTTTTTTCGAAGATATCACACAAAATAACCTGTATTCGTAGGTAAATTTTAACTCCCAAATGTTACCTACAAGTAACAACAACTGATCACATTCAAATAGATTGGTAGAATGGCAAGACGTGACATGTGTTCCATTTAGAAGTCATCGTAGATGAGACCAGACAATATCTGGGTGATTAGTAAGTGTATTTTATATTTTCTGTAAGAATTAGGAGATAAACACATCATGCGTTGGCCAATTTCCGGGTGTTATTGAGTATTTGAAGCACGGGAATTCATTTGGAACCGACGGCGTCAGCCGGAGGTTTCAAATTAAATATTCCCGTGCTTCAAATACTCAATAACACCCGGAAATTGGCCAACGCATGATGTTTATCGACATTGTAAACACAAAAGTAAACCAAAAGGTCGTTTTTGTGTCTAGACTCATTGACACCGAGTATGGGTACAGCAGTTAAATGTCATCAGCCGGCCGTTTCGGCTGCCTCCTATGGTGGCATCTGGAAGTGTTCATTTGTGACGTCATTCGGACTTTGTGTCACAATATGATTTTAATGACGTCATCACAGCTGACGACTTAACAATACAATGGTGTGAGCGATGTTTGTATGTATTAATACGCAGTGTATTTCCGGGTATCGAATACCATTTGATCATGTTTTTCAACCAATCAGAATCAAGAACACAGTGACTTTTAGTTTACAATGTTATATAAATAAACCCATGTCACAATAACATATGATGCATATGACACCTGTTACAACCAACCAACCTTTTAGTGAGGTTTTAAGTCTTATTATTGTAACAAAAAGCCTCAGACTGCAAGTGGAATTCACATTGGGGCTCACAAAATGAAATAGAGAACACAATACGCTACTATAATATAATTTATACTGAAGACAATTATTGCAGATCATAAGTAAACTTATTAAGAACGCAGTACTGTATATTAATAGATTGAAATGGTTCCTTGGAATTTCGAATGGCTACATAACTGAGCGTTCAATAAAAATGTTCTATTCAGGGATGCACTGCAGTTCGTAGTTTAGACTTTATCATAGTGATATAATGAATTCTTTTTGATTGAAATGTCAGAAAACAAGTTGATCTGGGTGATAAAAGTAAAAGTTTGCATGATATCACGCGACCAACGGTTGATTCGTTGGTAACATGTGTATTTGCTGGTAACATGTGTATTCGTTGGTAACATTCCGTAACAACAGTCAGTGTGTTTGAAGTTGTAAGTCTTTTTCAGGGCTGTCACCGATGCACTTGCGAACATAGGATAATTGAGACTAATAGCAATTGTCAGTGCAAAATATGGGTAATTAAAGCAGAGTTATTGTTCAGTAAGACGCATAATGTATTGATTGTTTTAGTGACATGTTATCTGTACGTAATGGTATATGGTATACGGTAATAGTTCAAGCGTTTTAAACATTTGTGATGTGCTTTCTTTGAATACAAATGTCAGTTGAAACATTTGGTAAATAAAATTTCAGGTGTATTGATTTTAGTTCAATTTCTATACTTCTCATCAACAGTTTAGACCCACAAATTCTGAACAAAACTTTACACCAAAATGCAGCTGTTCACATGTACGGTATTTGCACATGCTTTTCAGCAATTTGATGCATGATCCTCGTGCAATTCATCTGCATAAGGTTTGCAGTTGGTTTTCTAACTATATATATATATACATACGCACATATAGTGAGTGTTTCTAAACTTTTGATGAGAAGTATATTTCCATCAGTTAAAATGACATTGCTACTTTCCGACATACACTGAGACAAAACAAAGAGAAATCCTTAAACCGGTTGTAAACAATCTGTATTCACATGTCCTATGCACTTAAATAAACAATTTCCAACAACTGTTCGATGTTTTAATAAACCAGCTATGATTTAGTTTGATATATATAAAAATTTATGAAATACAAGGAATTATGTGATATTTGTTACTTACAGACGGTCATAAGCAACTTACGGAAGTGATTGTAACTTACAACTATTGTAATTTACAATTGCTTTGAGGAACGGTTGTGTGATTGTAAGTTAAAGTTACGATTGGATTGTAGTGATTTACAACTATTGTAGTGTTACAATCGCTTTGAGGAACGGGGCCCTTGTATTTAACTTCCACCAAAAATTTAGTTTTTGATGCATTTTCAAATTAGTTGTACTTACCGAAAGTTCCACCCGTTGTCTCTCAGATGAATATGATAGATATGTGATAATGATTTCTTTGTGAAAAGAACACTAAGTGGTGCTATCTCACTTAAATAAAACAAAGGTACCAAAATGGTTCTATTTTCGTAAAGCTTGAGGTTATAAAACATGAAAGAAATCATGATATGGCTTCAGATTTTCTATAGTCATTAACATAATATTATTGTGCATGCAGAACAACAGTGAATTTGGATGTTAGGCAACATACAATCCATCTAATCACAGGATATACAAGGTATGATGTTGGTATTTGTAGGTTATTAAGAAAATGAGCCTTCAACTTCACTGATCCACCAACTTATGGCTTTTAGAGATTAGTGATGGCAACTGATTTTCATAAGAGGCAAATATGTTGACTTTACATTGGTAAAAAGAATTACAAGGTGCAAGCAATTCTATTTTGGTACCCTTGTACCTAGAAGTGTACACTTTTCGTTGCAATCGACCATATACTCTTCAAAGAAAAGAAACTTGACATAGGACAAATTTGAATGTTAGGAAAATATTTGACACGAACCAATCCATGCTGAATCCCAGCATGTGGGCGAATGGTTGCCGACGACACAACGTTTGAAAAAAGAAAAGATTAACAAAAATGTAACGTTACACTCACGTCTGTAGTGAATCGCTAAAACGCACCCTTTATGAAATGCACGAGCATCATGAAATTGTGTATCGCCCCGAGCTGAAGCCTATGACTGTAGGCTTTAAAACGCCACATCAATGATACCCCACATGCATTGATTTAAGCCGCTATAGACGGCAAGAGAATGAGAAAACTGACAGACGCTCAACGACACAACGCCATCGGACGTTTACAAGGACGGACATCGCAGCATGATGTGTCAAGGCACTTCAGCATGTCCAGACAGACCATATCAAACCTATGGATCCGATACAAAAATACTGGGGGTGTTAATGACAGACCCAGGTCAAATCGACCTGGAGTTACCACCGCCGCCCAGAATCGCCACATCCGGTTGCGACATTTTCGTTCAAACGCTGGAATGCGCCGAATCTCCGACCAGACGGTGCAGAAGTGGCTATGGAAAGCCAGACGTTTTGACAGAAGACCAGTTCAACGTCACGTCGTTCCCCACATCAACGTCAACGGTTGATCTTTGGAGCATGACAATGTTCGACCTCACGTTGTACGTGTTTGACAGGTCTTCCTCCAGCAATGTTCAGTTGTTACCTTGGCCTTCTCGATCACCGGATCTGTGCCATATTGAACATCTTTGGGATACTCTTGATTATCGATGCTCATGGTGGTCACACCAGATATTGACATTTTACTCTGACCAAGTTGCTTTAATAGCCCTCTGTGGTTTTACCAAACACTTTCTGGATAATCATGTTTAGAAAATTTGGAAAGAGATGATTTTACTGTAACTGATGTCATGTCTGAATCAGTTATAAACTCCAAAACAGCATGTCAAGTTTCTTGTTTTGAAGAGTATATATATTCCAACTCCTGGTAAATAATAGTTCAAGTATAAGATGAAACTACCACTATATATGCAGCCAATCTTGATATTTTCGCATTGTTTTAGAAAACAGGAACTCGATGAAACTTTGATGCAGATTAACCCACATTGAGCGCTTGTTGCAATACTTTTCCTTTTGGTGTTGAAGGCCATCTCCAGAATCAAAGGAAAGGGTAACAAAGTCAGCAGCCAAAAGTGACCAAAAGACATTAACCTTTATTGTTTAGCAAAATCCCTTTCCACTTTGATGCACACTGCATGCACACAATTGACGCGATGTAACATATGTTATATTTGGGATTACACTTTCTTAGTAAAGTACAGATTTTAGTACTTTTGTTGGGTTGAGTCAAATCCGGGATTCGGCCAGCAAAGTCACAAAACCCACTCAGCCAGCTACCACGGCTTCCACCAGCTGAGCGAATTAGGCGGCTGACTTTGTGTGCTGGCGATTAGGTGCCTGACTCTGAGGGTGTGGGTTCGAATCCCGGATGGGACTCAACCCCAAAAGTACAAGAATATGTACTTTACTAAGTAAGTGTAATCCCAAATATAACATATGTTACATTTGACCACTTTCTAAATGGCATTATGTATTCATAATTGACAGGGTGTCCCAACATAATGTCCACAACAAAAGTTGAAGTTTTTGAAGTTTTTGAAAGGCATTTAGAAGTTGGATGAACATGAATACATGACATGACACGTTGTATGGATAACAACTTCATATTTATTCTTTTCACGACGTTTCAGAGCTAATTCTTGCTCCTTCATCAGGTGAATGATGAGTGAATACATATAGATAGAAACATGTTTACACAATACAAGGAGGGAGAATGTACAAAGAAAGCAATATAATTACGAAGCCAATTAGATTGGATTAATGCACAAAAATAACAATGTATTGTAATGACAAAGCCAAGAGTGGGAGTGGGGTGTGTTGATGTACAAAGATAACAACTTAATAAGAAGCCAATGAAACAACATGATAGGAAGCCAATTAGATAGGATTAATGTACAAAGATAACAATGTAAGGAAGAAGCCAAGAGATAGACAGGACAGGACAATAGAGTATACTCTGGGATGGTAGATGCCTAGGTCTCGGTTAATGGCATGCTTCTTTCTCTGGATCTAGATGCTTTCTTGAAGTTTCCTCTTTTCCCAGTAGTTGATGTTTGTGTGTAGAATCTTGGTTTGTAGCCAGGAAATGTGGTGATTGGGATTTTTGATGAGGTGTTCCGAAGGGGCAGATTTCATGTAAGATTTGCATGCTATTTCGTACACACATCCTCTAGGGTTTGGGGCGGATTCAGTGGGACCGTTCCCATTAGCATGTAGCATGTTCTTTAGTGTTCTGGCTGAGGTGAAGGTGGCGTCTATTTTAGCTGTTTTGGTAAGCAGTCTGCTGATCTGGTGACTTATGGGGCCTAGGTATGGGATACTGACGAGGATGGGTGATGATCCGGATCCGGATCTTTTTGCTCTGAGGCTAGGGTTTTTCAGTCTTTGTACTACTCGTCATTCACCTGATGAAAGAGCAAGAATTAGCTCTGAAACGTCGTGTAAAGAATAAATAAGACGTTGTTATCCGTAAAACGTGTCATGTATTCATGTTCATCCAACTTCTAAATGCCTTTCAAAAACTTCAAAAGTTGAGACGGTGACACAGTTCGTCATAATGTAAATCTAAGATCATATCAGAAAATATGTTAATATTTCTAACATTTATTATTTGAAATAAGTTTGATAAAATATCACATGAAATATATTGGGCCTGTTTTCAATTTTATGTTTTTTAAATTGTTGCACAGTTTTTTTTAACTCCATTGGAATGCCTAGGTCATGATGGCCTGCTATGGCTCCGCCCACGTATCGGCCTCCGCAGGCGGTATTTGTGGGGGTTGGAGGCAAAGTCAGCATCAAACGGCCTCAGATGATGTGTAGTAATGTATAGGGTGAAGAAAAATGTGTGTATTGGAACTTTTCCATGTGTATTGTAACGATTCTCTAAACTGAAATCAGTCTGATATAAACCAAGACGCTTGTCCCCCTCCACTTAGTTTGAGTAAATTGGCGACACTGCCATTCTGCACTAGCCATAATGGTACCAAGAGGTGGAAAAAAAACCCAAATCAGCATTATGTATGTTTCAGTAGCTCAGATGGAAACATGCATTTGAACATTTTGATCTTATTCTTCTGAACATCGCTCACAGATATATCAATTGAACCAGAAGCCGAATATATACCCTGTGGCCAGTGTCATATCAGTGCCTCTATCTTTGTTGGACGTATTCCTGAAGGCAGGTGTATCGCATCGATAAAACATTTTGTGTTTTTAAAATTACCAGGATATTGTCCAAGATTCTTTTGCCACACCAGATACCGTGCCTCATGCTGCGATATACCTGTGAAAATAAGAATCTGATCTCGTAACTCATTTGTGGGATGAAATATTTATAAAAACTTCTAAAAAAAGCATTTTGATAAGGGCATAATGTGTAATTAAACATGCCGAGATTGAGAGAGTGCAACATTGGTCACATAGCGTTGCCTTGCTGTATTCAATGTGTGCACGCATGTATGGGGGTGTATAGTGTTGTTGTTGGTGGTGGTGTTGAGGTTTGTTTCTATTTCTTACTCAGCAATTAATTCTGTTATATGACAGTGGTCTGCAAATCATCGTGTCTGGACCAGACAATCCAGTGTTTTGAGCAACAATCCATACCGCCGAGGTTTGATGGCACAATGTCAACTAAGTTATCGAATCTAAGCATTAAGTCACTTCCTACTAAATAACGAATAGTAAGTGGTGGGCTTTAAATAGCATCAACGCTTACCTGCCCCACCCTGCTCAGCTCCAGGGCGACGTCCCCCATAAGATGTCGACACCCACAACCACCACCACTTCCCAGTGTACCCAGTACAGTCCTTGTAGTCGTGGGTGAGTGAGTGAGCTGAGTTTTACGCCACTTTTAGCAATATTCCAGCAATATCACAATGGGGGACACCAGAAATGGGCTTCACACATTGTACCCACGTGGGGAATTAAACCCGGGTCTTCGGCATGACGAGCGAATGCTTTAACCACTAGGCTACCATTGTAGTCGTGAGAGTGAAGGATCTTCCCCAGAAGTCCTCTTACAAATACACAAGGAATCTTAATCCTTGACTTATAATGATGCCAAGCAAGACAGGAAAAACAATTTACAATCTACTAAAATTTCAAACTTTTCTGTACATTTTTCTGAATTCTGAAGTAACTTTTGGCACTTCCATAATACTCGGGTGATCTTATTCATGATGTGGCTTTCTATTTTTTGACGCCATAGAATTCGGGTAATGGAGGAGGTATTGACAATGGATTTATATACCAGGAAATTCGATTATCCCAAAAAATGTTTTAGAATCCGCATGTGTCAAAACAAGCAAGCTTCGACAGTGGCTTCATTTATCTTGCACCAAGCGCATGTTGGCATGAAAACTAAATTGCACCAGACAAAACCATTTCTTTCTTGGGTGTTTATGCTGTTAGGTTTCTGAACGATAGGTCTGCTTTGCTTCATCGTTAAGGGCTAGGCCCTTCAAAGCTTGTGAAGATGAATTCTCCAAGGACAGAGGTGCTTGCGGTAGAGTTTTAATAATTAGGCCAATCCCCGGTCACCCATTATGTGCTAGGTAACATGGTCAATATGTTATAACTTCTTTGAGTGGCATTTTAGAAGCTGGGAAGTACAAATTGACAAACAATATGTTATAGTATAGAACGTCAGTGATACGGGTTACTTTTTGACAAGCAGCTGGCAGTAAATTACATTTTTACATCTTAAATGAGTGAGTTGCTAATATTTGTCATAGAGACGCAGTATCAGATTGTAAAACTCATGAGAATTGTGAGTTTGTAAAGTTCTGTGGTATTGCTTGCTTGCCCTAAGCTAAACAATCCTGATGGTTTTCTAACAAACACCCCAAACAGATCAATCCAATCAAGCTTGAAGACTTGAAGAAAAATGTCCAATGAGTCCTGGACAATGATGATATGAATCAAGTGTTGAGTCCATCTAGCATTCTTGTGTCGAAGACGAGTGCTTGTTACAGATTGTGTACTGGACATGAAACGAGTGATTGTTGTATCTAGACTCTTGCCAATGTCAAGAATTGATGACTCCATCGTCAGCAAGTTCGACCTAATGAAGGGGTATTGGCAAATTCCACTGACTGAACATACCAAGTTGGTCTCATTTATTGTGACTCCAGATGTGCTTTATCAATACAAAGTGATGATATTATAAATAAGTATTATGACATTACAAGATATGTTTATTCCTCCTCTTGTGGTGTTGACAAATTTTTCTCCTTTAGGTCATCTCTACATACACTTTTCCAGCGCTATAAGGAGAGGGATGAATAATTTTGTCTATGTCATCCTTATTTCATATAGATACAAATTGAATGCATATCCCCCTGTACATACATACGTATCTATACATACATACATGTAGGTGATCCAACCACCTTCCAAGCTCTCAATGACATTACGGCCAATCTCGACAATGTCAAAATCTCTGTTAATGATGTTAATGATCAAAGATTCCAAGGAGTGGAGGAACATCTGAAAAAGATCTGTTTCTTCTTTGACAGATTCACTGAAGCCAAATAAAATGAAACTTTTACAAAATGTAAATTTACTCAGACTCATGTACAATATTTGTGTCATGTCACCAGCTAAGGTCAGGTACAGCCTGATCAAGCCAAGTGACAGTTATTTCAAAATCCCAATTCTCGAAAACAAAAGGATTGCCTTGATCTGTGTATGGGTGTCAATATTGTAAATTTTGTCAACATTTCTCATATGTAGTGACACCTCTGACTAATTTGCTGGGCAGAAAGTTAGCATTTGTTTGGAACAGCAATTGTCAGGCTGCTTGTGAGAAAACCAAAGTAATTTCAAATAGTTTTCCTTTTGTCCGAGCTCCAAAGTTAAAAAACCCCTTTCAAACTAGCAATCTTGTTACAAGATGCATCAGGCTTTGATCATACTGTTTGATGTTATTCATAATAACTTCATAAACTTCAGAGTTGTTGTTCAAATATGACAAAAGAGCTCATGTTCTGTCGTGGGCTGATCCCTAAATATAGCTTCAAACCTTAGGATGTGATGCTGAGCTATATTCAATGACTGTTGTTAGTTTTACAACAATTGGAGTGTATCTAGGAACTCCCTTTTTCTATACAAGTGTGGTGGTGTGTGGTCCTGTGCAAAGAGCTCAGGTCACAAATCAGTTGAAGTTATGCAAAACGTTGAGAGCGGAGAGTCCTTGGATAGGTGACCGTGTTTGTAACCAATTGTAGCCTGCATGTTGACAAGGGAGCTTCTGGCGACAAATATTGGTTCCTAAATACCAATTGTAGCCAAAATCTTTACAAGGGACCTTCTTGCGGCATAGCCGGGTTGCCGAAGACAATTCTAGCCTGGATCTCCGCAAGAGAGCCTCTTGCATCAAATGATGAAGACCAATTGCAGCCTGGATGTTGATGAGGAAGTTTCTTACAACAAACTTTTGCTGCAGAAGACCAGTATTATCCCAGATCTATACAGGATTCTCAGTAAATGATCGTGTTTTTAGCGATGTTTCATGAATCGTATTTGATTGTTGTATTGGTTGTGCTCTGAAACAGGCTTGTGCCATGCCATCGCTCTTTGTACTCTGATGACATCTGTAAGGGTATACTTTCCTGTCAATTCCTATAACGTTCTATTGGGTTCAAATATTAGTGGGAAATATTACATACTTTTTTTGCTTTTCATAATAAGTTTGAAAGATGAGGTACAAATAGGTTTTTCTGAAGCAGTTCAACTGTGACTAAGACAAATAGCCAATGGACAAGCGTTACAGGACGCATCATAAGTTGTTTTAGGTTCTTTTTATGAAGAAAACCACCCCACAAACACATTCTCTCAGTTTCATACATCTTTTTATTTTCCACCACCGAAAGGTCTACTGTGTTTTATCTAACCCATGGTGTTTGGACTAAGCCGATTGACAACTTTGAATAAAAGTACAAATTAAACATTCACATTAATAATGTTAAGCTCTGGGATTTATTCATGAGTGCGGTACAGATATAATGATTCTTGTTGAGTATAAGTCTTGAGTTACTTTGAGTTCGTGTTGAACAATAAGTACTTCAAAACAAGGAGAGTATTTCTTTGCTTGGTTTCTGGGGAAGATAGAGACAGAGATTAAAAATCTGTGGTCATGTACGGATAAATGTGCTTTACAGTTCTAATACAACCATGCCCATGTCTCTGTCCATCGACACTAGAGGCATTGTTGATGTCATCGAGGGTCTGGACAGATTACTGGGGTAATAGATCGCAATTCAATTGAGATGTCATTCTTGTTTCAGTTAGAACTATACTTTCTGATACCACTTTTACTGGTCTAATCACTAATTTACTGGTTATGACTGACTGACTGAGTTTGGTTTTACGCCGCTTTTAGCAATAATCCAGCAACATCACGGCGGGGGACACCAGAATTGTGCCCATGTTGGGATTCGAACCCAGGTCTTTGGCGTGACGAGCTAACGCTTTAACCATTGGGCTACCCCACCGCCCCTACTGGTTATGAGGTGAAATGTATTAATTCGTACATTCCAGGAAAATTGGCAATGTTTTCGTACTGTTTGTTAGAACTAATAACACTGTTTGTTAGAACTAATAACATGTTTTCATGTTTTGAATGTTTTGTTTTTGAATGAACACTAATCAAATTTAACACAGTTTTCGCATCTGCTACACAAAGAACTTAGCAAATTCCATTACAGGTAAGATAAAAACGACTTTTCATTTCACATAGGTATATAAAGTGACAGTCGGAATGTGTTTTCTAATCATGCAACCTCAAAGAAGTTAACAGGGTATTCCTCAGGACAGTCATAGTCTATCCCTCGCTACAGTTTGATAAACATTTGCAACGGAAGTGACTTTCCACAGCTTGTGGGAAGTACTGAGTTACATCCATAATGCTCTTTTGTTCAGTTGGAAGCGGCTTATTTTTAAAATCCATTGGCGCAAAGCTTGAGAAAGCTGCTTACTGATTGGCTAAGGTCAACTTCTTGTTAGACTTTCCATCAGTCGGTCAATTTCGTAAAGGGT
The DNA here is from genome assembly GCF_003918875.1 of Haliotis rubra. NCBI lineage: Eukaryota > Metazoa > Mollusca > Gastropoda > Lepetellida > Haliotidae > Haliotis > Haliotis rubra. The sequence continues at coordinate 751,874 of NW_025765525.1, read as the reverse complement.
CGTTCTGACGCGATCATCGTGTAGTGACGGAACACTGAGATCTGATTTTAATGTTATTGGAACATGATGTATATAATACTTCGAGATATTTACAAAATCTATTAGACTGGCATCTAGTCACAGAAAAAGAGTTATCTTATTTGAATAAGATACTTTAAAATAAAAAATAAGTATAGATCAAAAGGAACCCAGAACAATTCGTGAGACAGCATTATCTTGAAGTAGTGCTGGCAGTAACTGACAGAAAAAGTCAGTGTCAACCACCTGAAATATTGTTGGTAGTTTAAACATAGAGTAGTGTTGGCAGATTAAACCCTGAGTTGTGTTAGGGGAATAAACCTGGACTAGTGTTGGCAGATTGAATCTTGATTAGTGTTGGCAGATTAAACCCGGAGTAGTGTTAGGGGAATAAACCTGAAATAGCCTTGGCGTTTTGAACCTTGACTTGTGTTCGGGAATGCTATCTGGAGTAGTGTTGACAAACTGAAACTGGAGTAGTTTTGACAAATTAAACCTGGAGTAGTCTTGTAGTAAGATAAATCTTTAGTAGAGTTGAGAGTGGCCTAGTTACTGGTCTCTGAAAAAGACGTCAATAGTCACCATATGTAATCTCTGTTACACGTCAACTGAAATCTTTCTAGTGTCAGTCGGGAAATCCCACTGACAGTTTCCTGATTTTGAAGTTCCTCATGGGAAGCATATCTGTGTAGAATACATACATCTTTGACTATCAGATGACACCCGTCCCACGTCTTTTAAAATAAAAGTTTATAAAGGACAGCAATGAGCACCACTAGCAGCACCAGGGTGAGGAGTCTGTGGGACGACTGCGTCTTTGTACCTTCGGGCAGAGGTCTGGTCCTTAAGGGGTACTCCATCCTGTATGTCTGGGTCATGATGGCCTCCCGGGCCCCCGACCACCTGCCCGGCCCCATCAGACGGTATTGGTAGGGGGTGGTGGTGCCGAAGTAGCACATGAGTCCAAGTTTCGGATCAGTCAGCAGAAGACGGCCTGGCAGAGAGAAGTGGAATAATATTCATATACAAAATAGTAATGGTAAATTTTCTATGTTGAATCGAAAGAATCTCAAATTTGAAACTGGTCTGAAAACACAGGGTCTTGCTGGCTCCACACAGATAATTCACACTGGACAGATGGGCCAGGCCTGTTTCCCGAAACTTGTTCTTATTCTCGTTCAGAACATTTATTTAGAGGATGTTCAGACATTTAATTGTTTGATCATGGAAGACCATTTATCTCTTATCATCCCTATTGTGTAAGATTATAAGGTGAGACAATTTCCATCCCATATTCTGTGGGATGAGGCTTCCATTACATCAAGGTGAGATAATTCGTTATTCACTTATTAGGTTCATTCGTCAACAGTGGTTGGGTAAGACTATACCTTAAGATAATTCCTAACCCATATTCGGTGAATAGATTCTTCCATTATACTAAGGGGAGATAATTCATCGTTCACCTATATTTGGCAGACATCCGACAAGCTCCGCCAGCTCGTCCATGATATCAATGAAGTCAACCTGGATGGTGTGACGCTGGGACTCGACATATCTCGCCGCCATGGCCGCCTCCTTCTTCCCGATGTCTGCCCACATTTCAGACTTCGACGGGAGATAACACGCGCCCTAGAACATAAGTGAGTGAACTGACTACTCTGAAATCACCATTGGTGTATCATTAGCTAAGGGCTTCAAACACGAGGTTAGTTTTGTGGAAGAATTAGAGTGGGAGAATTTGTTGAATAATTCGTAGGTAAGTGAATGAGTGCTTGGTTGAGTGAATGGGTGAGACATGGGTGAATGTGTATGTGACAGCGTGGCAGAATAGGTGAGCGAGTATGTTTGTGAGTGAGTGAGTGAGTTGGTTTAGATTTGACCCTCCTGGTAATAATGAAAAACAAACACTTCGACGGGGAACATGACGCTTACACTTTCTGGGAAACAAACCCTAGTCACAGGCGCGATGAACAAACGCTTAACCAGTGTGCTACCCCGTCCCTGGCCCAAAACGAACGAATATCAGGTCTGCATTGTAAATTCCAGTGGTAAAAGTTAGTATCAATATCTTGTCTCTCTTTACATATAAAATATATAGCTATCGCGGTATCGATGTCAGATATTTCTCATTTGTCTTGTCATCGATATACATGCACTGCAATAATACTCTAAGGCCATGATCAGTTACAATTTATCGATTGTTCGATCAATCATACCACGTCTATTGCAAACTATATATATATATATATGGATGAGATGCAAAATACATTCCGGTTTGTGAAATATCAGGTGTTCATATTATTTTTTCTTCTGATAATCAAACACGGCAAACATGTTGTTCGTGTCCGAATCTCCTTCGATACTTTTCCAGATGGCCTTATGCATTAACAAATCTGGTCTGATGCTTTAAGTAGCTGATTGTGCGTCGTCATTTTGTGTCATTATGTCTAAAATGTACCCGTGAAGGTCCGGGTTAGAACTGGCCTTCAGCAACCTATGCTTGTCGTAAGAGGCAACCCCGACTTGGTTGACACATGTCATCGAACCCCAATTGCGTGGATTGATGCTCGTGCTGTTGATCACTGGATTGTCTGGTTCAGACTCATTATTTACAGAGCACCGCAATATAGCTGGAATACTGCTGAATGCGGCCTAAAACAACAAACCAAACCAAATCTTACGCCGCACTCAGCCATTGTCCAGCTATATGGCGGCGGTCTGTAAATAATCGAGTCTAGACCAGACAATCCAGTAATCAAGAGCATGAGCATCAATTTGCCCAATTGGGAACCGATGACATGTGTCAACCAAGTCAGCGAGCCTGACCACCTGATCCCGTTAGTCGCCTCTTACGACAAGCATGGGTTACTGAAGGCCAATATTCTAACCCGGCCCTTCACGGGTTCCAAATCTAGAGATTAGAGAGGACATGGTAATGATACAGAAAGAAAGACTTTCAGGAATGAGGGTCAAGTTTCGGATGTCGCGGATCCTACCATGATGGACTTGTTGGTGGTTGTATAGCCCAATGCTTGCCGTATTCGCTTGTCATGCCAACATCAGTACAATTTTTGAACCTTGCTCCTAGTGTTCCCGCCATGATATTGCTGGTTTTATGCTTCACTGACTCTGACTCTCATGCTTTATTGACATCTTAATTAAATTAAGAAATTAATAATTTAAATGTCAACCCTACTTACCTTGAAAACCCTGGCTGCCAGGCGACACTGCAATTCGGCGATAGGCATAATGGCGCCGACGGGTTGGCAACAACCAATCACCACTATTGTCTGTTTCGGTAGGTCAGGTGGAAACATATATTTGAACATCCTCATCCTATTCTTCTGAATATCGATAACAGACTTCTCTATAAACGGAAAGCCGAATATATAACCCGTAGTTAGTATGATAACGTCGATATCATCTTCCACCGTCCCGTCAACAAACTCCACGCCAGTCTTGGTAAACCTCTTGATGTCAGCCTTGACCTTTATAGAACCAGTCGCGATTCTATTGGGCAGGTCATCGTTTACTGTAGGATGTTGAGCGAAGATCCGGTGTTTTGGTTTGAGTGAATAGAGTGCGTGATCGAAGCGTTTGTTGAGACTTTTCTCGGCTCTGTCGGCCAGATATCCAGATGGAAGAGTGTGGCTAATGAGAGAGTTGAATCTTGTTCTCCCAGGAAGTCCCGAGGAAGTCCTTCTCTGAAATCCTGTTGCTTACCCAGCATCCGCGTCTGGTACTGAGGAACACCTGCGTAAGCAATCGTCGGTTGGTCATACATTAACAGTGAAATCTAAAGGTGAAGTGATATTGAGTTCAACATATACTACAAATATATAGTATGGGAACACTCTATACTTGATGGTCATATACAAACTTAAACGTGGTGAGGTCATTCATACTCTAATGTAAATGCAACTTTTTGTGTGCTTAATGGGCACTTTAAACGACATGTTAGAACATGCAGTGAAGCAACTGATTCAATATTTGTTGAGCTCGAGTGAAATGAAACATTGTCCAAACAAGGGTGCTCAAACACGCCAAGGCCATGTTTGATTCAAACTATCAAATACAACAGACTAGTGCATGTGGGAGACAGACTTCCCGAAAACGCAGTGCACAGCAGTGAGCAAACCCATTTGGTTTGTGAAAGGTAGAGCAGATGTAGGCTAGTGCACGTGCATTACATGACGATGAAACTGATTTCGCGCGTAGGTGCTCTCACGTCGGTGTAGCAAGTCACACTACACTTGATCGCAGACAACCTGGGGCCCCTTCGCTAACAATGGCAAGCCCCATTAGGCGGCACTCATACATGCTAATAGAGGTCAATTGTCAGGTCGGTGCTCAACTTGTCCTTGTTTGCCAGGGCCTCGTTTCACAAAGCTCTCGTAAGCCTAAGATTTCGTATCTTTTCTCGTAGCATTCGAATCTCCTATACTGTAACATAGGAGGTACGAATGCTACGAGAAAAGTTACGAGAAACGGGGCCCAGGACTTTAGTATTGTCCTTTGAACTGAACGTATGGAACCTTTGGTCAAATGTTGGGACAATGGATCACTTTTCTCGAGCAGGGTACTTCTGAGATATTGTCTTATATTAACATAACGGGGGCAATCCAATATATGATGTTAAACTGTTGCTTATTGTTACTACACTGGTCACAAAGAAGGGATACCTCCATATCACCAATGAAGCTCCGGGTTAGAATTGGTCTTCAGCAACCCATACTTGTCGTAAAAGCGACTAACGGGGTCGAGTGGTCAGGTCCGCTGACTTGGTTGACATGTGTCATCGCATCCCAACTGCGTAGATCGATGCTCATGCCGTTGATCACTTGTTGTCTGGCCCAGACTCCATTATTTACAGACCGCCGCCATATAGCTGGAATACTGCTGAGTGCGGCGTAAAACAACCAACCAACCTCCATATTAACACAGTCTTTCACAGTTATTTGACTCTCTTGTCTGGCGAAGATGCTACTGGGTTTGGGGACATTTGTTTCTGTATAATTTCGAGATTTCATTTCACGTGGTATAGCGGGGATCAAGTGGTATAGCGGAGATACTGCCCAAAGCGGTTTTGAACTCAAATCACCTACTCACCTGCCCCACCCCTGCTCAGTTCCACAGCCACGTCCACGCCTGAGTTGCCGACACCGATAACTACGACCCTCTTCCCAGCGTACCCGGTCCAGTCTTTGTAGTCGTGAGAGTGAAGGATCTTCCCCTGAAAGTCCTCTTGACCTGTGAAGTACGGCACGTTCTTGCTGGCGTGATGACCCGTGCACACCATCACCGCGTCAAACACCTGCGTCTCCTCACTTCCGGTCTTGTGATCTCTGATCTGCAGATCCCATCTTCCGGTCTGGTCGTAGTCACTTGACTTCTTCAGGGACAGGATCTCTTTGTTGTATTGGATATGTCTCCTTAGACTGAAGGCATCTGCGTACATTTTAAAGTACTCCCATACCTGCGTTAACAGAAAAGACACGGCTGCTTCACCGTCTTTGTTTTCGTGTCGGTGAGGTAGCCCAGTGGTTACGTGTTCGCTCGTACGCCGAAGACCTCGATGTCAAATATGGGTACAATGTGTGGAATCTTTTTCTGGTGAGCCCCCGGCGTGATATTGCTGGAACATTGCTAAAAGCGACATAAAACCATACTCACTCATTCTTTCATTTTTTTGGGCTGGGAGTGCTGCAGCCTTAGAAACACACACACCCCCACCCCCACCCCCTCCCTCTCACCATTGTACATAAGTCTCGAGGGTTGTGCAAACTAAGATTATCTACTATTGATTGTTCAGCGAGTTTATTAATAGATACTCTTTTTAGGTCGGTATGTGTAAATAGTACGAAATAGCACTAACATAGTGCTATCAGTGTGCTGTATGCTTTCGATTGTACCCCAACGTGTCACCAACGTCGACACTTCATGCTATGAACACGTGACTAGAATTTACCTCGGTAATTCACATATCTCAGTAGGGATTAGAGGTCATTACGTCGGGGCCAACTGTGGCTCGTACGATGATTCAGCACTCCTTAATGTTGTACTAGTCATTTTTTTAATGGTGGCTGTTATATTTGAGATGACTGTGTATTATCGATGTCATATTTTACGATTAGCATTGCATACAATATGCATGCAATATGATTACGAAAAACTTGCCCTACCTCAAACATTCCCCGGTCTTCGTCTTTACATAATAAATAGTTTTTGCCGATCGGTGAAACATTTCATTCAGTTCAAATGCAATAATGTTGTCATACAATATGTAACCCTAATAGTCCCTCACTGAGGCAACATATGCAGAGTCAATACAATACCGTCAATGACTTTACCTGCGTATTATGCATGTAATTGGGGTACTCTTTAGGTATAGGAAAGTCGCTGAAGCACATCATCTCCTTGCTTGTGTTGATGACGGTCGATCTCATCACGCACCCCTGATCCTCGCGGACTTTTTCCGTGAAATTCCATAATCCCCCGAGCTCATCAGTTCGCTCAAAACAAAACGGTTTCAGATCTTCGTCCACACAACTTTTGATGGCGGTCAGACCGCTACACCCGGCTCCTATGATCGCAACACGCTTCGCCATTTTGAAGCAAGATGAGTTGGCAAGGGCTGAACCAGTTTCATTGGCTTAAGGGACCGTTCATAATTTATGCCCAAAGGGGGGCGAAGGGAGGGGGGGGGGGTAAGGGAGACTATGTTGATTTTTATGGGGAAGCATGTATATACAATGCGAATGACCCACCCAGTATATGTACAATGTAAGTGTTCCCCAACCCACCCCGCATGTCATGTACAAAATTGATGACCTAACCCCTAGTACATGTGTACTAAATTGATGACTCCTCCCGCTCGCTACCTTTCCACACACAAAAAAGTGACACCCCCCTCCTCTTTAAAATCACCACCACACCCCTTAGCCATTAATTATGAACGGTCATGTACAAAATTAAAGACATACCCCCTAGTACATGTGTACTAAATTGATGACCCCCTCCCCCCTCTCTACCTTTCCAGAACAAACTTGGTGACCCCCTCCCAATAGTCTCACAGATATATACACGAAAAGGTCTGATGCATCATGGTATGAATCAACTTTGCGGCAAATTCTTTGTTCTTAAATTTTTATTTACAATACAATATTTTCCAAACAATAAGAACAATTTTGATTTCAATATATTTACAGTTTTACAGCTTAAACAATGTTTAGGATGACTACGCGAGTACTTCCTGCATACTGATTTTGAAAAACAATGGGTTTTTTCTACAATAACAGAGTGCATTAGCCTATTTAGGTCGTAACTGTCTGAAATGCCTAACCATGTGTTATTTGACAATAGCTCACAACCATTGCATATACATACCGCCCAAGACCGCCGTGAAATATCTTACCATGTGTTATTTGACAATAGCTCACAACCAGTGCATCTACATACCGCTCAAGACCGCCGTGAAATACCTTACCATATGTTATTTGACAATGGCTCACAACCATTGCATGTACATACCGCCCCCAAACAACCGTGAAATACCTTACCATGTGTTATTTGACAACAGCTCACAACCATTGCATATACATACACCATGGTTTTTTTAACAATAGCTAACAATCAGTGCATCTACATACCGCCCAAGACCGCCGTGAAATATCTTACCATGTGTTATTTGACAATAACTCACAACCAGTGCATATATATACCGCCCAAGACCGCCGTGAAATATCTTACCATGTGTTATTTGACAATAGCTGACAACCATTGCATATATCATGTACCGCCCAAGACCGCCGTGAAATATCTTACCATGTGTCCTTTGACAATATCTCACAACCATTGCATATATCATGTACCGCCCAAGACCGCCGTGAAATACCTTACCATGTGTTATTTGACAATAACTCACAACCACTGGATATACATACCACCCAAAACCACAGCGTAATATCTTACAATGTGTTATTTGACAATGGCGCACATCCAGTGCATCTACATACCGCCCAAGACCACCGTGAAATATCTTACCATGTGTTATTTGACAATAGCTCACAACCAGTGCATATATATACCGCCCAAGACCGCCGTGAAATATCTTACCATGTGTTATTTGACAATAGCTGACAACCATTGCATATATCATGTACCGCCCAAGACCGCAGTGAAATATCTTACCATGTGTCCTTTGACAACAGCTCACAACCATTGCATATATCATGTACCGCCCAAGACCGCCGTGAAATATCTTACGAGTTATTTGACAATAGCTCACAACCAGTTCATACATACCGATTTGTATACTCATATATAATCATTCTAACAATACTGTTGCATGGGTCAGTTTCGGTTTTATGCTGTTTTGCCGCAGGGCAACAATGAAGAAACTCTGGGTACGCTCGTAAAATCTCAGCCATGGACCAAACGAGATGTTATTGCAAATTGATTTAAAGGGTGAGTGAGTGAGTTTAGTTCTACGCCGCACTCAGCAATATTCCAGCTATATGGCGGCGGTCTGTTAATAATCGAGTCTAGACCAGACAATCCAGTGATCAACAGCATGAGCATCGTACTTCGCATTTGGGAACCCATGACATGTGTCAACCAAGTCAGCGAGCCTGACCACCCGCTCCCGTTAGTCGCCTCTCACGACAAGCATAGTCGCCTTTTGTTGCAAGCATTGGTTGCGGAAGACCTATTCTACGCCGGATCTTCACGGGTGATTTAAAGGCTTAGTACATAAACTTACAAATGGTCAAATGGAATTTTAAGATAACATGGTAATCGTATCATGACACCTAGCATATGAGCCGTGGAGCTAGTGGTAAACATCTAGTGACTCATGTTTAACACCCTAACATCAAACTACCCGTGAAGATCCGGGTTAGAATTCATCTTCATAACCCATGCTTGTCGTAAGAAGCGAATAACGGGATCGTGTGGTCAGTCTCGCTGACTTGGTTGACACATATCGTATCCCAATAGCGTAGATCGATGCTTCTGCTGTTGATCACTGGATCGTCTGGTTCAGACTCAATTATTTACAGACCGCCGCCGTATAGCCTGAGGAATATTCATGCTGTTGATCAGTGTCTGGTTCAGACCTATACAGACCGCCGCCTAAGGCAGCTGTCTCTAAATTGCGTAGATCGATGCTCATGCTGTTGATCACTGGATCGTCTGCCCCAGACTCGATTATTTTACAGACCGCCGCCATATTATTAGGCAGCTGTCTCTAAATATTCGAGTCTGAACCAGATGAATTCAGTGATCAACTAACTTTGAAGCATGGGTTGGAAGGACCAGTTCTAAGCCGGATCTTCACGAGAATATCTATACTACCCATCAAAAAAGTTTAGACTCACTTGAAGCACTCACTATATGCTATGCTATATGTGGTTACATCGAAGATGAATTTCTCAAAACGGCGGGGGAACCAACTGCAAACTTTATGCAGATGAATTGCACGAGGATCATGCATGAAATTGCTAAAAGCATATGCAAATATCGTGCATGTGAACAGCTGTGTTGTGGTGTAAAGTTTTTGTTAAACAATTTCACTCAGTTTCATCATTTAAAAAAATCTTTTCAACGTTACGAATTTGTTTTACAATACATCAGATTTGCAAAATCTAGTTAAGAAGAGTTGACTTAAGTAAGAGGCTACATTTACACTAGTGAGTCTAAACTTTTGATGGGGAGTATACAAGTAATTTGCTCTAGATTGACAACATCGTATGTTTGTCATTTAAAGTATCATTTACTAGTGCCATTTCACTGGCATCACGAGCATATTACAAATACACGTCAATCTTCCACTGTATAAAAAGCATACATATATTCTTGGATACAATTCACGATGTCTTGTGAGTGAGTGAGTGAAATGAGTATAACTTTATACATCCACACTACGGCAGCGGACAACCTGAATGGATTTATGTTAACCATGCTGGGAGTCGAACCCGTGTTTCCGGCATGGCGAGCGAACAATTTAACCTGTGGGCTGCCCCAACCACCACCAACGTATTACAGGTATGCTTGGATATTTCATATTACATGTGACCGCCTCCGTGGTGAAGTGGTTAGAGCGTCCGCCCGGAGAGCGGAAGGTCGCGGGTTCGATCCCGTGTCATACCAAAAAGACGTTAAAATATGGTACTTGTTGGTCCCTGCCTGGCGCTCGGCATTAATGGGTACAACAAGGACTGGTCGGCTCGGAGTCAGTATAATGTGTCTGAGTGGGGTATTCATGCTTCACTGCGGCATGGTATCTCAGTGGGGTAGCACTTAAGTCTGGGCTAGTGCAAGCAGCCGCACATACACATACACACGCATGCACGTCGTCATATGAGCGAAATATTCTCAAGAACGACGTAAAACCAAATTTCACCTCACCTCATATTACATGTACAAAGTATGTTCACTGAAGTTGGTGTGGAATGGAATCCTCGAATATCATATCCCAAAGTGAGTGAGCATTGTTTTTTTCAATATTCAGGGGAAGGACAATAGACATGGGCAGCATATATAGCGCCCATGTTGGGAATGGAACCCGAATTTTCGGTGTTACCGGCGAACACTTTAACTACTGCGCCACTTTCCATTTTTCACAAATTGCTTCCTTAGTAAAAAGGTGTACTCCAAAGATCAGGAATGAGATTTTCATTATGCTTGTCATAAATAAGTGAGTGAGCTTAGTTTTACGCCGCCTTTAGCAATATTCCAGCAGTATCACGGCGGAAACACCAGAAATGGGCTTCACACATGGTACAGATGTTGGGAATCGAAAATGTGTTTTTGGTGTGACGAGCGAACGCTTTAACCACTAGGCTACCGCGGCACCCTTTACTTAAATGAACTGGTAAAATTGCTAAATTCAAACTAATCGTTGTTTTTTTAAAACAATTCACATGGTATTAAATACTATGGAAGTAAAGTTACAAATAGGATATTGATTGAACGGCTTTAATGAACTTGGGAATTCACAGATAACAATTGTTATGCAGTAGAATCATGGTTTTGATTTTGAATAGAAAGGAAATACGATTCTGATAAGCCCATACCTAGAAAACATCATTCATATGTTTATGCACCATCTGGGCGTGAAACAATATCCTCATTATCAGCGATAGTCTGAACAATATAGCTTATTTCTGTAAGAATAAGCGTTACGCAGTACCAAGATTGATAAGGGCCTCAGACTGGGTATGTGTAACTATCTCAGAAGTCATGACTCACGCATGAAGAAGTCCACAATTCACAACAGCTGGTCGAGTTGAATAGTGTTACGTGAGGTTAGCAGGATTGGGTTTTTTTTAGCTATTTTCCAGCAATATCAGAGTGAGGGACACCGGAAATTGGCTTCACACATTGTGCCCTTGGGGGATTCGAACCCGGGTTTTCGGCTCGATGAGCGAACGCTCTAATCAGCAGGCCACCCACCGCCCTCAGTATGAAGTCATCGACCCTTTTGTCATATACCTACACCCTCACGGAGACTTTTTGTTCGCTATGAATCTTTATGGCTGGGTGTAAATAGGGAATAGAAAATTTACCACAACTGACCACCTGTATCACTGAAGATTCTGTAAAACGTCTTGGTCAAATTCCCTCGTTTTGATATTTGCCAGTCAATGCAGAAATTACGCTGAGCTATTAAGTATCAATTGCAAAATCTGCAAGAAGGGGAGTACATTTTGGGCCCTTTGGGATGTTAACTTATTGCCAAAATGTCCTACCCTAATATACGCGTATGCTGCATGATGCTTTCTCCGAGAAAGTCAAATGTTTCACAAATATTTTCCTTAGTAAGTACATCCACCCCATGGGGCGGTGAGGTAGCCTAGTGGTTAAAGCATCTGCTCGTCACGCCGAAGACCCGAGTTCGATTCCCCACATAGGTACAATGTGTGAATCCCATTCATTTTGGTGGAATATTTCTAAAAGCGGCGTTAAACCATACTCACTCACTCACTCCACATGTACCCCATGCCAAATATTACGATTTTCATTAATTTTGTCATAATTGAAAGTCATACTAATCCTTGGGTTTTTTTTAATCCTCACGGTATTAAATATGCTTGTAACAAATACACGATTTGAATATTAAGAATTCCTTTCCGAGACTGTATTAAGGATCATGGTTAATGTTTGGCAGCATGGACTTAGGTGGTAAATATATAGATATATCTTTGTAGGGATTTTAAGGACTTTTGGGATCTAGTACACAACAATGGAAAAACAAAGGTCAAGGGCAAAAACATGTAACGGCGGGTAATTAAGGGACTACTTCCCGTGCCAACGGACAAGGGAACAGGTCCTTTACAATGGTCAAGGGAATAGGTCGTTAACAACGGTCAAGGGAATAGGTCCTTAACAACTGACAATTGAATAGGTCCTTAACAATGGTCAAGATAATAGGTCCTCAACAACGGTCAAGGCAATATGCCCGTACCAACGGACAATTGAATACGCCCGTACTTAACTGACAAGGGAAAATGTCCTTAACAAAGGTCAAGGGAATACGCCCGTACCCAACTGACAAGGGAAAATGTCCTTAACAACCGTCAAGGTTTGCACGGTAGCATTGTTTTAAAACAAGTTTTAAGTTTATATTCCGCTTGGGTAAGTCTCTCTGTGTGTGTTGTTTTTTAATTGATGTTTAACGCCGCACTCAGCAATATTCCAGCGGTGTGTAAATTATCAAGTCTGGAGCAGACAATCCAGTGATCAACAGCGTGAGCATCGATCTTCACAATTGGTGTACGTTTACCAATTGATACGATGACATGTGCCAACCAAGTCAACGAGCTTGATCACCCGATCCCGTTAGTCGCCTCTTACGAAGAGCATGGGTTGCTGAAGATCAATTCTAACTTGGATCTTCACGAGGAAGTTTGTTGTGCTTAGCTAGGGAACGTAGTGACCTAGTCTTTGTTGAGGTAAGCGGTATTGGTATTACCCTCGTTTGAGCAGTATGTTCTGTTATATAACGGTTCCCTAAATCAGGGAGAATAGAACACGAAGATTATCCCTGCCTAAAGGTAAACACTAAGAGACGAACGTTAAACGCATTTGCCATTTGCCACGAACGTTAAACGCATTTGCCATTTGAACGAGGCCACAAGTTCCGGCACAATCATGGTAAACCAATGATAATAACCGGAATATCCTGGGATTCGAACCTTCGACTATCGAATCCTTACATATCGAAGGGACGCAACTCTGCACGGCGATTGCTTCGCCTTAGGCCGTTTGGCTGCATGTGAGTGAGTGAGTTAAGTTTTATGCCGCTTTTAGCAATATTCCAGCAATATCACGGCGGGGGACACCAGAAATGGGCTTCACACGTTGTACCCATGTGGGGAATCGAACCCGGGTCTTTGGCGTGACGAGCGAACGCTTTAACCACAAGGCTACCCCACCGCCCCTTTTGGCTGCATGTACCCCTTGTTCGAACATACGTATGATGGAGAGAGTGCATGACAGCAATTTCACTGTATAACCATGATAGACGTATATGTATATCATAAAGTGCGTAATCAAAGCGAGAGATTTATAATACAATTATTGATTTCAACGTAAACTTGCAATTACGTTGAACACTTGCTTCATTCGTTTTCTGGCTTCCGTCGTAGGAGGTCCAACAGCTGGGTTAGCAGGCACAGTGCAGTAGGCAATTCAGGGCGTCTATGTGAGTAGTCAGCTTAACTTCAACACATTCGGCAATGTAGACAGGCAGGCAGTTAACATGTGTAAGTGAGTGAGTTTGGCTTTTCGCCGCTTTTAGCAATATTCCAGCAATATCGCGGCGGGGGACACTAGAAAATGGGCTTCACACATTGTACCCATGTGAGGAATCGAACCATCGCCTTCGGCGTGACGAGCCAACGCTTTAACCACTATGCTACCCCAACGCCCCTCATTTGTAAGTGAGTGAGTTTGGCTTTTCGCCGCTTTTAGCAATATTCCAGCAATATCGCGGCGGGGGACACTAGAAAAATGGGCTTCACACATTGTACCCATGTGGGGAATCGAACCATCGCCTTCGGCGTGACGAGCCAACGCTTTAACCACTAGGCTACCCCACCGCCCCGGTCATTCAAGAAATGAATGAATATTGTCTAGCGCCGCATCAGCAATTTCCAGCTATTCTCGGCGAGAATCAGTGGCTATGAATTTCAGCATGTATACATAATAGATGTTCCTATAAAGTATGAGTCATATGATATATCATGGACAAATCAAAGACTGACTATTTTGCTGAAAGGTTTATCTTGTCATAAAGATCAAATTTCAAAAATGAAAAATCCTTTAGCCATGAAATTGAGTAAACATTGAGAAATTGTCATGAAGTAGAAACATTGAAATATGTTTGACGTATCAATGCAGAATCCACACAGTCTAAAAGCATGTGTTTTATGATATACTGGTACATATGGTATGGTATACGGTTTCCAAATTTTGCTAGCTAGTCAGGCTAGCTATGCCTGAAAGTTACTAGCCGACAAATAATTCACTAGCTCGAAATGTAAATGTCGACAAGGGTTTCTTCTTTAAACTGCTAATATATGATGAACATTTTATCAGGCCATAATTTTGCATGATTTAAAAGTGTATTATAACTTAACAAGTCGGAGAGAGTGATATATTTACGAAATGACCAAGGGATAATTAACTAACCAGTCGAGCCAGTGACCGTGAAGATTTACTGCCCCGATTGCAGTTTTAGTATCCACGGGCTAGCAGGCCAGTGGCTTTCGCACACTGATCTTAACGGACACATTTGTGCGTGTCAATAACAGTTTATCCTTGAATTAGAAACATTAAACCACAGTAATTTTGGGAACAAATTTAGGTTTTGCCTAATGAACTGGAAACTGACGGGACCAGTGAATACAGAAACCGACGTCATATTAGGATGAATCATAGCCGATTTACCCACATGAACTGGAAACTGACGGGACCAGTGAATACAGAAATCGACGTCATATTAGGATGAATCATAGCCGATTTACCCACATGAACTGGAAACTGACGGGACCAGTGAATACAGAAACCGACGTCATATTAGGATGAATCATAGCCGATTTACCCACATGAACTGGAAACTGACGGGACCAGTGAATACAGAAACCGACGTCATATTAGGATGAATCATAGCCGATTTACCCACATGAACTGGAAACTGACGGGACCAGTGAATACAGAAACCGACGTCATATTAGGATGAATCATAGCCGATTTACCCACATGAACTGGAAACTGACGGGACCAGTGAATACAGAAACCGACGTCATATTAGGATAAATCATAGCCGATTTACCCACATGAACTGGAAACTGACAGAGGCCATTGCATCGCAGAAACCAGCGTCATATCAGAATGAATCATAGCCGATTTACCCACATGAACTGGAAACTGACGAGACAAGTGAATAAAGAAACCGACGTCATATGAGGATGAATCAGAATGAGTCCCTTTATATCGAGCAATATTCAAACAAATCAAGCTCTTTGTGTTCACATTCCACACCATTTGAGGTATTGTTGAAAGACGCATTCGAATCTTATTCAAAAGTTGTTTCATCAGTTTTACACAACCCAGGAAGGTTAGATTTCATGCTTTCACTGGGAACGGTTCCTTCCACAAAAGGTTGATTCACTGTATCGTCAATCGATTATCTCTCGAATATTGTGACCCGTGAAGATCCGGGGTAGAATAGGTCTTCAGCAACCAATGCTTGCAACAAAGGCGACTATGCTTGTCATAAGAGGCGACTAACAGGATCGGGTGGTCAGGCTCTCTGACTTGGTTAACACATATCATCGGTTCTCAATTGCGTCTCAATTGCGCAGACCGATGTTCATGCTGTTGATCACTGGATTGTCTGATCCAGACTCGATTATTTACAGACCGCCGCCATATAGCTGGAATATTGCTGAGTGCGGCGTAAAACTAAACTCACTCACTCGAATATTGTAATGTCCAAACATCCTACATCACCAACGCCTTATACAATGCAGAGCCGGTGGGGTAGCCTTGTGGTTAAAGAGTTCGCTCTTCACGCCGAAGAACCGGGTTCGATTCCTCACATGGGTACAATGTGTGTAGAACTTGAGTCTCCCGCCTTGAAAGTAGGCTAAAATGGCGTAAAAACCAACTTACTCAATAACTCTAATACAATAATTATATATGCTTTGATATATGTCGAATCTATGCTTTTTCTTGAATCGACTGGTCCGAAATTGATTTGTAATTCCTTTCAACCAACAGGTGACCATACGTGAGTGTTGAAACCTACGACAAAGTTTCCATTTTCGTCAAACCAGTTTCCTAGACGACGTAAACGTTGACACAAGTGTTGAGCATCTACAACAAAGCAACCTTTCCTGAACAACAGGAACGTCCTGGATGAACATTAACTCCGAAGTAATTGTTGAACATTAACTGCCAAGTCATATATTTGGCTATTGATACAAGCTATTGGTTGCTCAGATGGAGCTTAAGTGAAAGTTCAATTGTTACAGCGAAGACTGGGGTGTTTCTCCACAAGAGCGATATGGGCAAATGTTGGTATAGGCGTCTCTTGCGGGACCCCTGGTCTCTTATATTTCTCACGGGACTCCTTTTTACCGGACACGTGCTGTACCTAACCAACAACTTCGAAGTTACCGGAAGTTGGAAAAAGAATATCCGGGCATTGATGTCGGTGCCGGTGCCGGTGCCGGTGCCAGTTCCAGCAACAAAAGTATCCATGAAATGTCCTAATTTTTTGGAACAGGTCTCCATAGGTCGATGGGTAAAGCGACCACCCAATGCAACGCGGGTGCTGGAACTGGAACAGTTCTATCATTCTGTTTTACAAGACCGAGCCCCAATACCAAGCACATTGGAAAGAAGCGACGGTAAATGTAGAATTATACATACGACGCAAATCGAGCTGCCACCCACTGGCGCGCGGTCTGCAGTCCTATTGGTAAAACACCGTGTTGCTATAACAACCATTGTGTTGCACGGAGCGTTGATAAGTGCAGGTGTAGCTACTGCTGGGACCTCCGTACCCAGATCCTACCATAGCCAGGTGTAAATACCAGAAATAAATGATATTTAGCAAGGTGTAAATACCATATTTACCACAGATGAACATGAATAACAGGGTTGTATAAGGATGGATAATACTACAGAAATTAATGTCTGGTTGTATAATAGATGTATATTTGCCACAGACAGACAATATAATAAAGGATTACAATTTATGAATATTTGTATAATACCAGATGGTTCATAATTACTTTAAAGGTACAATGTCAGACATTTTGGACAATATTTTGGCATAAAACCCACCTTATTATATATATATATTTCGACTCCAAAAAACATATAGCAATTCAAGTGGTCAGGACTAATGAACAGTTCGGTTTATGCGTCAGTTCGTTATAAGCGGCTTGTGGTATGCGCATTTCGACTAAAACATATAGCAAAAATGTAGCTTGTGGTATCGTGTTTCTTTTCAGAGTGGCATATGAAGTGCACTGATCTTAGAATGTTCGGCGCAGTTGCCTGCAGGCCTGTCTTGGACCAAAGTCCTACCGTGTGTGGCGGGCGTGTCTCCATCAGGCGGGTTCCTCACGAAACTCTGGAACATACTGGCAAACTTCTTGATCTGGTCAGGAACATCACAAACGTCAAACGAACCATAATTATCAACGGTATAGCCCTTCACGTGCAAACAAATTACACCGCTGTGCAGGAATATCTCCAACCAGCCTTCGACTTCCTCAATCAGCGCGGTGCTCTATGGCCACGGTTCCTCTTCACTGGCCTGAGTGATTTCGGAGCCTTGATGAAGGCAGTCCCAAACTTATTACGGGCGCAAAGAGCAACGTTCAATAACAAGATGGCCAGCTTCGTACAGCGTCATGGTGCGTTGTATCTAGACCTGTATAATCTTACACGCGGTGTCCGAAGCTTTGACGGGAATCATTTCGCTGTTGGTTTAAATCGAGCAAAAGCATTTATCATTTCAAACTACATACAACATTTGAAAGATAAGGGAGAGTGGTGATTCTGAAAATTGATGTACATGTACTCATTACTTATCCTTACTGATAGGGGCGGTGGGGTAGCCTAGTGGTTAAAGCGTTGGCTCGTCACGCCAAAGACCCGGGTTCGATTCCCCACATGGGCACAATGTGTTAAGCCCATTTCTGGTGTCCCCCGCCGTGATATTGCTGGAATATTGCTAAAAGCGGCGTAAAACTAAACTCAGTCAGTCAGTCCTTACTGATATTTCTATTCCAAATCGACCCGTGAAGATCCGGATTAGAATTGATCTTCAGTAGCCCATGCTTGTCGTAAGAGGCTACTGACGGGATCGCGTGGTCAGGCTCCCTGACTTGGTAGACACATGTCATCGTATCCCATTTGCGTAGATCGATGCTCCTGCTGTTGATCACTGGATTGTCTCGTCCAGACTCGGTTATTTACAGACCGCTAGAATATTGCTCAGTGCGGCGTAAAACTAAACTCACTCACTCATCCAGTATCCCAATGCTGTTGTTTACTGGATTGTCTGGTCCAGACTCGATTATTTACAGACCGCCGCCGTATAGCTGGAATATTGCTGAGTGCGGCGTAAAACAAAAGTCACTCACTCTATTCTAAATAAACACTAACACAACCGTGTTGCCATGGAAACACAGCTTTTGCATTTGTCATACAGTCATACAACCGCTTAGCTTCACTTTCAATGAAAGCCTCCAATTTTGCAGATCTTTAAATGTTTACGAAGTAAATCGAACAAGTAAGAAGCCCAATTCATCTTGCGTCCGGGATTCGAACTCATGGCCTTAGGTTTAGGCATGCCAAATGCACACAACTCTACCACTCGTATACACAGTTGAAACTGATACGTTATTTCACAAATGATTTTAAAGTATTTGAGGCAAGTACAATTCACACCAAGTCAAATGATTTGCTCAGATGTCTAAAGGTGACCGTAACACCCATTCTTTAACATAGACTTAAGGTAGCCTTAGCGCTAAGGTTGTTTTGTACAACGGCACCCAGTTCTGTCAAAACATGGTAATACCCACGGTGGGTCCTTTTCCATACTTTTATTATATAACACTGCAAGAAATAGTGCATATCCATGTATTCCCTCATCTTTGAAATGGTTTGATTCTATGCCCATAGGCGACTTCACATATGGAAAATGATATTGACATGAGCAGCTACCTGTGTATTTCGACTGTTTGGAATGTGTGGTTATATCATGAAGTATTTCCATAACGGTGATGGGGCTTTGGGGTACCCTAGTAGTAAAACGTTCGCTCTTCACGCCAAAGACACGGGTTCGATTCCCCCCAGGTGTAAAATGTTTGAAGCCCATTTTTGGTGTCCCCCGCCGTGATATTGCTTGAATATTGCGAAATGCGGCGTAAAATTAAACTCACTCACTCTAAATGGTGCTTGAAGACAACGGAATAAATGCAGTTTATGTTAATGGATTTAAACATGTCTTAAATTAACATAAATGATTATGCCTCAACTATTTCAATAGGGTTTGAAAGTGATGCAAATGACTTATGCAAGTGATAATTTACACATATTCCAATCATGACGAAATGGTATCGGAAATGTTTGTAATCATACAACATATATCTTGTGTCCTGGACGTTTGAAATCTATTGGGCATAATATAATGTTATGGATAGTGTTCGTGTACAACGAAAACTGACACAGAGTCAATTTCTCATTGAGCAAGTTGACGTGGGGAGGCAGATATAGTGGTGGATTGAGGATACTGAAGCATTATTATCTTGCCACACGCATAAATGTCGTTTTCTGATTGGCTGAGCGCTCTTCTATTATTTTCAATGTACCCCGCTTACAAGTGAGTAACATTTTCTATGTACCTCGCTGGGAATGTCGAACTCGTGTGGTACTTTGTAGTAGTAATTCTTCATCTCGAGTAACATTGAATCACGTTTGATGTACGGACATTACCGATATTTTGCGAATGCAAATCGATGGAAGGGAGATAACTCTAAATTTGTTTTTCTTGTCTTGTACTCCACACTATGATACCAGTGCTTCAAACAGTTCAAAATTACCATTGAGGTATTCGATAAGATAAATACGTTGTTCGCTGGTCTCGAGGGGGACATGGGCTGATGTGCCCTCGATGTTTGTTTATGTTCCATGAGCCCGAAGCTGCATTGTTGTGAAAATGTGTATGTGTCAATATATATACTCAAGGACAGTAGCCTTGTGGTTAAAGCGTTCGCTCGTCACGCCGAAGACCCGGGTTCGATTCCCCACATGGGTACAATGATGCGGAGCCCTTTTCTGGTGTATATTGCTGGAATATTGCTCACTCACTACGACTGACTCCGAAACTCAAGGTTTGGTTGGGTAGCGGGGTTGTTTGCTTGGGTTGCGAGCGTTCGGGACCTGGGATTACAAAAGGTTTTGTCTGGACTTGATGATAGCATTTCCAGATTTCATGTACCGATTACAAACATGATGTCACATATAAGCCCCCTTGTGACTTGAACCACGTGTCCTCATGGACATTGACTGAGTTTGTTGTGTGTCCCACCGGTGGGGCAGGGTGACGGCGATCTTCCTTGCATCCGTGTCACCAGTGTCTCTGAGCGGTTCATTCCGTAGAGGGTAATGTCGGAGTGACTCTCTATTCCTTAAAAATAATGGAACCGAAGTCTCAAAGGGCCCGAGACACATAACTTTTAAGGAATGGTGAGTTACGAGGATATTACCCAACTCAAAATACATTCAAAATACTGTATGAGCCAAATGTAATGCAAAGAGTACGAACTATGAAAGGCTTGCAATTGAAACTGGTACACATCACTCCATTCCTGAAACATAATGGAGCGAGCAGACAATGGAATGGCATCACAAATGTAATTTAATGAGGGGTTGAAAGCGTGCAGTCCATCTTGCAGGTATTTATTATGGAATTATGAGGGTTTTTGTTGCATTGATACCAGCTGAACATGCTGGCGATCTAATTCTCTGCGGTTCAACTTCATGAACAACAAGAAAAGCGGCACAAACATTAGATTTTATGTCTGACGTTCACGGAATATACATATACTCGTATACTTGGATATAACTAATTCACATAGGGCTGCTGTTAGGTGTTTAAAATAAGATAGTAGTTGTGTAGGTACGTTTACGAAACGCACATCAGTCCTTGATTCGAAGCTTGAGCAGGGGATCCTGAGAAAATCTGTTTCCTGCAGATAGATAGTTTGTTGCACTTCCGATATTGTCACTGAATATATGACAAAATCACAATATAAATCATGATTGAATGATTGAGAAAATGACATTGATATTACATGATTTACAACATTAGTATTTTAAATTAGATTTGCTTGTTGATAAAATAACCAAAATTAGCCAAATGTCGCATAATTATAATATAACAAAATATAACATACGTGTACATGTTAATATATTCCACTGTAAAACGTTGACTGTAAATCACATCCATTTGGCAACCTGATATTGGGCATTGCGTGTTTCGGGACCACATGTTTTCATTCAGACATTATCTACCGATAACCGACGGGGAACAGTTAACTTGAAGTGCACTTGCCGTGGCATCTATATATATATCTAACCTAAACCAGCAATGCTGACTTCCGGGGCTTTGTTTAAACAGAATGTTCTCTTTGTTAAAACTTCATTTTAACAACATGGTCTCTTTTCTAAAGCTTCATTCAAACATAATCGTCTTTTTTTCAAACTTCACTTAAACATAATATTGTCGTCGTTTCAAACTTCATTAAAAACATAATATTCTCTTTTCTAAAAATTCATTTAAACATAATGGTCTCTTTTCTAAAACTTCATTTAAACATAATGGTCTCTTTTCCAAAACTTCATTTATACATAATGTTCTCTTTTCTAAACCTTCATTTAAACATAATGGTCCCTGTACTAGGGAAGCCTAGTGGTTAAAGTGTTCACCCGTCACGCCGAAGGCCCATGTTTGATTCCCCACATGGGCACAATGTGTTAAGCCCATTTCTGGTGTCCCCCGCCGTGATATTGCTGGAATATTGCTAAAAGCGGCGTAAAACCATACTCACTCATTCTTTTTAAAAACGTCATTCAAATATAATGTTCTCTTTTTTAAAACTTCAATCAGCCATGAATGGATCTGACTTTCAAAGGTGTGTATTGACACTAATAACATGTAGTCTTACAGAGACACATGCGAGATACTTAGATGCGAGAGTAGTTACATGGTAATGAAGATACATATCAACCCGATGTAGATTGTTATTTCATAAACGAGCGCTGTCGGTTCCGACGAGCCGCTTCGGGTCAAACGTTACGGTGAATGCGTTTCCGTCTGTGAGTTGGTAATGCAGTTTGTCCTGATGCTATTCAGGTTCATACTTCAATGAACTCACACAAAAAGGGAAGTTAATCTTTTGAATTTTCACATCACTACGTAAAAGCACGATCCTCCAAGGAGGTATTACACACATCTCCAGTGAGTGAGTGAGTTAAGTTGTACGACGCACTCAGCAATATTCCAGCTATATGACAATCCAGGGATCAACAGAATTAACATCGATCTACGCAACTGGGATACGATAACATGTGTCAACCGAGTTAGCGAGCCTGACCACCCGATCCCGTTAGTCGCCTCTTACGACAAGCATCAATTCTAACCTGGACCTTCACGGGTTCACATCTACAGCCATGTTTTTCATATATGTGACGCAGTGTTGGCAACAACAGCCATACAACAACTAACTGATATCAACGCTTTTGGTACACAAACAAAAACGTAAGTTCATAAGATATCTTAAAACAATAATCGTCTACATCGTCAAGAAATGAAAACAAACATGGCAACATTCCCACTTCCAAATCAAACACAAGTAATATATAAAAATATCATTCAAGTAACTCTTACATGCCAATCGACGGAAGCCAAATTCCTGTCGCTTATGTCCATGAACACACGTGAGTGAATGAGTTCAGTTTTACGCCGCACTCAGCAATATTCAAGCTATACGGCGGCCGGCGGCGGTCTGTAAATAATCGAGTCTGGACCAGACAATCCAGTGATCAACAATGTGAGCATCGATATACACAATGGGGATACGATAACATATGTCAACCAAGTCAGCAAGCCTGACCACCCGATCCCGTTAGTCGCCTCTTACGACAAGCATGGGTTGCTGAAGATCATTTCTAACCAGGAACTTCACCGGCGGTACCACTGCCGCTCTTAATTCGAACGTGGCTTCCGCCCTTCTTCATCGATACAACAACATGACATGGTTGTGCAATCCTCTTCATTAAACACAAAAACACAAATGCAGATGTACACACTGTCTTTTCCCGTCAAAATAACATGGACATATCTGTCCCGTCTGACAATGAACAAAATCCCTTCCAAACTCCGATATACCCAAGAGACATCGTCCGATTCAGAATAAGAGTGCACCACTATAATTCCTTTTCCCAGCACAGATCGTATTGTTTTGGTTTCCATACACTTGTGAACATTAACTGGCAGTCTGTCCCATAACTTCACGCTTCACGAACACTGAATGTATCAAGGTCAAGGTCACGGACATTCCAATGTTTACATCTGACATTGACTGTTATTTAAACACATTTGTTCACATAACATTGCTTGC
Organism: Haliotis rubra; assembly: GCF_003918875.1. Taxonomy (NCBI): domain Eukaryota; kingdom Metazoa; phylum Mollusca; class Gastropoda; order Lepetellida; family Haliotidae; genus Haliotis; species Haliotis rubra. Next base: position 728,145 of record NW_025765525.1, on the reverse strand, counting down.
TCAATAACTTTCACTTCTTGTAGAATCATTCTTTGCCATTACTTGGAGTTAGCGCTTTAGAAATCACTGGCTTTTCAGCATTTCCATTTTGTAATGACGTCAACCTAACCTGACGCAATGGCGACAGCTTGGCTTGCTCGTCAACGGTTTGGAGTAAACTGCCCGTGTCTGCCTTCTTACCACCTGCATCTTCTACTTTGAAATGCTTAATGTTGATAATAAATTAAACTAAAATAATGCTTAATGCCTAATTTTGGAACATTTTATTTCATATTCCCAGAAATAGATTTGTTCTAATCGAACTATTTGACTATCGCGAAAACATTTTGTATTGTAGAACATTTTGTTTCATATTCCCAGAAATAGATTTGTTCTAATCGAACTATTTGCCTATCGCGAAAACATTTTGTGCTTTGGTAAAATCTATGGGTTTTGGTGCCGTTTCGTGCCCCGGAATTTGGGGCCGTTTCACACGCGACAAAACGCGTCCTCGCCTCTCTCATAAAGGGTGAATGAAAGAATAATTTTAGTTTCGTATGTTAAAATTTGATGATGGGTCAATAAACAGTAATCTCCTGACGAGGAAGGGCGGTTTATCTCTTCCTCGTGAATACAGTTTTGTCGCTTGCCATGGCTCGACATTCGATAATTATTGTCTTTGTTAGATTGGTTGGTTGGTGGTAGTTTAACTCTGCACCCGGCAGTATTCCAGCTATATGGCGACGGTCTGTAAAATAATCAAGTCTTGACCTTAATATTACTCTAGCAGATGACTATCTTAGTGACTGTTTTGCATTGATAAATAAAACTACCATAGAGAATATCCCAGGAATTTTCAGTATAAACTGATTCATCGAATAGTTATCACTAAGTCATCTCTGTTTAAGACAGGTACCAGTGATGATAATGACTGTACCCACTGCAATAAAGAAACAGAAACTTTAGAACATTTATTCTATTTCTGTTTAAGATACGTATCAGTGATAATAATGCCTGTATCCTCTGCAATAAAGAAACAGAAATTTTAGAACATTTATTCTATTTCGGTGAAAAAACAAAACACCTTCTCTCTACATTTGTTGAGTGTTATCGATACAAAACCAGCCGTAATCTAAGTATAAATGTTGAACATTTCCTGCTGGGAGGACCAGAGACACCTGTCCTGATTAACCATCTTTTATCATTATCAAGAAATATATTAACAAAACAAGATATGACTTTCATAAAATACCATTTCAAACTAGAAAAACATATTTTCGGCGAAAATGATGAAAAATTTCGTATGAAATGGACTTCTCTGTCCCCATGTGAGTAAAACCCTTCTGCACCCTGGGTCTATACCGCTGTCTTTCTCTTTTCAAACTCCTTTTGTCTGCACGTTTAATTTTATGTGAATCAAACCTTATCTGTATCTCGTCGATTCAATAAAAACGAAAAAGAAGTCTTGACAAGACAATCTAGTGATCAACAAGTATGAGCATCGATCTACGTAATGGGGATACGATAACATATGTCAACCAAGTCAGCGAGCCTGACCACCCAATCCTGTTAGTTGCCTCTTACGACAAGCATGGGTTGTTGAAGATCATTTCTAACCAGGAACTTCACCGGCGGTACCACTGCCGCTCTTAATTCGAACGTGGCTTCCGCCCTTCTTCATCGATACAACAACATGACATGGTTGTGCAATCCTCTTCATTAAACACAAAACACAAATGCAGATGTACACACTGTCTTTTTCCCGTCAAAATAACATGGACATATCTGTCCCGTCTGACAATGAACAAAATCCCTTCCAAACTCCGATATACCCAAGAGACATCGTCCGATTCAGAATAAGAGTGCACCACTATAATTCCTTTTCCCAGCACAGATCGTATTGTTTTGGTTTCCATACACTTGTGAACATTAACTGGCAGTCTGTCCCATAACTTCACGCTTCACGAACACTGAATGTATCAAGGTCAAGGTCACGGACATTCCAATGTTTACATCTGACATTGACTGTTATTTAAACACATTTGTTCACATAACATTGCTTTGCTCAATAACTTTCACTTCTTGTAGAATCATTCTTTGCCATTACTTGGAGTTAGCGCTGTAGAAATCACTGGCTTTTCAGCATTTCCATTTTGTAATGACGTCAACCTAACCTGACGCAATGGCGACAGCTTGGCTTGCTCGTCAACGGTTTGGAGTAAACTGCCCGTGTCTGCCTTCTTACCACCTGCATCTTCTACTTTGAAATGCTTAATGTTGATAATAAATTAAACTAAAATAATGCTTAATGCCTAATTTTGGAACATTTTATTTCATATTCCCAGAAATAGATTTGTTCTAATCGAACCATTTGACTATCGCGAAAACATTTTGTATTGTGGTGAACATTTTGTTTCATATTCCCAGAAATAGAGTTGTTCTAATCGAACTATTTGCCCATCGCGAAAACATTTTGTGCTTTGGTAAAATCTATGGGTTTTGGTGCCGTTTCGTGCCCCGGAATTTGGGGCCGTTTCACACGCGACAAAACGCGTCCTCGCCTCTCTCATAAAGGGTGAATGAAAGAATAATTTTAGTTTCGTATGTTAAAAATTTGATGATGGGTCAATAAACAGTAATCTCCTGACGAGGAAGGGCGGTTTATCTCTTCCTCGTGAATACAGTTTTGTCGCTTGCCATGGCTCGACATTCGATAATTATTGTCTTTGTTAGATTGGTTGGTTGGTGGTAGTTTAACTCTGCACCCGGCAGTATTCCAGCTATATGGCGACGGTCTGTAAAATAATCAAGTCTTGACCTTAATATTACTCTAGCAGATGACTATCTTAGTGACTGTTTTGCATTGATAAATAAAACTACCATAGAGAATATCCCAGGAATTTTCAGTATAAACTGATTCATCGAATAGTTATCACTAAGTCATCTCTGTTTAAGACAGGTACCAGTGATGATAATGACTGTACCCACTGCAATAAAGAAACAGAAACTTTAGAACATTTATTCTATTTCTGTTTAAGATAGGTATCAGTGATAATAATGCCTGTATCCTCTGCAATAAAGAAACAGAAATTTTAGAACATTTATTCTATTTCGGTGAAAAAACAAAACACCTTCTCTCTACATTTGTTGAGTGTTATCGATACAAAACCAGCCGTAATCTAAGTATAAATGTTGAACATTTCCTGCTGGGAGGACACCTGTCCTGATTAACCATCTTTTATCATTATCAAGAAATATATTAACAAAACAAGATATGACTTTCATAAAATACCATTTCAAACTAGAAAAACATATTTTCGGCGAAAATGATGAAAAATTTCGTATGAAATGGACTTCTCTGTCCCCATGTGAGTAAAACCCTTCTGCACCCTGGGTCTATACCGCTGTCTTTCTCTTTTCAAACTCCTTTTGTCTGCACGTTTAATTTTATGTGAATCAAACCTTATCTGTATCTCGTCGATTCAATAAAAACGAAAAAGAAGTCTTGACAAGACAATCTAGTGATCAACAGTATGAGCATCGATCTACGTAAATGGGATACAGTGAGCTGTGTCAACCAAGTCAGCGAGACTGACCACTCAATCCTGTCAGTTGCCTCTTAAACCAAGCATGGGTTGTTGAAGACAAATTCTATCCCGGTCATCTGACATACCACTAATGCAATGGAAAAGTCCTATTTCGTGTTAACATCATATAAAACATTGATATAAAAACGACGTCACCTATTAATAGCAAGGGGCAGGCAAGAGAGATAATCTTGATGATACATACCTAAAACTATTATACAAACATTCATAGCTGGTATCTCACAGAAGCTCGCACTCATCCGCACGCATACCGCTTAATATATACTCTCCCAAAAAAGAAACGCATCATGAAAATAGCAATATCATGTAGCAATGAATTAAAACGTGATTCATTTTACAAAAGGTTTTGCTCTGTTTATGAGTCCTATGGTGTTTATGTTTTGAAACATCACAACAAAACGCACCATCCGTAAAATACCCGTATTTAACAGCATGATTTTCAATTTCGGCCTGTAGTGTCACAGAATACACAATTCACATGTAATGCACGTGAAAGTTAGGGATCAGATAGTCTCAATGATGGGTATAAAAGGTTGATCGCTGTCTGTCGATTATTCACTGTATTTGGAATATTGTTGACGAACGCAAAATGCCACGTTTAAGTGAAGCCAACCGTCATATCGCCATTGGTTTGCTTGAAGCTGGCCAGTCTCAACGTGCAGTTGGCCGACGCATGAATGTTCACCAAAGCACCATTTCACGGCTCTGGGAGAGATATCGCCGGCAGAATGCGGTAGCAGATGCCCCTCGTAGTGGGCGACCTCGAGCGACCACTGCGGCGCAGGATCGCTACATCCGGGTACATCACCTGCGTCATCGAACAGCTACGGCGACCAGTACCGCTCGACAAATGCCCGGATTGAGGAGGCTATCTGCACAGACCGTCAGAAACAGGCTGAGAGAGGCTGGTTTACGCGCCAGAAGACCTTATTTTAGCCCTGTGCTTCGACAACAACATCGTCGACATCGAGTTCAATGGTGCACCAACGTTCAGGCCTGGAACCTACCGAATTGGCGTAGAATCTGGTTCAGTGATGAATCACGATTTCTATTGGAACGACGCGATGGAAGAATGCGGGTGTACAGACGTCGACGTGAACGTTTCGCCGACGCTTGCGTTCCCCAGGTGGACATATTCGGCCGGAGCAGTGTTATGATGTGAAGTGATTTGGTGATGATCCAGGGCAACCTGACAGCTCAACGGTACTGTGACGAAATCCTACGCCCACACCCCCTTCCAATCATTGATCGCCAGAGGAAGTTGTTTCAACAGGACAATGCCAGGCCCCACACAGCACGTCACACTAGAGACTTTCTTCAGAACCACAACATCAATGTGCTCCCCTGGTCCTCAAGATCACCGGACTTAAACCCGACCGAACATCTGTGGGGATGCCCTGGACAGACGGGTGCGACGCCGTAACCCTCAGCCCCAGACGCTTCAGCAACACGCACAGGCACTACAGGCAGAGTGGGCTGCGATTGGGCAACACGAGATTCTGAGACTTATTCGTTCGATGCCGAGGCGATGCCGTGCAGTTCTGGATGCCCACGGTGGTCACACGAGGTATTGACTCCATGTGACACTCAAACTGACTTTCCTCGAGTTGGTGCCAAAGACGGATAAGTCTGCATTCCCAGTGTGCAATTTCGGTATATTTCATTGACTCATAAAGCCTACAAGATGTTTCAAAATAAACATATAAATACAGTTGAAATTCCTATATGCGTTTCTTTTTGGTGGGGAGAGTATATATATATATATGTGCAAATTGATACAGACTCAGATACTCAGTTTCAAACACCTATATAGATGGAGCTGAACATATAATTGTGTGCCAGCTCAATTTGAAGTTGACGATGCCGGTTTCACAAAAGCTCAGGTCTGTTCAGCACATGAACACAGTCACATAAAATTGTAATAGTATCTTTTCAAGGGTTCAAGGTCATAAATACGCAGGGTCAACATGTCTACGCTAAAAAAATGCATTTCAGCTTCTGGTGCTAGTAATCCGGGTTTTCCTCTATGCTGCGCAGTAGTTGTCCCTTCAGCAGGGCTTTGGAGATGAGCGTCTCCTGCCACTGAGAAATAATTGAAGACCGCTTCTTGGTAGCGAGCTGACCTTCCAGCGGGGTGAAAGCGTCGACCGTGGACGTGGCCGGTTCAAGGTCAGGTTCCGCGTAATGCCTCTCGGGGATCGGAGGGCTCTCCTTCTCTTCATCGGAACCGCTGTGATTACGGAAACGGGGTGTATCCGGTCTCTGAGGCTTCACTTCCGGTAGATATATGGGATGAGGAATAATCCAGTCACCGTAGCTGCCGGACCGCTGCGGTCGCACGGGTCTGTAATTTGACGAGGCGATGGCTTCTCTGATTAATTTTCTCTTGGCCGCCACAATACCGCTTTCACTCTCCCGTTTAGGCGGATACAAGGACAGGTTTTTGTATCGGAACTTCGGTTTCGGGGCCGGAACTGGAGGGTAAAGTTGAGGAGGTGGACGTAGGTCAGGAAGGTCACGTGACGTCACGTGACGTATCGACCTGTCACGTGATGACTTATGTCGAGAAAGTCGTTCGGGCGAGTCCCGAGTGAACACGAAGCGATCACGTCTGACGGAATTTTTTGGCGGGGAAAATGTCGGTCGAGGTATTTCAAAATCTTCTCGCTGTGTGAACATAGGGGGCCTGATGTTATCAATAAAAGGGCGCGGGATGATCACATCCCGGTCCGGTAATGTCGGTTCTAGCCACTCCCTGTGTATGAGAGAAGGTGCGGGAGGGGCCCAGCTTGGGAGATGTTGAGAGTCCATGTCGTCATCTGAAGAAATGCATTAAAAGGTTATTGTAAATCACATGGTACTTTAATCGTTATATTGGACCGCTTATCTCCAAACGACCACGTCATATTATGCCAACCTTAATACATTATGGGGAAGCCCAGAGGCATAAGTGTTCGCTCGAAAGGGTGGGTTTGATTCCCACCTATTCCCACCAACTATTTCTTGTCAACATGAAGGCGTTACTTCCCTGCCACACCTGTTTTGTGTCTTCATAGAGGAGTTATCTCCCTTACACAACCATTTCTCAATGTTTCGTAACATAATTCCTCTCCAATGCAATGTTCAGGGACTGAGAACACAAGAGGTAACACAAGACATAATAGGGTAAAACAATCGAAGGGCGAGATGCTGTTGATGGAACAAATACAGTCACACGTGTAGTCAGTACAAGGTGTGCGTGCGTGTGTGCGTGCGTGTGATGAGGGGACTTACCCACGACCTCAAGATACGCGATCTTCGTGAAGGGGACGTAGCGGACACCGCGGCTGTCTGTGACGGTGGGGAGATTGAAGTCGTTCCTGTAACATTGAATGAACATGCATTCTATAAGGAAATCACTCCTTGTTTGTGAGCAACTTTATGTTCTCCAATGATTGTTATGTCCTGCTGATCGCCATCGGCCAAAACACTGATGGCTTCAACATAGGAACTCCGAGGCGTCATCTGACACCTAATGTTCACCACCAATTCCAAGTAAAACTAGCATATGTTAGCATGAAAATAGCTAGCATGAAAATCTTGGTGAGACATTGTGCCCTATGTGACACGTATGTACAAAACTGTGCAAAAGGTTTCTGAATTCGTTCACAAATGTAGGCCATGATATATGCCCTGACCCTAGACTAACAACTAGTCTCTGAAATGAACACATTTTACAGAAAAAACCCAGTTCATAACAAAAAAACAATATAATGAAAAGGAGCCCTGAGACTTTCTTCTTTTCAGCCTAACTGTGGAAATCTGGACTTGCCACATATTCTAGACTTGCACGGGCTTTCTTGAATATATTTGTGTCAGGGTCTGTATGACAGACTATACAGACCCCAGCTTGTCATTATATCAGTATCAAGTATACTGACGTACAAAAAAAAGTACACACCTGGTGTTGATGGATTATTTGAAAAGTGTTGTGATTTTGACTGGCAACTTCGCAATTGGCCACGATATCTGTGGTGTTTTGGCAACATGTTAGGAAAGTTTGTGACTTACATAGCACTGTAAAAACTCTTTTCAAAACATTTAGGTCGCTCCTTGGAAAGTAATCCAAAAGCACCAGGTGTGTACTTTCTTTTGTACGTCAGTTTAGATACAGAATTGTATATATCTGCAATATCCTTGTACATCCAAGTCTTATGGCTGACTGATTACTTTGTATATTTTGTTGTTCATTTTGTGTACTGGTCTCCATGATAAGGGTGGAAATAAACTATATCTATGTACCATACCCCATACTGACTGACTGACTGAGTTTGGTTTTACGCCGCTTTTAGCAATATTCCAGCAACATCACGGCGGGGCACACCAGAAATGGGCTTCACACATTGTACCCATGTGGGGATTCGAACCCGGGTCTTCGGCGTGACGAGCCAACGCTTTAACCATTAGGCTACCCCACCGCCCCCTACCATACCCCATACATCACTACTACACACAACTACATTACAACACACCCTTATTTAGGACGACACGGTTACTGAAACTAGCATATAATGTATTCTTATAAAACACCTAAATTTAGTTTACACACGGTCTGGACTTTGGAGAAAAATTCACGTGAGTGAGTGAGTGAGTGAGTGAGACAGTCAGTGATTCAATGAGTGATCCTGAATGAGTGAGTGAGTCGGTGAGTCAGTGAGTCAGTGAGTTTGGCCATAAGATGTTAAACGCTCAAGTCAATGAGTGAGTGAGTGAGTTTGGTTTTACGCCGCTATAAGCAATATTCCAGCAATATCACGGCGGGGGACACCAGAAATGAGCTTCACACATTGTACCCATGTGGGGAATCGAACCCGGGTCTTCGGCATGACGAGCGAACGCTTTACCCACTAGGCTACCCCACCGCCCGCTCAAGTCAATGACATCCACTTTAGTCATCATACCAAAATCATTACTTACCGTATTCTGACCACCCAACCTAACACATTCAACCCTCCAGATAAGTGTAAGAAAGTTCGAAAGGCCATTTAATATCTTTGTCAAAAGATATTGGGTCAAGGCCTAGGAAACCATGTTAACGAGACCGGAACTGGAATACAAGAGGTGGTGCAGAAATCGCTACCCAGTGACCCGACTGTTGATTCACGCCCCCACTTTTAAGTTAACAAACACTCAGCCGATGTTGTTTCAATAGAACTCGACCAGCACGCTCTATTACTGTATACGAGTCTCCAATGGGTAAATCATACTGTCAAAATGTTAAGCCTGATCTACGATCCCAGCAGCCACGAATTACGTGGTTCAACTGTAAGAAGTCACAAAAAATGCCACTTTCTTCGGATTACATAGATACCAACACAAAACACACAACAAAACTCCCCACAAAGACGAGTTATAATCTGTATTTGTTGTGTTCCTATCTCTCCGTGTGATTCATACTTGTACTATGTACTTTATAGCCGGGTATTTGTTGCGCTCTTAGTTTAATGGCATGTGTCTGCAGCCATACATCCCCACACCACGCATGACCGACTTGCCTCAACTGATCATGATGGGTTAACAGAGGCGGCTGTTATATTCGAGTCTCAGATCAAGCGTAGACGGGTATTTACAACGCATTACTTTGCAATAATACGCCTTTAGTAGGATGATGTAAAATAGATGCGTAGATGTTTAGTACTAGTGTCATGTACGTTGAAGTAAACTACCATGTACGTAGAAGGAAAGTATGATGTACGTAGAAGTAGAGTACCGTGTACGTAGAGTTAGTAAGCGGTCTGTAAATAATCGAGTCGGGACCAGACAATACAGTGATCAAAAGCATGAGCATCGATCTCCGCAATTGGGAACCGATGACATGTGTCAACCAAGTCAGCGAGCCTGACAACCCGATCAGTACCATGTATGTAGAAGTGAAGTACCATGTACGTTGAAGTAAAGTATTATGTACGTACAAGTGAAGTACCATGTACGTAGAAGTAAAGTACTATGTACGTAGAAGTGAAGTACCATGTACGTAGAAGCAAAGTACCATGTATGTAGAAGTAAAGAACCATGTACGTTGAAGTAAAGTATTATGTACGTAGAAGTGAAGTACCATGTATGTAGAAGTAAAGTACCATGTACGTTGAAGTAAAGTATTATGTACGTAGAAGTGAAGTACCATGTACGTTGAAGTAAAGTATTATGTACGTAGAAGTAAAGTACCATGTATGTAGAAGTGAAATACCATGTATGTTGTAGTAAAGTACCATGTACGTTGAAGTAAACTATTATGTACGTAGAAGTAAAGTACCATGTACGTAGAAGTAAAGTACCATGTATGTAGAAGTAAAGTACCATGTACGTTGAAGTAAAGTATTATGTACGTAGAAGTGAAGTACCATGTATTAAGTAAAGTACCAAGTAAGTGGAAGTATACTATCATGTAGAAGTAAAGTATGAACTAATTAGATGAAAGTACTTTTTCAGACGATGGCACCAATACGAATTCGTTGGTATATGACCAGATGGAGGACACATGAATACGTGCAAACACCTAGTTGCGGGTACAGCAACGTGCAGTAAACCTGGACAAAGTACTGTGACTATGTGCCCCAGTCCACCCAGCTGTGAATGGGTACCTCGTTAGGATGAGAAGGCCACAATAACTCGGTGCGCCTAGTGGCATCAAGAGTTGCATACTCCCCAGGGAGTTGAGATTGATAATACGATGGGCCGTTGAGATTGACATCCTATGATCGAGAGGAAAAATACCAGCGCCTTGAGGATGCACTAGTTGCGTGGATTTGTGCGCTATGTAAATATCCTACAATAACAATGATACGTTTCCATAACTCCTTATGGAGTTATGAGATATTATTCTTAATGTGACATAATGATATGCAAACTGTACGACGTCACCAACATAACAGGTGTCTACCTTGTTGTGAAACAGGTTTTGTTCATACATCTGCATTCTATACTGGACATGAAATATATAAACTCTTCTAAAAATGTAATTAAATTGTAATTTAAAATGATATGTATGTCGACAATTCATGTTTAGAGCTCATAAACCACAAGGGAGCAGGACAACTGCCACCCGGACAATTGCCACCTGACAATTGCCACCTAGGACAATTACCGACCGGACACTTCGCACCGTATTATTGCCACCTGGACAACTGCCACCCAGGGCACTTAGCACCGTACAATTGCCACCCGGACAACTGATACCCGGGTAATTGCCACCGAAAAATTGCGACCCAGAACAATTTCCACCACGGGGCAATTGCCACACAGTTATTTTTACTATAATAATGAGGACAATCGCTACCCAAAATGTTTATGCAATTTTATTTGAGTAAACGAACGCAGGTTGTCAATAAACACCTCGTCTTCAACATTACTGTCCTTTCGATTCTCATTGGACTATTTCCAATATGGCCGTGTATTAGTTCCGCTGTTAATGCGATGCCTTTTGTCCCAATGACTATGTACTCAGTACTTCTCGCCTGAACGGCTTGGCTGACTGGTGACATGCACGGCCAATCCCTTCCGCACTAGTCCCTTTTATAGACTATTGATGAAACAGGACAGGAGAATCAGTAGTAGGTCAGCTACAATCCAAACGTGGAGATACCCACACGCAACGATGGTTACCATTGTTGTCATTGGATGTAAACTGTATGCATTTGAAAAATGGATTTGACCCATATATTTACGAAATAAATTGAAAACAGTCCCAAAACACTGCACACTCAAGGTTATTGCATCTGTAATACCCATGTCAAATGCCTCACGACCGAACAGCCAGTTCTTGTTATAACTTCAGCTAAACCATTAGTATAAACATGCTGGTGACGGACTGGTGGTAGGGCTATGGCATGGGGTTAGGCGTGATATTTTGATATGGTGGCCGGATGTGGAAATATAGTGTTACGACATTGTCCTACGGGTGGTATCTTAATACTGTGGTCTTGTTTAGTGATATGGTGTTATGACATGGTGTGACAATCGATAACTTAATACAGCGGTCTGGTGTAGTGATATGGTGTTATGACATGGTATTAAGTGTGTTATCCCTATACGGTTGAATGATATAGTGATATGGTGTTACAGGTGATATCTTGATACAGTTGAATGGTATAGTGATATGGTGATATGGTGTTATGGTATGGTGTGAAGTGTGTTATCCTTTTACGGTTGAATGGTATAGTAATATGGTGTTACAGGTGATATCTTGATACGGTTCAATGGTATAGTAATATGGTGTTATGACATGGTGTTACAGGTGATATCTTGATACGGTTGAATGGTATAGTAATATGGTGTTATGACATGGTGTTACAGGTGATATCTTGATACGGTTGAATGGTATAGTAATATGGTGTTATGACATGGTGTTACAGGTGATATATTGATACGGTTGAATGGTATAGTAATATGGTGTGATGACATGGTGTTACAGGTGATATCTTGATACGGTTGAATGGTATAGTAATATGGTGTTATGACATGGTGTTACAGGTGATATCTTGATACGGTTGAATGGTATAGTAATATGGTGTATGACATGGTGTTACAGGTGATATATTGATACGGTTGAATGGTATAGTAATGATGACATGGTGTTACAGGTGATATCTTGATACGGTTGAAATGGTATAGTAATATGGTGTTATGACATGGTGTTACAGGTGATATATTGATACAGTTGAATGGTATAGTAATATGGTGTTATGACATGGTGTTACAGGTGATATCTTGATACGGTTGAATGGTATAGTAATATGGTGTTATGACATGGTGTTACAGGTGATATATTGATACGGTTGAATGGTATAGTAATATGGTGTTATGACATGGTGTTACAGGTGATATATTGATACGGTTGAATGGTATAGTAATATGGTGTTATGACATGGTGTTACAGGTGATATCTTGATACGGTTGAATGGTATAGTAATATGGTGTTATGACATGGTGTTACAGGTGATATATTGATACGGTTGAATGGTATAGTAATATGGTGTTATGACATGGTTACAGGTGATATATTGATACGGTTGTATGGTATAGAAATATGGTGTTATGACATGGTGTTACATGTGATATCTTGATACAGTTGAATGGTATAGTAATATGGTGTTATGACATGGTGTTACAGGTGATATATTGATACGGTTGAATGGTATAGTAATATGGTGTTATGACATGGTGTTACAGGTGATATATTGATACGGTTGAATGGTATAGTAATATGGTGTTATGACATGGTGTTACAGGTGATATATTGATACGGTTGAATGGTATAGTAATATGGTGTTATGACATGGTGTTACAGGTGATATATTGATACGGTTGAATGGTATAGTAATATGGTGTTATGACATGTTGTTACAGGTGATATATTGATACGGTTGAATGGTATAGTAATATGGTGTTATGACATGGTGTTACAGGTGATATATTGATACGGTTGAATGGTATAGTAATATGGTGTGATGACATGGTGTTACAGGTGATATATTGATACGGTTGAATGGTATAGTAATATGGGTGACATGGTATGGCATGGTGTTACAGGTGATATATTGATTTTGAATGGTATAGTAAATACATTGGTGTTGAATGGTATAGTAATATTGATGACGGTGTGAATGGTATATTAATATGGTGGTATTAATACGGTGTGATGACATGGTGTTACAGGTGATATCTTGATACGTTTGAATGGTATAGGAATATGGTGTGATGACATGGTGTTACAGGTGATATATTGATACGGTTGAATGGTATAGTAATATGGTGTGATGGCATGGTGTTACAGGTGATATATTGATACGGTTGAATGGTATAGTAATATGGTGTTATGACATGGTGTTACAGGTGATATCTTGATACGGTTGAATCGTATAGTAATATGGTGTGATGACATGGTGTTACAGGTGATATATTGATACGGTTGAATGGTATAGTAATATGGTGTTATGACATGGTGTTACAGGTGATATCACGCCGTGGCCTACGGATGATAGATGATGTCCCTACAAAACGAGCTATAAATGGTCACAATCGGATCAATATTTTAAAAATTATATGCCACGACTCAATGAAAACATCTACCTCCGCATTTCCACGCCAAAATCATGGATCAGCCAAGACAGCGAAAACTCACCTTTTAAATTCGTTTTTAAATTCCAGGCACGTAGATCGTCAGCGGTATTTCACGGGTCTACAAACCTTTTGCAACATCTACATATCATTTCCTCGACAGTAAGCTGGCATTTTCTCCAAAATCATCGGCAATAATAATCATTTGTCGGCCATTAATGACCTTGACATTCAAGTGACTTGGGGAGTAAATTGGTAAGAATAATATTAGAGGTTAAATATTTATAAATATAATTTCCTAAAAATGAATCAATATCAAATGCATTTTTATAACCTCTAAAATTATTCTTACCAATTTACTGTTCCGTACATCATTCAAAATAGAAGGAATATTGCAAAGTTCATATTTCGAAATGGACAAATCTTACAGTATATTTTATTTTCCACCAATCACATGGCCCGAGTCAGTTTGATGAGGTGTTATTGGGATGATAACGATATAACTATTGATGAGGTGTTATTGGATGATAACAATGTAACTATTGATGAGGTGTTATTGGATGATAATGATATAACTATTGATGAGGTGTTATTGGATGATAATGATATAACTATTGATGAGGTGTTATTGGATGATAATGATATAACTATTGATGAGGTGTTATTGGGATGATAATGATATAACTATTGATGGTGTTATTGGATGATAATGATATAGCTATTGATGAGGTGTTATTGGGATGATAATGATATAACTATTAATGAGGTGTTATTGGGATGATAATGATATAACTATTGATGAGGTGTTATTGGATGATAATGATATAACTATTAATGAGGTGTTATTGGGATGATAATGATATAACTATTGATGAGGTGTTATTGGGATGATATGTTGGCATACTATGATGATATGATGTCATTTCTATTGTGAGCTATTGTAATAATGATATAATAATAATTATAACTTGATGATGTTTGATATGTCAACTTGATTATGTATCATTAAATATCATAGCGCGATATAGTAATAAATTAAAGTACCAGCCACAAGGAAAAATACATCTGAAAATGATATTGTTTTTAAAAAGCTTACAATTTCAAAATGTTACCAGTATAAACCTAGTCGGCGAACCACGGCAAACATAAGGCCCGACACATGACTATGATACCCGTATACAATAGACCACTATTGAATAATCATTTTTGTTTGTTTAATTTTTAATTTTGTCCACCATTCGCATGGTTAGATTGGTTGGTTGGTTGTTTAACGCCGCACTCCAGCTATATGCCCGCGATCTGTAAATAATCGAGTCTGGACCGGACAATCCAGTGAGCAATAGCCTGAGCATCGATCTACGCAATTGGGATACAATGACATGCGTCAACCAAGTCAGCGAGCCTGACCACCCGATCCCGTCAGTCGCCACTTACGACAAGCATGGGTTACTGAAGACCAACCCTAACCCGGATCTTCACACGGCTCATCCACATGGGTGTACATATGCATGGGAACATCAACGGGTGACGTGATGGTAACAAGATGATACATCCATTACTTGTTACTGTACTATTACTGTTACTGATAGTGTCACTGTGTTACTGATGGAATGGCTACATCGTTTTCAGTCTCCGTGTACGAATTAGGAAAAGCTTTTAAACAATACTTCCATTTAAACAATACGAAAATGGCGTAGCTTACCATGAGTTTTCAGCGAAATATAAAACCACCCTATAGCTACCTAGCCACAAAAGCCACACTACCTACCTGTTTATGCTGTGCCGTACCCACAGCGAGACGTTCAATCCTGAAGCTGCTGCAAGTCTATGTGTTCATAAACACAGCGGACCATCAAAGACATTTGAAGTCATTTAATCTTGATAAAAATATTTATGAAAATATGTTCTATTTTTAACCTACCCCCATCGCCGAATGAGCGGACCGTGGTCCATGGTATTCAGTTTTGTCAATGTCCCCCGATGTTTAAGGAGAGGAAGATTGATCCCGGAGTTGAAAATAATGTCGTTAGGTACAAATGGATGCAATCGTCTCTCAGGCCACACCCAGTACCCTGGGAGTTGATTGAAGACAAGACGGGTAGACCCATCAGCTTCTAACTACTTCATCTCTCAAATAGCTGAGATTGTGAGTCAGGTTCGGCTTGTCATTGTGAGGCTTCATGGTTG
Source organism: Haliotis rubra (assembly GCF_003918875.1). Taxonomy (NCBI): domain Eukaryota; kingdom Metazoa; phylum Mollusca; class Gastropoda; order Lepetellida; family Haliotidae; genus Haliotis; species Haliotis rubra. The sequence goes on along the minus strand of NW_025765525.1, from coordinate 712,276 downwards.
ACTGGGTTGAAAATTGGATGCTTTCTACTCAGCGGTGGGCGTGCGTAAACGCCGACCTGGTAAGGTTACACATAGCATGATGAGACTCCGACAGCATCTGATTGGTTAAGAGCGAGTGAGTGAGTGAGTATGGTTTTGCGCCGCTTGTAGCAATATTCCAGCAATATCACAAGTCTTTGTACATTACCAAGTTTAGGGTGGGAGGTGCATTCACAGAATGTCTCGCAAATTTACCACTCATTACATTCATAGCTTTAATCGCCAGTAAGCCAGTAAAGCATACAATGTCATACCATTGTCGAAAACAAACTATATGTGATTTTCAATACCTATGTCGTAGATATTGCATTACTGACATTTTTAAGAAGCTTCGGTGAAAGATCAAAGGAGCCGACAGTACTTTATCAGACGATAATGTACACTTGTTGCATGACGTCACAATGCATTAGCGTCACGGCGCCATTCGAGTCTGCCCCCTCGTAATCGAACGTACCCTTGGTAACCGACGTCACGGTGAGTGTCAGTTGTCATCGCCTCGTACAACGTCAATAGCATTTGTCGTAAATTATTGACACATAACATCCACAGTATGTGTCGTAGTTGTAGCACATGTACCGTTCACGGCATATGTCACAAATACAGCACATATACTATCCGCTTCACGTCCACTTGAAAAGATTAAGCACAAACCGAAACCATTTGTCAAACAAAGCATCTTATTCTGTACTTCTGTAACTTTTCACTACATCCTGATTGTATCGCATACATGCCTTTCATCTGAATATGTGAGAATGCCACAGTTAGGCATTTATCCACTTTGTAATATCTTAAATTGAAGCAGCAGCCTACAGAAAACCAAACAAGAGTTATTCCCCCTGATATATGTCATTTGGGAAAAATAGTACATTTCCGGAGAATGTCGTCCTATACCTTTAATTCGAAATAGGAAGAAAGCATTTGGTATGTTGCAAATGTAATGTCGATAGTTCGGCAGTTCGAGCGTAGAACATAAGAAATGTTCCTGTTAGCGCTATAGAAAATGAATAAGTGAGCGAGTATGATTTTACGCCGCTTTTAGCAATATTCCAGCAATATCATGGCGTGGGACACCAGAAATGGACTTCACACATTGTACCCATGTGTGGAATCGAACCCGGGTCTTCGGCGTGAAGATCGAACCACTAGGCTACCCCACCGCCCCGTCAGATTCCGAAATTAAGGTGTTAGATTAAATAAAGTTAAATGAGTGAGTTATCACTTTGAATGTTACTTCAGTTAATTAAAACATAGCGTGACAGCATTATGCTGAGGGAAGCGTCCAGGAGCACTTATAAAGTACTGAGAGACTTGGGTTCGAACTTAGGACATATCTGGTATTTGAAACCAGGAGCATCACATACGGGGAAGGGTGAGGGATGCAACTCCTTGTACCATGAGTCGCGGTGACTTGTATCACTGTACCTTTCCTCCATAGAAACAGTAGTATAAACACTATAATTAACCCCGCACTACAAACATGACGTGTGTGGGAGAAATCAATCATCCTTGACCTGTGACCTGTGACCCGTTTGTTTACAGCAGCCAACGTCACTGAAATCTATATTGAGCGTCATGGATGTTTAAACATTTCCACCTGTGAATGTGAGCTTTGTGAAACTGATAATAATGACACACCTTTCATGGGTGTAGCCATAGCCAACAGGCAAACCGTGAGAGCCCAGCCTCTTATTTTTGTTATTGGGTATAATTTTACCAAGCATCTTAAGTGCCTCAGTTGCCCTCAGACCGTTGGACTTCAGGCGTGAGCGGATTTGCGAGTGACTGTTGTTTGACGCCGCTGATACAAGAGCTACATGACATATTGCTTCCACACACACTGGCTACACAGATTCATATTTGATACAATCAGACATATACTGGACAATATCCCTAACTTATTTTGTCCAGTATATTTATTATATTTACACATATTGGTTACATACAGACATTGGTATCAAACATACTGGCTACATACTTGTTACATATAGAATTAATGGCAAAAATAGACATTGATTACATGCTGGCATGTTGATTACATACATATTAATTACGTATATAAATATACTGGACAAAATAAGTTAGGGATATTGGTGATTTTATGATTGATATTTTATCAGTGTGTCAATGAATAAATAGATCATTATTCATAATTTCAAAATTTACATATATCCCTTACTCTTTTTGTACAGTTTATTGGTTACATACATATATCTTGCAAGTGCTTACATACAGACATATTGGATTCATACATACAGATATATGTACATGTATGTAACTAATGCGTATATTTGTGCACACTCACATCATGAATACATGTTTGTATATCATACAGACGAACCAAGATAAGGTTTGTTTATTGTCTAACGCTAAAGTTGATAACTGAATCTGGATGACATAATCCAGTGATCGGCATCATGAGTATAGATCTACACACACTGAATAGGACAAGCATCACAACCCTGTCTGACCACCAGATCCCGTGTGTGTGTGTGTGTGTGTGTGTGTGCGTGCGTTCGTGCGTGTGTAGGTGTTGGTAGGGATGGGGGAGTTGATGGCTCAGTGACCAAAGTGACCACAAATCCGGAAAAAGGTTCGAAAGTTTTGTGTTTCAGTAACCAGGATTCCCTTCTCACATCAAACCAGTCTGCTTCTCGCATCCCAACAGTCTGCTTCTCGCATCCCAACAGTCTACTTCTCGCATCCCACTTTCTTCTCAACAGTCTGCTTCTCGCATCCCAACAGTATGCTTCTTGCATTCCACTTTCATCTCAACAGTCTGAGGGGCGGTGGGGTAGCCTAATGGTTAAAGCGTTGGCTCGTCACGCCGAAGACCCGGGTTCGAAACCCCACATGGGCACAATGTGTGAAACCCATTTCTGGTGTCCCCCGCCGTGATGTTGCTGGAATATTGCTAAAAGCGGCGTAAAACCAAACTCAGTCAGTCAGTCAACAGTCTGCTTCTAGCATCCCAACAGTCTGCTTCTCGCATCCCACTTTCATCCCATTAGTCTGCTTCTCGCATCCCAACAGTCTGCTTCTTGCATCCTACTTTCATCCCAACAGTCTGCTTCTCGCATCCCAACAGTCTACTTCTCGCATCCCAACAGTCTGCTTCTCGCATCCCACTTTCATCTCAACAGTCTGCTTCTCACATCCCATCAGTCTGCTTCTCGCATCCCACTTTCATCTCAACAGTCTGCTTCTCACATCCCAACAGTCTGCTTCTCGCATCCCACTTTCATTTCAACAGTCTGCTTCTCACATCCCATCAGTCTGCTTCTCGCATCCCACTTTCATCTCAACAGTCTGCTTCTCACATCCCCACAGTCTGCTTCTCGCATCCCACTTTCATCCCATTAGTCTGCTTCTTGCATCCCAACAGTCTGCTTCTTGCATCCTACTTTCATCCCAACAGTCTGCTTCTCGCATCCCAACAGTCTGCTTCTCGCATCCCACTTTCATCTCAACAGTCTGCTTCTCACATCCCATCAGTCTGCTTCTCGCATCCCACTTTCATTTCAACAGTATGCTTCTCACATCCCATCAGTCTGCTTCTCGTATCCCACTTTCATCTCAACAGCCTGCTTCTCACATCCCATCAGTCTGCTTCTCGCATCCCATCAGTCTGCTTCTCACATCCCACATTCATCCCATTAGTCTGCTTCTCGAATCCCAACAGTCTGCTTCTCACATCCCACATTCATCCCAACAGTCTGCTTTTCGCATCCCAACAGTCTGCTTCTCACATATCATCGTGGGATCTTCAAAGTAGTAAACGTCAATGCAGTGTGTCACTCTGGCTTTCTATCCAGCAACAAGGCGTGGTATACTGAAATACTGCCCTACCCTTGCTGTACGTCTAACCAGCCTCACAAGCACGACAATAAAGGTAACTTGGGAAATCCTGTTGCAGGTGAGAAGTAGTCTGCACACAATAACCCATGGAGTCATCAAGTTTCCATTACGCTCTACCATGACTGTCACCATGACATGGAAAACTGTTTATTGAGAACAGGACTGAAAGCTGGGCAACTGGTAAGCCGTTGTCATTGTATAGGAGTACGATTGTCCACATTTATAAACTGTATGAGACTGAACGTTGGCGATGATTCGTCATATTTAATTCATTTCGTATTCAATGGCGTAGGTGTAGCATCTGCCGAAGTCGGTAGTTCGATGACCTAGCGGACCGCCTCCGTGGATATAGACCATAGAGCGTCTGATCTGAGAGCCGAGGTCGGTAGTTTGATCCCCTGGTAGACCGCCTCCTGAGTGGCCTAGTGCATAGAGCGTCTGCCCAGTGAGCCGATGTCGGTAGTTCGATCCCTGGTAGACCGCCTCCTGAGTGGCCTAGTGGACAGAGCGTCTGCCCAGGGAGCCGATGTCGGTAGTTCGATCCCTTGTAGACCGCCTCCTGAGTGGCCTAGTGGACAGAGCGTCTGCCAGGGAGCCGATGTCGGTAGTTCGATCCCTTGCAGACCGCCTACAGTGTGGCCTAGTGGATAGAGCGTCTGCCCAGGGAGCCGAGGTCGGTAGTTCGATCCCCTGGCAGACCGCCTCCAGTGGCCTAGTGGACAGAGCGTCTGCCCAGGGAGCCGAGGTCGGTAGTTCGATCCCTTGTAGACCGCCTCCGTGGCCTAGTGGATGGAGCGTCTGCCCAGGGAGCCGATGTCGGTAGTTCGATCCCTGGTAGACCGCCTCCTCAGTGGCCTAGTGGATGGAGCGTCTGCCCAGGGAGCCGATGTCGGTAGTTCGATCCCCTGGTAGACCGCCTCCGTGGCCTAGTGGATAGAGCGTCTGCCCAGGGAGCCGATGTCGGTAGTTCGATCCCTTGTAGACCGCCTCCAGTGGCCTAGTGGATAGAGCGTCTGCCCAGGGAGCCGATGTCGGTAGTTCGATCCCTTGTAGACCGCCTACAGTGGCCTAGTGGATGGAGCGTCTGCCCAGAGAGCCGATGTCGGTAGTTCGATCCCTTGTAGACCGCCTCCGTGGCCTAGTGGATGGAGCGTCTGCCCAGGGAGCCGATGTCGGTAGTTCGATCCCTTGTAGACTGCCTCCGTGTCTTAGTAGATGGAGCGTCTGCCAGTGAGCCGAGGTCGGTAGTTCGATCCCTTGTAGACCGCCTCCAGTGGCCTAGTGGATGGAGCGTCTGCCAGAGAGCCGAGGTCGGTAGTTCGATCCCTTGTAGACCGCCTCCAGTGGCCTAGTGGATGGAGCGTCTGCCAGAGAGCCGAGGTCGGTAGTTCGATCCCTTGTAGACCGCCTCCAGTGGCCTAGTGGATGGAGCGTCTGCCAGGGAGCCGAGGTCGGTAGTTCGATCCCTTGTAGACCGCCTCCGTGGCCTAGTGGATGGAGCGTCTGCCCAGGGAGCCGATGTCGGTAGTTCGATCCCTTGTAGACCGCCTTCGTGGCCTAGTGGATGGAGCATCTGCCCAGGGAGCCGAGGTCGGTAGTTCGATCCCTTGTAGACATGCTCCGTGGCCTAGTGGATAGAGCGTCTGCCCAAGGAGCCGAGGTCGGTAGTTCGATCCCCTATACAAGGGCATTAATCCGTCGTCGTCCGGTACGACGACACGCAGTCAGCCACGTCTCTGAATCTGACCACCCAATCCACTGTCGCCTCTTACAACCTGCACAGGTTGCTGGGGGAGCAGTCATAACCTGGGACCCACGAGCACATGTTAAATTAACTCAATCGCTAGAAGATTCCTTCTTTTCAAACTAACCTATCTCATTTGGGCAAGTCCTTTGTTGACAGGTCTTTAGTTTTAAAGGTATTATTTGTGTATAACCTGTTTTAGTCACAATATGGCTGAAATACTGTCGATGTGACTTTATATATAATAATGTATAAATATTAACTTATACTTATATATTTGGGTAAGGATAATACCTGGAACCTTCTTGAAAACAAACGCCGTCACGAAACAGCAAATACGCTTTTATTCCACTGGAAAGCCTAGCACCATTAAATGGTCAGTCACAACAACAAAATTATGCATTTCGGAAAGTCATTGTGACAAACTGTTTAAAATGGTGTTCCTAAATAAACGTAAAAATAAATTGTTTGGTAAAAATGTTGAATAAAATAGAAAATGTGTTACGTTATTGCGATCATGATTTTTTCTCCTTTTTATCGTGGCTCACCATTGAGAACAACATTTTGAAAACATTTTTCAGTAAAACAACAACTAGATGAAATAACACTGTCACAAATCCACGAGCTAAAAATGAAACGAAAATATATGTCCACTCCACGCCTATTGTTGCTGCTGTGAACTTGAATATGACGTCATTGCACGTGACCTTGGGCGTGACCTTGGGCGCTGCGTCCTGCTGCAGGTTGCCCTGGCGACCAACATGGACGTTATAGAGGAGATAACTACCTGTGTGGGTGAAAGCATAAATGAGGTGAGGGTGGATATCATCAAAAACTGAATTCATGGTGTTACACCTGGTATTATCACAATCTGATAGAGATTCATAAACACTTACTTTCTCATTGTATCTCATGTCAGCTCCTGGTCTTGATTATTTACAGAACGCCGGACCCGTAAAGATCCGGGTTAGAATTGATCTTAAGTAACCCATGCTTGTCGTAACAGGAGACTAACGGGATCGGGTGGTCAGGCTCGCTGACTTGGTTAACCCTATGTCATCGTATCCCAATTGCGTAGATTGATGCTGTTGATCACTGAATTGTCTGGTTGGTCCAGACTCGATTATTACTGACCATGGGCATATAGCTGGAATATTGCTGAGTACGGCGTAAGACTAAACTCACTCACTAGCTGTGGCGACAAACAACACAAGCTTACAAAAAAGTCGGAATTGTACAGTTGTGCTTATTAGGGGAGACTTCTTATGGGTGTGGAAACAGTTTTGTCGCCTTTAATCAGTTTCAGTCGGGAATGTTAACACGATCTGTGGGTAATCGAATTTTTTCCAAAAGGTAGCTTGAGGCAAAGCAGCGTCTACGAACACACCCGTCGCCTATCAGGTAACCTATTGTAATCCATCCATCCCAATTATATTGTTCTTGCAACAGACAATGCACCATGGGGATCATGTGCCCCACCCGAGAGACTTGTATTGGATAGTAAGTGGCTATATGATAATGAATAATGGTGGTGTGTGGTCTCGTGCATAGAGCCGGGATGACAAATCCGTATAAGTTTAGCAAGTTGGATGGGTGAACGTGTTTGGCAGCTTAACTCCTGATGTTTTTTAGGACTTTAGTCCTGCCCCACAACGAAGCACACGTGACACATTTGGTCTCACATTAGACAAGTGGGTTTGTTCAAAATTGCCTCTGTTCACCCAGCAGAAAATGGGTACCCGGTGGGATAAGATGGTCATATGACTATTAACCTTCTAGCGCCTCACAAGCAGCTTGGGTTATCCGGGATAATAATGTGCATTATGTTGTTAGCGCTGTATATGTTATTATTTTTATAATGCCTTATTATTATTATGCCCCAAAAAGTGATGATAAAACAAAGGCATCATCTTTAATAGTGCACAACTCATAGCCAACAGGAATCCTGTACCGTGTTCTACATAAGCGTTTATGTAACAATAAAGTGATTCCGTAGTTTTTGACTAGTAACTAAAATGCATTGCTTCCTTAAAAGACATTAAAACACACCCACCTAACGGGTTACTGTTATATAATGGGCGTGGATTGTGTTGCATTATTTCGCTGGATGACGCACTTCTGTTTACAGAGTTTTGTGTTAACGATTAAACAGCCTGTGAAGTTGTATTCATTAGAATTGACTTGCATATGTTTTTGAGCTCATGAAGTATAAACTTAAAAAGTACCTGCACACCTTTTGTCGACGCGGACATGCACAGTAAACTGACTGACTGACTGACTGAGTTTGGTTTTACGCCGCTTTTAGCAATATTCCAGCAACATCACGGCGGGGGACACCAGAAATGGGCTTCACACATTGTACACATGTGGGGATTCGAACCCGGGTCTTCGGCCTGACGAGCCAACGCTTTAACCACTAGGCTACCCCACCGCCCCCTGCACGGTAAACACGTCAGTTTTCACGCTTTAGTGGGCGGTGGGGTAGCCTAGTGGTTAAAGCGTTTGCTCGTCAGGCTGAAGGCCCGGGTTCGATCCCCCACATGGGTACAATGTGTGGAGCCCTTTTCTGGTGTCCCCCGCAGTGATATTGCTGGGATATTGCTAAAAGCTGCGTAAAACCCAACTCACTCATTTCCCGTTTTATCTCCGTTTTATATCCGCAAGATATTTAATCGTTAATGTTGTGTATCACGTACGTCATCGAATGGGTGTATGCTGTCGTCATGGTTAGTTAGTGGTCTCTACTCACCGAAACAAAGTCCCACCAGCTGTAGGAACGTGATGAGGCGGACGTACACTTTCAAACCGAGGACCTTCTGTCCCAGGTTAGCGATGATTGGTAGATACAGCAGTAAGAGAGATGAACTGACCAATAGATACACGAAAAGGCGGGGCTCAAGGGAGCAGTCATTGTAGTAAACTGCACCTGTGGAAATGAAGACTATTCATGAAAAGTTTTGTCTTGCTTCGAAACATAGTGGAAGTTCACCTGGAACTGTGTTTTCTTCAGGTTCAAGAAAGCAGACAGACATAACAAACGTTGCTGTCAGGGATGCCATTCAACTATTTGATGCAAGTCGCAAAAACGGAATAATCAAAATAACTGTGTCATGGCGATTATATCCTCATTTTCAAAATGGCCTCCGGGGCAGACATATTGAACATCGGAATCACCATGGTCCAAGTATTGGTGGTGAAAGGGAAGTTTCAGTTATAGTTCCAATGGTTTCTGAAGACATGTTGTCAACGGGTGACTCACAATGTTTTCTATTTTCCACTATGGCACTGGCAGCCATTTCTGAATTCAGATCAAGATATCTTCCAAAAACTTGGTACTACATATCAGGTGGCCATATCAACCAACCGGTATCTGGTCTCTGGTTAATTGGAGAAGAACAGTTAGAGAATAGCATATTTAAAATATTAATCAGCAAACAAGTCGGTCGTATTGAATTGCATGGCTGAAAACAGCCACACAAAATATCAGCAGAATATCAATGGACAACGACGTCAATGCCCGGATCGAATGAAACTAACACGATCGGATCAGGTTAAATAATAACCAATTCAAAAGAGGCAGCATGAATAACACTGAATAGTTGGTGCATATCACCTATATTCTGACACCCCGTTGAACTCTTCAATGTACATATACACGTCCTAATGGAAAATGTATAGATACATGTGTACAAACTGAGAACCATTCAACATATATGTGCATGTACTACTGGAGAACCCTTCCCCTCAAAACACATGCATATGTCCAAATGGAGAACCCTTCAAAACACATACATATGTCCAAATGGAGAACCCTTCCCCTGAAAACACATACATATGTCCAAATGGAGAACCCTTCCCTTCAAAACACATACATATGTCCAAATAGAGAACCCTTCCCTTCAAAACACATACATATGTCCAAATAGAGAACCCTTCCCCTCAAAACACATACATATGTCCAAATAGAGAAGAATCCCTCAAAACACATACATATGTCCAAATGGAGAACCCTTCAAAACACATACATATGTCCAAATAGAGAACCATTCCCCTCAAAACACATACATATGTCCAAATAGAGAACCCTTCCCTCAAAACACATACATATGTCCAAATGGAGAACCCTTCCCTTCAAAACACATACATATGTCCAAATGGAGAACCCTTCCCTTCAAAACACATACATATGTCCAAATGGAGAACCCTTCAAAACACATACATATGTCCAAATAGAGAACCCTTCCCCTCAAAACACATACATATGTCCAAATGGAGAACCCTTCCCCTCAAAACACAAACATATGTCCAAATGGAGAACCCTTCCCCTCAAAACACATACATATGTCCAAATGGAGAACCCTTCCCCTCAAAACACAAACATATGTCCAAATGGAGAACCTTTCCCCTCAAAACACATACATATGTCCAAATGGAGAACCCTTCCCCTCAAAACACATACATATGTCCAAATAGAGAACCCTTCCCCTCAAAACACATACATATGTCCAAATGGAGAAGCCTTCAACATATATGTATATTTACACCTAGAGAACCCTTCAATAAACATGCATACGTCCATTTGGAGAACCATACAATGTACATATAAACGTCCAACTGGAGGACCCTTCAATGTATATTTATTTATACGTCCATCTGGAGAAACCCAGAAGTGTACAATCGTCCCACTGGAGAAACCATTTTGCTATGAAACATATACTCATTGGTTTTCCAGAGAGAAACAATGACCCACTAAACATAATCATCTTGAGTTTCAAAAAGACTATATTTGACCATAAACAGAAACGATTGACAACCTTCCAAACATTAATATGCAAAGTCCGGGAGTATTATAATGTTACTAAATGTGCAGCTGAAATGTCAAATAGAGTCGATATGTTTCACAAACTCTGGTCTTCTTGTCATTCTCCGTTCATGTAAATGTATTGTGTGATTAATACCTGTATTTACATTAAATAAAAGTTTAAATAAACAAAAACAAAAAACAAACCATTTTGCTTTGAAACCGTCTCTCTCTCTCTCTCACACACACACACACACACACACACATACACACACCCACACCTACCTCATGTCTTATTGGAGAAGAAATCAATAAACCTACATCCACCATATTGTTCACTGATGAAAATGTACACCATATTGGTAAACTCTTTATCATAATGCCTAGATAACTACCAAAAATACCTACATAACCATAATTCCTACCTTTAAATTATTCACGAATATTTGAATGTACATATCCTCGGGGTTTTTTTTAATCCTTGAAAGTACCCTCCTGGTTAACTATTCTCGAAACGTCCGTAGCCCTACGAACTTCTTAAGCCCATTGGGGCGGTGGGGTAGTCTAGTGGTTAAATCGTTGGCTCGTCACGCCGAAGACCCCGGGTTCGAATCCCCACATGGATACAATGTGTGAAGCCCATTTCTGGTGTTCCCCGCCTTGATGTTGCTGGAATATTGCTAAAAGCGGCGTAAAACCAAACTCAGTCAGTCAGTCAGTCTTAAGCCCATTCTTAACACATTGGCTACGATCAAAGTTAAGAATTCTTAGGGCTACGTTTCGAGAATAAGGGCCTTGTGCCATATTGGTCAATCCTTGCACATGCTACCCCTTCGGTATACCTACATGTACCTATATCTTCGCAGTTTGTTTGTTGCGAATCCTTGAAAGTTCCTACCTGGTGCCATATTGGTCAATCCTTGCACATGTTACACATCTGCAGTATCCACCATACTGGAGGAACATTTATATATATACCTTTATCTGAGATATGCCAAGATCATTCTGCCAATACCTACCTAACGCCATCTTGGCAGCACTGTACACCAGTGCAATGGCGGTGAAGTATGACATCTCCGGCACGATCCCTGCACACAAACAGCGTATATCACACGAGATGTATATATACAACCAGTTAGCTTATATCACGTGACATGTATGTATACAACACCTAATTATCTCACATTACAAAACATGTATATATGTAACAACCAATTACATTGTAACACCTATAATTCAGCCAGTATTTTATCAAATATCTCGAGGCCAACCATTCTGAGTTACACTACACGTCGATATAAACATAAATGCATATTTATTGACAGCATTTCCAGTTAGTCATTAAATACTTAACCGGATCCGTTCGTCACATTCAGAACGTCGCTGTCAATGGCGAACACGGCGTGCATACCAACCAACTGTTGCACACCTCAGCCTGGTTCCCGGGGTCCGCTGCGCTAACGCTTCGACTGTGTCCAAGTGTTAGCGCAGCAGACCTCGGGAACCAGACTGCTACTCACCTCATTTAAACTGGCGAATGCACCTGGTATAGAGTATGTTACATCGACTTCATAAAAGCGATGTGCATACAGCAGGAGGATCGATTGATGACCCAAATGCATAACATATGTTTTATTGTCCTTTGACAACGAACACTCACGGTGGTGGTGACCCAATTAGCTGTGTAGAATGTGCACATAGCTGCACTTAATGGTGCATGCATAAACTGGTGAGTCTGGACTGTGAATATGGATTGAGAATTACAAGGCTATATTTGATATATTTCAGTGTTGCATTGACTGAAGTGGACAAGGGAATCGTCATATTTAACAAAAAAAAAATTTGATAAAAAATGAGGCACTTATTACTTATTAGCGTCAAGACTGTTTGAGAAAATAACGTCCAAACCTGATACATTTTTTCATCGGATGAAACATATTGCAATTAAATAAATTTAAATAAAAATAACGTCCACATAGGGTGTATGCCAACGGCATACAATATGTACGTAACTGAACTCATCACAGCCCGAAGACAAGGCTGACCTTTCAACAAACTACACTCCCTACCTTTAAGCATGAAACTCTCGTAGACATCGCGCTTTTTCGGTAGTTTCACGAACCTGCAAATATAAACAAACATTTAAAAATTATCAAGCACAAATGGTAATTATACCAAAACAAATATTCAAACATCCCGTACTTGTTAAAGCTGAATTTTCGCCTCCCGCATATCATGACGATGGAGATGTTGGCACGGCCGTTCAACGTGGAAATGTCAAGAGGAACGGCGAAGTAATCCCTCGACGCGCGACACGCTGCGGTTTAGCATTGTCAACAATATAATCAATGCGATATTTGTGTGCTGCTGAACCTCTAATTGAACCGTGGAATACTTATATTCGGCCTATCACATAGCCGGGTGAGGTTTGTCCGACTGACAACAGTATGATGTATAATTCAAGACGACACTGGCACGTCGTGCACGTCGTTGCAGTGAAGTAACATCCGGGAGTTTATTTAATGGCTGCATTCCGACTGTTGTTTGTTGGTACAAGGCTTAACTACAGTGAGTGGGCGAAAGCTAGTTGGCCTTTCATCAATTTTGCAATTTTCTCTGGAAAAGGTTTTCAGAGATGTTTTCATATAACTATAGATGTTGACCCACAATGCTCAGTAAATGCACGGTATGCGAAGATTTCAGAAAAGGGGTTGAGAGCGATGTAGTTCTACGCCACACATGGTGTCACGCGTGCACAGCAGAGAGAGATGGGGAGGCACATGCAGAGAGAGAGAGAGAGACCGTGCACACAGAGAGAGGGAGAGAGAGAGAGAGAGAGAGAGAGAGAGAGAGGGGGTGAGAGAGAGAGACCGTGCACACACAGAGAGACCGTGCACACAGACAGGGAGAGAGACCGTGCACACAGAGTGAGTGAGAGAGAGACCGTGCACAGAGAGGGAGAGAGAGAGAGAGAGAATGCACAGAGGGAGAGAGAGACCGTGCAGAGAGAGAGAGAGAGAGAGAGAGAGACGTGCACACACAGAGAGACAGACAGACACAGAGAGAGACCGTGCACAGAGGGGGTGACAGAGAGAGTGCACAGAGAGAGACCGTGCACACACAGAGAGAGAGAGACCGTGCACAGAGAGAGAGAGAGAGAGACCGTGCACACAGAGAGAGGAGAGAGACAGAGAGAGAGACCGTGCACACAGAGGGGTGATACAGGCCGTGCACAGAGAGGGAGTGAGAGAGAGACCGTGCACACAGAGAGGGGGAGAGAGAGAGAGAGTGGGAGAGAGAGAGAGATGCAGAGAGAGGGGGTGAGAGAGAGACCGTGCACACACACAGAGAGACCGTGACAGAGAGAGAGAGCGTGCACACAGAGTGAGTGAGTGAGTGAGTATGGTTTTACGCCGCTTTTAGCAATATTCCAGCAATATCACGGCTGGGGACACCAGAAATGGGCTTCACACATTGTACCTATATGGGGAATCGAACCCGTGCCTTCAGCGTGACGAGCGAACGCTTTAACCACTAGGCTACCCCATCGCCCCCGTGCACACAGAGAGAGGGAGAGAGAGTGCACAGAGGGAGAAAGCCAAACATGAGCTTGGTTGGAGAGCATTCCCAATAGTTAACGGATAACATGCAGACAATGTATGGATAACAAGTTCTTCAATATACTATTAAATCGACGTGAACATCCTAATACAGGGGGCGGTGGGGTAGCCTAGTGGTTAAAGCGTTGGCTCGTCACGCCGAAGACCCGGGTTCGATTCTCCACATGGGCACAATGTGTTAAGCCCATTTCTGGTGTCCCCGCCGTGATATTGCTGGAATATTGCTAAAAGCGGCGTAAAACTAAACTCAGTCAGTCAGTCCTAATACAGACATGTCGTCCTCTAATGTCACCGCAGGGAGATGAGTGTCATAAAGTTCAGTTCAGTTCATTCCCGAAATAAGTTGCTATTCATAAAGAGAGTCTACTTTGTAGGGCCGCCGCCATATAGTTGGAATATTGCTGAGTGCGGCGTAATACTAACCTCACTCACTCACACCTTTGTAGTTTGGTGGTGGAATTGGATTTAACGTCGTGCTTGAGAATATTTCGCTCATATGACGACGTGCATGCGTGTGTATGTGTATGTGCGGCTGATTGTACTAGCCCAGACTGAAGCTGGTTTTATAGTGCTAGCCCACTGAGATACCATGCCGCAGTGAAGCATGAATACCCCACTCACACACATTATAATGACTCAGAGCCAACCAGTCCTTGTTGTACCCATTAATGCCGAGCGCCAGGCAGGGACCAACAAGTACCATATTTTAACGTCTTTTGGTATGACGGGGTCGGGGATAGAACCCGCGACCTAACCACTACACCACGGAGGCGGTCCCACACACTGGTCAGACACTGAATGAGATATGTTGCTTACAAACCACGAATCGAAATCAGGGCGAACTTTGAATTCTAACCACAGACAAAACTGAGTGGCGCTTTAGATCACGGAAACCCGTCCCATAGCTTCATGCTACAGTGTGACATCCTGCCTCACACATCGCAGAACGTACACGTGATATATGGATCAGATACATTTATTACCCCGAGGGCAAACATGGCCGGGTTGTTAAATACTCATAAACTACATGTGTCGCATCGCTTGTAACCAGACACCCGGTGGTCATGTTCAATGTTGCCATACGCTATGGTTGGATTTGAATATATCAGCTGAATATTGAAATTATCCGTAATCAATACTTTATTTATATGCCTAGTAGAATGTTTTCTGTCTGAAAAATATTGCCACATTTGATTAAATTAATTCAGGAACTACTACCTGGTTTTCAAATAGGCAAAACTTTTTCAATAAAAATGATATGATACGGTCCATATCCAAATCACGATCTTGTTTTTTTAGGACAGTTTTGTTTGTTTCTTTGTTGTTTTACGCCGCACTCAGCAATATTCCAGCTATGTGACGGCGGTCTGCAAATAATCAAGTCTGGTCCAGACACTCCAGTGATCAACAGCATGAGCATTGATCTACGCAACTGAGATGCAAGGACATGTGTCAACCAAGTCAGCGACCCCGACCACCCGATCCCGTTAGTCGCCTCTTACGACAGGCATGGGTTGCCGAAGACCAATTCCAACCAATCATCGGAACAGGAGAACCAATCACACAATGTTGACGCAATAGTAGAATTTGTGCTCGGGAAAACCGTTAAGGGAGAGAATTTATGTGTGTCAACTTCTAAACTGTGAGAAACACAACATAATGAAGTATATGTTTACTTATGGATCTGGTGAGTAATTGATAGGATGCAGAGAACATATATATTGTAATATGATAACAAAGGTTGAATCTTACCTAGGGGAGCCAATGGTTAATTTGGGCAGACTGAACGACTGAGGCCCAGGTTCCCGCCCCACGACTGATGATTGTTGCCCTACGACTCTCGTAAGTCCTTCGTAAGTCTATGATAAAAAATGGGAGTTACGAACTCCTTAGCGCTAAAAATAGATTTTTGGTGCGGGATCCAAAAGTTTAATTAGCACTGATTCGTAATTAAAAATGGACAAATAAAAAACGGTGGTAATCGATTAGCAATAGCAATAGACACATATGAATAAACAATGTCATTTAGAGTGAGTGAGTGAGTTTGTTTTTGGCCGCTTTTAGCAATATTTCAGCATATCACGGCGGGGACACCGTAAATGGGCTTCACATTGTACCCATGTACCAATGAAGTACAGATTCTAGTACTTTTTGTTGGGTTGAGTCTCATTTAGGATTCGAACCCACACCCTCAGGCATATAATCGCCAGTACACAATGTCAGCCGCCTAACCCGCTCACCCACCGCGGCTTGGGACTCAACCCAACAAATAGACAAATAGATAAATAGATAATCACCCTTAGCTGTATCACTTTTAAACGCCATCCAAATGCGTAGTGAAACGTTTGTTTAATAGTTTTACAATATACGATCACGACGAACACAACACAGCATCTCACATGTTCCAAAATAACGTTGACACCTTCATCAGTATCATCAAGAATCAGGGGCGGTGGGGTAGCCTAGTGGTTAGAGCGTTGGCTCGTCACACCGAAGGCCCGGGTTGGATTCTCCACATGGGTACAATATGTGAAGCTCATTTCTGGTGTCCCCCGCCCTGATATTGCTGGAATATTGCTAAAAGCGGCGTAAAACCCAACTCACTCACTCACTCATCAAAAATCATTTTCGAAAAATGCTGAAAAACGTTGTCCTTGTAACATATGTAATATTTGAGATCGCACTTTCTTAGTAAATGGCATTGCGTAGTCATGGCATTGTGTATTCAACGCTGTCCTTAATGAACAACAACAAACTTCCAAACCAATATCGACCCGTGAAGATCCGGGGTAGAATAAGTCTTCAGCAACCCATGCTTGCCACAAAAGGCGACCCGATTATTTACAGACCGCCGCCATATAGCTGGAATATTGCTGAGTGCGGCGTAAAACTAAACTCACTCACTCCAAACCAATATCACTAAGTCATCTCAGTAAATGGCGTATGATCAGATACGCGTGTAAAACTAAATCTCATAATGTCGATAAACTGCCATTTGCACTGAACACACGATAGGTCATTCGCGTGCGATACAATTATGAATTTCATACCCGTGAATGTCATGTGAAGCATGTTAGACACTGCCTGGCGTTTTTGTGTTATTGAATATAAACTGTCATATTTCATAAATAAATTTATATTTGTATCGCTTTCACATGCTTGTCCCGATCGTTTTAGCATCTCGATCATTTAATATATTTCACATCGATTACAATAAACGTTCGGTACCTATTCAACACCATAGCCTTGTGTCACCACAGTGTACATCTCTCTTATAATTATGTAGCACAGAATTGTTCTCGCTCATGCGAGTAATCTGATTGGATGGCTACTTTTAGTTATTTGTTCGAAAAGGGCTGAAACCGAGGACATATATCGTTTAGAACTGAGAGATATTACGAGGATAAGCGAGAATGCTTAGTCAGATGTAAAACTATTTTCTAGTCGAATAACAAAATTCTTTAAGCGACATTATTCGATAACTCAAGTTAAAATCCGCGCCTGATTATGGGAGTGAAATATGGGATACTCATGTATATGGTTCAAAAGAAGTTAAAGAAAATCCTAATTTTCAACATGACTATATTTAATCTGTCATGCCATGTCAGGCGCGTAGCAAGACAATTTTTTCGTGTAAGCCCGATAGGTTGCAAAGTTTTATATTTACATTGTAGATAGTATTGAGGGCTCTCATTTTTATGAGACCTGAAGTGTTAACGTTTGACGTTTGATGATTTCAATAACTTCAAACTGTTGAACATTATCTTAGAAATATTTTGAAATCATAAGGAGAACTATGTAGTCTATATGATTCATAGAGGGATTACCATTTTTAAAATTGTTCTGATAACGTGTTTGTAGGTATTTTTGGCAAGAATTGACAAAAATCACGTGTAAGCCCGGGCTTTTTGTGATAATGGTAGCTTCGCCCCTGCATGTAATGTCACGACAGATGAATTGTAATCATATGAAAAAGTAAGCAGCAAACATGAAACGACATATGTGCGTAACGACATGGAACATATCGACCTGTTAGCTGTGGTATACAACAGCCTAGACACTCTCACAGTCCCTGAACCGCTTTATTGTAACTGCTGCTAAGCCCCTTCTGCAACGCTAAAGTGAGTGAGTGAGTGAGTTTAGTTTTACGCCGCTTTTAGCAGTATTCCAGCAACATCACGGCGGGGACACCAGAAATGGGCTTCACACATTGTACCCATGTGGGGAATCGAGCGACGCTAAAGCCCTAAATGAAGTAGATCTAGATATCTGAATCTCCTTCCTTACTGGGACACCTTTTCAATTTAAATCCTTTGCGCCATCCCACACACAGCATGGCAGTCTTGCTTGGCTACACTATATGTACATGTATTTCAATACTATCAACTCAAGAGCAGGAGTAGTCTGTCTCGTTGACCGGGAACCACAATATTTTCCCTTCCGCCAAGCCCTTTCTGCAATAAGCTCTAAACGAAGCAAGTGTAGATTTCCTCAAGTTCTCCCATCTCTGGGGTTCCTTTTCAATATAAAAGGCATTGTTTGTATCAAACTTATATCTATTCAGAGACTAAGCGTCAGTCTACCACCTGCCGCACACCTGCTGCTGCACAACGCGAGGTCACGTACGTGCTTAAAAGTCGATATCAGCACGCACACTCTCAAATTGATTTTAAATTAATTTGAGTGTGTGCAGTCATCCGATTTGTTGACCCTGCTGTCGAAATTAATAAGTGTCGCATTTATCATATATCATAGTTTAATATCAACCAGAAATTCGATTTTCTTCGCACTGCCATACCTAGGCGCTTTATTAGCCAAATTTAGATAGTGTTTCATCTACATTCACAATCATAAATTGCATAAAATCGTTGAAATCGTTTACATGTTAAATGTTATACTTCGACAAATGCAAAAACAATAATAAATAAACAACAATCCTCACACTTACAGACTTAACTGCCCTTTCGTAGAAAAGGGTCGGGTAAGTGAGCGGCGTAAGGATACATGCTGTTGACTGTCAGACTCGATTATTTACAGACCGCCGCCATATAGCTGGAATATTGCTGAATATTTAAAATCAGCTGATCGTATTTAGTAATGTTTCAAAATAGGTTTAACGTAACGGCGTTTTAAAGCAATAAAAAATTTTTTAGAAAATGACCGCTTGCTAACTAAAATGCCTTGACCCTGTGAACAAACTCGCTTACATCGCAAACACTTGTCTGTAGACCTTTATATCATCCACAGTTGGGGCAACGCAAAGTTTCCGCGATCATACTTAGTTCAAATCTAAATTAATCTCAAATTTGAGATCATTAATTTTTTACACTTTACTCATTATTTCTTCTTTTAAGTTGGAGTGAGTGAGTGAGTTTAGTTTTACGCCGCACTCAGCAATATTCCAGCTATATGGCGGCGGTCTGTAAATAATCGAGCCTGGACCAGTCAATCCAGTGATCAACAGCACGAGCATCAATGTGCGCAATTGGGAACCGATGACATGTGTCAACCAAGTCAGCGAGCCTGACCACCCGATCTCGTTAGTCGCCTCTAAACGACAAGCATGGGTTACTGAAGATCAATAGTTTAACCCGGACCTTCACGGGTCTTTAAGTTGGAAAGTAGGACCTCTCTTTAAACATATTCAAAGTCTCCCTGGCTTTGATTTAGTCAGACGATTTACTCAGAGAAAACTTTACAAAACAATCAGTGTATATTGGGACAATTCCAATGAAAACTACGACCTTTGCCTATGTTTTTTTTGCATTGGCAACAGGCGGGTGACATTATACTCAATAGAGTTATCCCCCTTACTGTAAACAAAACGAAGCGGCTGCTTCAACAAAACAAAAGAGCAGTAATCCACAAAATGGTTAAATTAAGCGTAGTTATTTATCACAACTACCAAAGTGGTTATGTTTACGTTGGTGATCCCTGTGTGAAACATAAAACTCGGCATTTATACCCCACTCGAGAAAGGAAGGACGAAGGATCGTCGAGTAATCTTCGAGTAATTTTCACCACTGATTATTATACAGAGATACCTTACATGAATGTATTTCATCTGGTTGTTAACTCCAGATAAAATATACACACAAAAATATCACAATTAAACCTTTTCAACATAACCAAGGTACACAAATATCCGTCATGTGTGTGTCATCGTGCAAGTTGTATCAGTGAGCACCACCTGTTAACACTAAATGCATGTGCATGTCCCGTAAGGTGTCAACATCAGCAGCACAGAGAGTAATCTATATCAGACTACTCCCGTGTCGATCTGTCCATCAAATTAGCTCTCACAGCTGTGGTTTTGTGGATAGAGCGTCTACTCGGATATCGGGATGTCGGTAGTTCGATATCCCTGAGACGTTACAACATGGCATCTATTTTCCCTGGCGTTGGAGTCTGAAGGGACAAACTAAGGACTTGGCCCACTTGCAGGAAGCGATCTTACCGTTACAGTAATCGTAACTCCCATACACTAACACAGTTATATGACAGTCGTAACGCTTAGCCCGTTTTGTGGACGTCCTCCCAAAAGTTAGACGCGTTAAAACAACAAAGGTTATGGTTGGTTGCATTGAGGTTCACTACACTGTTACCTTCGTTAATTAATGAGTGAGTGAGTGAGTGAGTTGAGTTTTACGCCGCTTTTAGCAATATTGCAATATCACGGCGGGGACACCAGAAATCCAACACATTTTAACGTGGGGAAGAACCCGGGTCTTCGGCGTGACGAGCGAACGCTTTCACCACTAGGTTACCCCACCGCCCCCGTTAATTAATGGACTACTCCAAATGTACTAATATATGGATAATGACAAAACTTTATTTTATATTGTTTATGTTGGAAAGTAACTCCATTAGGTTAATGAAAACTCAAAATAATTAAAAAATCTATAATCCTGTTTTCATCAAAGTGAACATCGTAAAAACAAGGATGCAAAATCTCTGATCTCAGTATTTTATGAAACGCCGTTGCGCATTAATATACATTGGGTAACGTCCACATTCACCATAAACAATTACATTTGGTGTTTGGGGACCAACATTTAAGAACTTCCTACATGCAGTTAAATGTACATTTTCAATCTTATAAAATTTATCTATACCCCATACTTCGGCACCATACAAAAGGACTGGTTGAATTTGGGTATCAAATATTTTGAAAAATACAGAATAGTCAACATTATCTAATTTATATAAGTGGTGTAGTAGTTCTAGAAGTGTCCTTTTACCCCGAGATGATAAATCTAATATACATTTATTGACTTTACAAGAAGATGAAAAAGGAATACCTAGATATCTATATGAACCAACTGTTAAGACACGTTCACCTTTATAAAACCATTTCTCGTTTCTCGCTAAGGGTCCACCTCTTCTAAAAACAACAATTTTAGTTTTCTCTAGATTAACTGTCAACATTAATATTCTGACTAATATCTCGTTCGTGTATGGGACAGGTTCATTATATCAGTGGGTAAGACTAGGTTGTAATCACAGTCACGCCTGATTGATTTGTCTGACAATTGGGACGTCTAACTTTTGGGAGTAAACCGTTTTGTGCAAGACGTTTATTTCCCCCTGCCTTTCGCTGGACTCTCTGAGGTCAAGTCAAGGACTGGGCCCACTTGCCCAAAACGATCTTAGTGTTACAGAGATCGTAACTCCCATACTCTAACACATTTAATATAGTCGTAACGCTAAGACCGATTTGTACAAGCCAATTATTTTCCCTACCTTTCGCTCGACTCTAAGAGGGCAAGCCATGGACTGAGTCCACTTGCAGGGAGCGTTACAACGACCGTAACCACTATAGCGCAGACTTACGATAGTCGTAACGTTAAGACAACTTTCTGAGTGAGTGAGTGAGTATGGTTTTACGCCGCTTTTAGCAATATTCCAGCAACATCACGGCAGGGGACACCAAAACCGGGCTTCACACATTGTACCCATGTGGGGAATCGAACCCGGGTCTTCGGCGTGACGCGCGAACGCTTAAACCACTAGGCTACCCCACCGCCCCCTCAAAATAATTAAAAATCTATAATCCTGTTTTCATCAAAGTGAACATCGTAAAACAAAGATGCAAAAATCTCTGATCTCAGTATTTTATGAAACGCCGTTGTGCATTTATATACATTGGGTAACGTCCACATTCACCATAAACAATTACATTTGGTGTTTGGGGACAAACATTTAAGAACTTCTTACATGCAGTTAAATGTACATTTTCAATCTTATAAAATTTATCAATACCCCATGCTTCGGCACCATACAGAAAGGACTGGTTGAATTTGGGTATCAAATGTTTTGAAAATACAGTACAGTCAACATTATCTAATTTATATAAGTGGTGTAGTGCTTCTAGAAGTGTCCTTTTACCCCGAGATGATAAATCTAATATACATTTATTGAATTTACAAGAAGATGAAAAGGAATACCTAGATATCTATATATATGAACCAACTGTTAAGACACGTTCACCTTTATAAAACCATTTCTCATTTCTCGCAAAGGGTCCACCTCTTCTAAAAAGAACAATTTGAGTTTTCTCTTGATTAACTGTCAACATTAGTATTCTGACTAATATCTCGTTAGTGTATGGGACAGGTTCATTATATCAGTGGGTAAGACTAGGTTGTAATCACAGTCACGCCTGATTGATTTGTTTGACAATTTTTGGTGTCCCCTGCCGCAATGTTGCTGGAATAGTGCTAAATTGGCGTAAAACTAAACCGACTCCTAAATAATTCCAACCCACCCCCATCCCAACACACACGTGCGTGCACGTCCCCTTTATTTGTGCAGTAAAACTGTTTAATATTTCCAAAAATTCCAAGGAAGATTAGGGCTAAAATGTGATGTGTCGGCGTCAGTTAGGGACTATAGACGCCAAGGTAGTTGTACAGTACAATTCATGTTACCAGCTCACGTGAAGCACACATTGAGAGAGCGATTCTCCTTTTACGTACGTTTCAATAAACTCCTCCTTTTCTCACACAGTGGAACTGATAAAGCACTGCAACATATGCTTCGCTAACCCGGACATATGTCAATACGGACCCAATAATTGTAGAGGCTGCCGACTGGACTACACATGCACCCCTTCACACTTGTGTTGGGAATTGGTTGAAATCTCACAATTGATGATTGGTTCAATACCAACGACCAATCATCGAAAAAAATTGGTTAACGTTATTTTTAGATTTTCCTATTCAGGTTGTAGTTGCAGAAAAGTAAGACTATAAAGAAAAAAACATTTCTCTGTTGTTGTTTTTTGTTTTATTTAGAAACGGCACAAATTACATTTGCAAATTTCACATCCAGTGTAAAATGATTCAGTTCCAGTGTAACATTACCTTCCCAGATTCTTCAAGAAATATTCAGTCATGACTTTTCAGAAAGTGAAGTGAGTGTTCTTAGAAATAAACACGTTTTCCGGCCCTGACAACATCCTAGATATGTTCCATCATCAAGTATTTCCGGCCCTGACAACGTCCTAGATATGTTCCATCATCAAATTATTTCAGGCCCATATGTCAAATCATTTCAGTATTCTGACAACGTCCTAGATACAAAGTTCCTCACCAAGTATTTCCGGCCCTGACAGCACGTAGATATGTTAGATCAATGTCCTCCCTCACAAGAGTATTTCCGGCCCTGACAACGTCCCCTAGATATGTTCCATCATCATCAAGATATTTCCGGCCCTGACAACGTCCTAGATATGTTCCATCATCAGTATTTCCGGCCCTGGACAACGTCCTGGATAGTCGTTCTGTCATCAATTGTTCCGTTTCTGGATCGTCCTAGATATGTTCCATCATCAAGGTCATTTCCGGCCCTGACAACGTCCTAGATATGTTCCATCATCAGGTATTTCCGGACCTGACAACGTCCTAGATATGTGTTCCATCATCAAGTATTTCCGGCCCCTCGATAACGTCCTAGATATGTTCCATCACTCAAGCATTGAAGCCCTTTCGGCGTCCTGGATAGCATGTTCCATCATCAAGGTATTTCCGGCCCTGATACCCCATCATACAAGTATTTTCCGGCCCTGATGCAAATGTCCTAGATAATGTTCCATCATTCCAAGGTATTTCCTGGATATGTCGGCGTCAATTAGGGATATACGTCCTAGATATGTTCCATCACAACAAGCATTTTCAGGCCCTGACAACGTCCTAGATATGTTCCATCATCAAGTATTTCCGGCCCTGACAACGTCCTGGATATGTTCCATCATCAAGTATTTCCGGCCCCTGACGAAGCGTCCTAGATATGTTCCATCATCAAGTATTTCCGGCCCTGATCCGGCTATCCTGGACCAATGTTCCATCACAACGTCAGATAAGTCCATCATCGAAGTATTCCGGCCCTGACAAGCGTCCTGGATAATGTCATCAAGCATTTCCATCGATCAACGTGTTCCGTATCATTACGACAAGTATGTTCCATGAGGTAACCGGCCCTGACAACGTCCTAGATATGTTCCATCATCAAGTATTTCCGGCCCTGACAACGTCCTAGATATGTTCCATCATCAAGTATTTCCGGCCCTGACAACGTCCTAGATATGTTCCATCATCAAGTATTTCCGGCCCTGACAACGTCCTAGATATGTTCCATCATCAAGTATTTCCGGCCCTGACAACGTCCTAGATATGTTCCATCATCAAGTATTTCCGGCCCTGACAACGTCCTAGATATGTTCCATCATCAAGTATTTCCGGCCCTGACAACGTCCTAGATATGTTCCATCATCAAGTATTTCCGGCCCTGACAACGTCCTAGATATGTTCCATCATCAAGTATTTCCGGCCCTGACAACGTCCTAGATATGTTCCATCATCAAGTATTTCCGGCCCTGACAACGTCCTAGATATGTTCCATCATCAAGTATTTCCGGCCCTGACAAACGTCCTAAGATATGTTCCATCATCAAGTATATCCGGCCCTTCCATGTTCATCAAGTATTTCCGGCCCTGACAACGTCCTAGATATGTTCCATCATCAAGTATTTCCGGCCCTGACAACGTCCTAGATATGTTCCATCATCAAGTATTTCCGGCCCTGACAACGTCCTAGATATGTTCCATCATCAGCATTTCCGGCCCTGACAACGTCCTAGATATGTTCCATCATCAAGTATTTCCGGCCCTGACAACGTCCTAGATATGTTCCATCATCAAGTATTTCCGGCCCTGACAACGTCCTAGATATGTTCCATCATCAAGTATTTCCGGCCCTGACAACGTCCTAGATATGTTCCATCATCAAGTATTTCCGGCCCTGACAACGTCCTCAGATATGTTCCATCATCAAGTATTTCCGGCCCTCGTCCCCTGACAACGTCCTAGATATGTTCCATCATCAAGTATTTCCGGCCCTGACAACGTCCTAGATATGTTCCATCATCAAGTATTTCCGGCCCTGACAACGTCCTAGATATGTTCGATCACCAAGTATTTCCGGCCCTGACAACGTCCTAGATATGTTCCATCATCAAGTATTTCCGGCCCTGACAACGTCCTAGATATGTTCAATCATCAAGTATTTCAAACTCTATTACAGCAGTTCCAAAATCGTTTGTGTTTGATTATGAGAAAATGTGATCGATTGCTTGGTCGTTTGGCCACTGAGACCAATCTTCGATTATTTCAATTAATCAGACACCCACCCTTCACAAACATACACCCTCTGGATCCGCCTATGTTTAGTTTGTTGTTTAACGCCGCACTCAGCAATATTCCAGCTATATGGCGGCGGTCTGTAAATAATCGAGTCTGGACCAGACAATCCAGTGATCAACATCATGAGCATCGATCTACGTGTTCAGTATCAAAATTACGAAAGACTGATTGACTGTATTTCCCACTCAATGCTTATTCAATTCAATTCCAACACAAGTGTGTGGTTGACACAGAATTGGTTTGGTTTGGTTGTTGTTTTACGCCGCACTCAGCAATATTCCAGCTATATGGCGGCGGTCTGTAAATAATCGAGTCTGGACCACACAATCCAGGGATCGACCGAATGAACATCGATCTACGCAATTGGGAACCGATGACATGTAAGTCAGCGAGCCTGACCACCCGATCCCGTTAGTCGCCTCTTACGACAAGCATGGGTTATTGAAGATCGATTCTAACCCGGACCTTCATAGGTACGACAAGAATGCGTAAAGGGGATATATGGACTATTGACAGTGAAAAGTAGGTGTGTGAAACATTAAATAAGGCGATATATGGATGATTAGAAAGCAAAGGGGATAGATGAACTATTGGAGTGAGTGAGTGAGTGAATTTAGTTTCACGCTGCACTCTGCAATATTCCACCTATATGACGGCGATCTGTAAATAATCGAGTCTGGACCAGACAATCCAGTGATCGACAGCATGAACATCCATCTACGCAGTTGGGATACGATGACATGTGTCAACCAAGTCAGCGAGCCTGACCACCCGATCCCGTTAGTCGTCTCTTACCACAAGCATGGGTTACTGAAGATCAATCCAATCCGGACCTTCACGGGTGATGAACTATTGGAAAGGTAGAGCGGATGGATGAACCTTTACGAACTATTTCAGTCGATTTGGTTTGCAGATTCAATATTTAAAAGACGACAATGCTGTACAAACACTTTCCTGTATATAAGATTTCTTTTAGATATTTTCCCAGTAGTTTAACTTCAAATCGCGCCCTTTTATCGCCAAGGAACGTGTTCTATAGATTTACGTCAAATTATTGGCTTTAAAAATCTCTACAAGTTGATATATGTTTTTATCACAAGTCATTGATATAAGCCTCGTGTCATATAACTTGTAAATATGTAAAACCCAATTTTACCCGAACCCGCTGGACCCCCACAAGCGACAGCTGTGCTCAACATACATCCATATGAAGCACAGATGTAGACTTGCACAAGTCTCTATGGTAAAAATTAATAGTTTAAATGATAATTTCTAAATAAAAATAATAAACAACAGACTGTGTCCTGTACTGTCCGCCTATCTAGACTTGCCTCTTCGAGGGATAGAATTACTATACCATGGGCTCAGGATTCAGTACAACCTTAGAGCAAGGCTAGCCCAGATGGTGCAACCTTCGACACGTATCAACAACTCGGCAGAGTGGTAGTATTGTTGAAGTCATAAGCATGGTGGTGGTGGTTGAATTGGGTTTAACGTCGTGCTTGAGAATATTTCGCTCATATGACGACGTGCATGCGTGTGTATGTGTATGTGCGGCTGCTTGTACTAGCCCAGACTTAAGCTGGTTTTAAAGTGCTAGCCCACTGAGATACCATGCCGCAGTGAAGCATGAATACCCCACCCAGACACATTATACTGACTCCGAGCCGACCAGTCCTTGCTGTACCCATGAATGCCGAGCGCCAGGCACATAAGCATGGAATAATCATTTGACAATATTTACTTAAGTGGTTATGAATCAGTCAGAACGTGAAGTAATAATGCCATGCACGAAACTGCTGTTAAAGCGAAAGGCCAAACTGTGTCCGGTTACAGTCCGGTGTGGGACGGGGGCTGCTGTAAGGTGAGGGGCGTGGTTTTGGGTGGATATATGGGTGGGCTATATCGTGGATACGTGGAACAGAATTAAGGGTGGGGATGAAGGGCGTGGTGGGTGGCTGGGGAACCTGCTAGAGGAGTGGGGTTAACTTGTGGAAGAACAAGAACAGAACTAAGGGTGGGGATGAAGGGCGTGGTGGGTGACAGGGGCACCTGATAGAGCGGGTGGGGCTGACGTGTGGAAGAACAAGAACAGAACTAAGGGTGGGGATGAAGGGCGTGGTGGGTGGTAGGGGTACCTGATAGAGGCAGGTGGGGCTGACGTGTGGAAGAACAAGAACAGAACTAAGGGTGGGGATGAAGGGCGTGGTGGGTGGTAGGGGCACCTGATAGAGCGGGTGGGGCTGACGTGTGGAAGAACAAGAACAGAACTAAGGGTGGGGATGAAGGGCGTGGTGGGTGGTAGGGGCACCTGATAGAGCGGGTGGGATTAACTTGTGGAAGAAGAAGAACAGAGCTAGGGGTGGGATGAGGGGCGTGTTGGCTGACAGGGAGACGTGATAGATGGAGTGTGTGGGGGTGGGGGGGGGGGGTGGGGTGGGGTGTGTGTGTGTGTGTGTGTGTTGAGGAATAAGAACGGAACTCAGAACTAAGATTAGGGATGAAGGGCGTGGTTCGTGACAGGCTCATACGACGGTGTCAGAAGAGAGGAATTTCTTTTTTCGACAAAACCTCTATTTACGAAAACACAGCGCGAACTGGTTGCCTGGTTACTCCCTCATGTGCTATTCAGATGTGTAACAGCTAAAGATTGCAGGGCATGTGGTTTTTGTCAGGACAAGGTAAATACAAAGCAAAGTCGGGGGTATATCGTGACTGGCATTCGTGCTGAAGGCGACTACATACGCCCAACTGACCACCTCCATGTGTCAAAAAATAGCCCGTGTATACTAAAAGTGCACAGTACAAAATAATCAGTTTTTAATAGACTAGGGGACTAAAGTTATAATATTTGGCCATTAATATTTGACAATCATGAATATATAGTTTTTATCAAGAAAGAAACACGAAAAGGGTCCCAGTTAACCATCCAACGGCTTAAACAGCTTTTTTGTGATAGGTTGTATATCTTTCTTGTTTGTTTATCATACGATGTATATCTATTGCTGTTCGTTGTACAACTGACTAAAGATAATTATTTCTTTGTTTTATAACTGATAAATAATCTATTGGTAACTCCAGCCTTAACCATATTTCGCTGAATCCAATGTCCACCCTCAAAGCATATTCACCTGAGAACTTCCATAGCGGAAAGAAACAAGATATTTTACCATTGAAAGAAGCGTACGGAGCTTGATGGGGATTGATGGATGCTAATTGATCTTCAGCAACCCACGCTTGCCGTTAGAGGCGACTAACGGGATCGGGTGGTCAGGCTCGCTGTCTTGGTTGACACATGTCATGGTATCCCAATTGCGCAGATCGATGCTCATGCTGTTGATCACTGGATTGTCTGGTCGAGACTCGATTATTTACAGACCGCCGCCATGTAGCTGGAATATTGCTGAGTGCGGCGTAGAGACTAAACTCACTCACTCATTCTATCCCACTAGAGTAGATCAAGGCAGTCTGATTTAAGACTATCTATTATGGGTATCTGTGCACAGTGATGTATATCCTTCTGCGCCGTACTGTACCAGATCGTCTCAGGAGCCTGCCAGAAAATGAATCGGACGTGATCCTACTAATATTGTCCGGATGATGGTAACCTTTGCTATCGATCACCAGTCTCACTTGGTTTACCAGGCTGGTTTTATTTCACGCTACTGAGATCTATCGGGAATATGTCTGAGGATTAACAACAATAGGATTGCCCGATTAATCAGGTCCTAGTTCCACAACGTTATCGTAGGGCTGCAACAGTCTAAGTCCATGAAAGTTGAGATTACCTACCTGCCAGATGCAAGGTTTGAAATCTTTCATTTATTTTTTTTACGGATTTTCTTACCAAACTACGAGTCGGTTGGTCGCAGAAAAGGAAAATATCGTCTTTGAAATATTTTTTACTGATTTGTTCAAAATGTTTAGTAGGTTGGTACGGACTGACTGGCTGACTGAGTATAGTTTTACGCCGCTTTTAGCAATATTCCAGCAACATCACGGCGGGGACACCAGAAATGGGCTTCACACATTGTGCCCATGTGGGGATTCGAACCCGGGTCTTCGGCGTGAAGGTTGCTTGGTGCGGAAAGTAGATGGATGTTTTAAGATAATTAAACGGGTTTTAAGCATAGGATTTTAAATAACATATTTATATTGATGGCGACAATAAAGGGATTGGTGTTTTCGACATTTTACGCATTTCTGGGCGGCTAAACACTAAAGATAACACTGCTTTGCATATTTTTATATTGTGTTTTCAATATCATGGATTCGGTGTATTCGTAAACCAAGTTTTGAAAAGGTCTGGATTTATGAGATTTACGTCGTACGATATAACTCTATCCGATCCACTCAGCCGCCTTTGGTGTTCACCGCCACATCGTGCTCGTGAGTTTCACAATGCGTCAACCAGTTCACAACCCACTATCACTTTCCTCCCACTCTAACCCAACACAAGAGATATCCTGATAACAGATTAAAGCTTGTCCCCAACACAAACAAAAGCCATTGCGCAATCATCCACCTGACATGGCAGTCTTGCTTGATTATACTATCTGACTATGTATAATTCAATACTATGGACTCGAGAACAGGGTTAGACTGTCTAACAGTCCCTGAACCACATTATTTTTCATTCTGCCCAGTCCTCTCTGCAATGTTAAAGCCCTAAATGAACGAAGCAAGTCTATATTGCCTCAGATTCTGAAGCTTCCATCTCAGTGGGGTTCCTTTTCAATACAAAGGAAGTGTTTGTTACTATTGAAATTATGTACATTCAGAGCATTAGTCTAAGAACCATGGTTATGCTAAACTAACGTTTTTTCCTGAAAATGCATAATTTCGACAGAAACAACAAATAACCGCATTTGAGCAGAAAAAGGAGCCCAAATGATATGGCAGATCCTAAATCTATGAGAAATCTAAACTTGCAGTAACAGCGATATTACATGAAGGGCTGGGTGATCGATAAGATAATGTGGTTCAAGGACTGTGAGACAAACTTGAAAAATATGAACAAATAGGCTTTCTATTCTCCCCACACAAGACAATAGATGGGTCAAGCGGATACAGGGTTTGGACAGAGACCATATACTGGTCTCTGGTTTGGTGAAAAACGCATTCTTTTAGCAATTCCTGTTTATTGATGGCACGTGTTCGAAATATGGATGAAGACACATAACAAAAAATCGTTAGTGTTGTTATAAACGTTTTAGATTGTCCGGTATACATAATTCCCCAAATACATAAATATCTTGGTAATTCTACAAAGAAGAGGGGTGGGGTGTTGCACACATTCAGAGCCTGACATTTTTACCTCTCATTCGTCCAATTTCCTGTAAAACTTATCAACGCAGCAATCCTCAAAAACGTGTTCTTGCTACTGAATAATGTAATATTGAACATATACATATTCTGATATCTGTTTCGTAGTTAATCACAACAAAGTTCCCAATGTGAAAATCAGAGAAAACAGATCAAGGAAACGAAGGGCCCCCATGTAGACCCTCAGTCGTGTTATCGCTTGCACAGATTAAACAAAGTCTACTTACTTAGGCTGCCACTTCCCGCGTCTGTCGTGATTTATTGTATTTGGGTCTCCATCCGGGGTAGACATGGTCTCCTCTGTCCGTCAGTGTAGTGTCCTGGATGTCCGAGAGTGGACCCGACGATATGAGCGGTCACCCCGCTCACAAATAACAGAATGGGCTCGTTTTAAATCGGGGATTCCCCGCAGCGTGGCGAAGGCGGAGTACCAGGATCCAAGGGAAGTCACTCTGGTTTGTTGACATTGCAACACAAAGATCAAGCTCGAGACGTGCAGCGGTAGCGCGCTCTCATTCCAATTTATGACGACCGCGAAAGCTGATTGGTTGAGGTATTAAAGAACCACTAAACTTTGTTTTTTGTTACTCTTTTAACCATTACATATGAAAGATTTGTGGTTAGTCTTATGCGGAACACCAAATTTATTCTTTAAAAACTTGTGGTTAATTAATACCGAGCGATTAAAAGTGGCCAAAAAGTCGCCTGCTTCCCTCTCGCCCGCCAACGAAACCACAGACAGGTTACGTAACTCTGTCGCCAGAGCACTGCAGTGACGTCATATGAGGAACGATTTTCAGTTAGTTGTATAGAAAATGTGTAGCACGCTCGTCATTTTGATGATTTCTCGACATCAACGACGACATGCCGAATCGTTGCTTTGTCGTCAATTGCTCCTAGGGGTCGGGCGATGGTGTCCCCATGCACAGATTTCCACAGGACCCCGCAGTTCGTGCTAAATGGGTTATGTTTGTGAGTGCGAAGCGAGCGTTGTGGAAGCCTGAAACGATATCTTACGTGTGTTCAGATCGCTTCACGGAAGTTAAAGAATCAAAACTACTTACTAGTTGTAGTAAAATATGCATATGATTGATGACCATAAAGATTTTCTATGACACAACTTGTAACATAACGATTTCTTCCTCGGAAGTGAGGTTGTGGTCGAAGTAACAATAATATTGTAAGTAATATCATATTGACACCGACCTCGCTGCCCCGAGAGAAATTGTTATGATATACGCTATGTCATGCAAAATCCTATTGGCCATCAATAAAATACATATTTTACTACCAGTAGAAAGTAGTTTTGATTTTGTAACTCGGTGAAAACAAACCTAAATACCATTTATCCTCAGACTGGCGGATGTTCCCGACAGGTCGCCGCCATTTTTAAAAATAAAAAAATCTGTTAGAATTAATGAGATTATAGTTTGTTTTCATCAAGTTAGAAAATCAGGACTACTTTCTACTCGTTGTTAAATATGTATTGGAATCATAACCAAACGGATTTTGCATGACACAACTTGTAACATAACGATTTCTTCCACGGAAGCGAGGTGGGGGTCGAAGTCACAATACTGCGCGATAGGTTTCTTGCTACATTCCCATGGTTAATGTCCACTCACCAGTATGTAGATACTAGTCAATGTGCGTCTTTATATTTGGTCTTATAATCCTTAGTTTATTATCACACTTGTATGCATTTTGAAACTAAATAAAAAGCAGACGATCTGCTGATACTTATAGTGAATTTATAACAGAACTGTAATATCTAGACATTTTATAGTTTGCCATTGTGAATCATAATTCGCACACACACCCTAGTGCATGTTGTCTGTCTCATTACACTTCACGGCGAAAACAATGATTCTGTTGAATGCTACGACAAATGAATAAAAACAAAATGCAAATATTAAAATTAAAACAGATTAAAGTTATAGGAACAATATCAGGCCATTACCTTGTTTGAGGAATGTATCCATCAATATCCACAAAACTGTTCCAAATGATGTGTCTTTTAACAGTTTAATATACGAAAAAGTGATAAAACTTTTCAGGTATTGGTGTATAGTCTCATTGGTCACCCAAGATAGCACACCTGGCAACTAATTGCATAATGTCCGCCTTTCTTTAAAAACAGTAATTTAGTTAGCCAATAATGGGCAATCAATCAATGTATTGCCGGTTAATCCTTTGAAAGAAGGACGTTGTTTATACGCAGACACCGACACGACAGAGTGTATTCAGTATAGATTAGTAAATCTACATACATAAACACTACCTTTTGACAATTCCGCTGTGTAAGATAAAAGTAATTAATCAATCAGCGTGTTATCGGTTAATCCTTTGATCGATGTTTATAATGTTGAATATTTACTCCAGACACAAGAATTGCCAAATGGGAACCTTTGTCGGGTAATCTAAGTGTGTTACCACTAATTATACCTGTTATAAATTCATTAACTGACCATCAAGTGAATGATGACAAATAACATGTGTAGGTTTATACCACCTAACACGGGTTACAACGAGGGAGTATTAATTGCTGTATTGCATGTGAAAACTTATGGGCCGACACTGTTTTGAGAATACAAACAGATTTTTACATGACATGATTAAATATCGAGGTAAAACAACACTGAAATGGGATCAATTTGGATCAGTCATTATACAAATAGGGCCTAACGACACCAATCAATTGTGACAGAAGCGTCTACGAAAACAAGTTGTAACTCGGAAACTAGGCAAAGCAGGAGACAAAATTAAATGACAGTAGATTGTGAGAACATATAGCTTTCATTTTCCACAAAAATTGTCACGATTTCAGGTTTATACAAGCCTGTAAACACGATAATTTACCCCTTAAAATGTAGATGAATTCTGCATCGTGTGCACTGTTGTCAAAAAGGTCGATTTAAGTCAATTTACGGTCGAAATGAGTAGTTTTAATGACGGGGCTTCATTTATAACGATGCCAGTTAGTGATTTATGTATTTGTACCCCTTAGGGTTTATGTGACCTTTAAGCAATGGCCGTTACAATTCATGTAATTAACCGACGAGAGAATTGGTCGACTGTGCTAGACTGTGTATACGTTTACAAGAAGTAGCTGGAGGAGAGCAAGACGCCAGCGCAACTTCCTGAATGATATCGAGGTTAAGTGGGCGTCTGCAGGACATCCTTTATCCGGAATGCCACTTACAGAGCCTGACATCCGGGGAACTAAAAGGGTGCTGACATACTCCTTGTACATGTTTAGCATCGTTAGGGTGTTGCCCGTGACAGGCAGGTGTGCGCCTGTTCCAGGGGTCTGGTCGGAAGAGCCATGGGTGTATTTGGTATAGCCAGACTTACAAAGGGCTGCGAATTCTTTATACGTTATATT
Source organism: Haliotis rubra (assembly GCF_003918875.1). Taxonomy (NCBI): domain Eukaryota; kingdom Metazoa; phylum Mollusca; class Gastropoda; order Lepetellida; family Haliotidae; genus Haliotis; species Haliotis rubra. The sequence goes on along the minus strand of NW_025765525.1, from coordinate 677,805 downwards.
GTTGTTTAACGTATCGGGAATATTACAGCTAATATTCCATACCGATTGCGGCCTACAACCGGGCAAACCAGTGATTGGTTATATAAGCACAGAATCCTGCCAATAGAGTAGACAGACGGTCTCTGTCTGTCTGTCTGTCTGTCTGTCTGTCTCTCTCTCTCTCTCTCTCTCTCTCTCTCTCTCTCTCTCTCTCTCTCTCTCTCTCTCATTAGACACATATCTAAAGAATACTGACGAAATGACGGATATTACGTACTGTCGTTTGGACAGGCAGACAGACAGACAGATAGTGTATTAAAGTCTCACCTCACAAGCGCATAATAACTGTACTTTCTAGGTTACGAGTAACTATTAGCTAAGAATATATACACATAGAAGTTATCAAATGACGAAGAACAATAATAAATACATCAGTAAGATGTCATAAAGTATACGTATACATATGCAATATAAAACCATTACCTATTACCATATAAAATTTGCTTCCACTTCTGAAGTTAAAGCGTGCAGGTTTTGGCAGAATGTAAAACAATGTTCGGATTGGCTGAGATGAAACTAACTTTCTGTATATCTGTAAAATCATTAAAAGTATCACAGCTATTTGAACATTTACTTAGGAGGGTAAAACGTATATCAGTTTGCCAACTGGCTCTCAACCTCTTCTGGGCTTTGGCACAGGTGTGAAAATCCAGATAAAAACCTTCGATAAGAACCGATCGTGGTGTATGGAACTTAAACATTTATAGAACTTTACGACGCTTCTCCATTGTCTCACACACGGTGGAATCCATCCCATATCACCAACCAAGGTTGCATTTGGCACGTATTTGTTGAGTCCCATATAGAACCGCATGGCTCGATTATGTAAAACATTAACAGCTGGCACATTGTATTGGCCACAGATTGCCGCTCCATATTCAACTAAAGACCAGACCATAGATTCGCAGAGCTTAGTGTACGTCTGGTATCTCATTCCTCCTATCACTTTGTACTTAGTTGAGTTGAGTTGAGTTGGGTTTTGCGTCACATCGGCATTATTCCAGCCATATAGTGACGAGAACAAGTTTGCATTAATACACAAATTTAAAGGCAGGCAATTTGTTAGTGACATTTCAAAGTTACAATTTATGATAGTTACATTTCACAGTTACAATTTATGATACAGTTCAGCTTCCCTCAGGTAGTTCACTATCAGATGAGCGCTCACGCGGGAGAACAGATCTTTTAGGTTTGTTGCATCATAATGTGAGTCTCTTGCAGACGATAAGTCCACGCATTCAAGCAGAATATGCTTGATGGTGAAAACCTCATCGCAAGAGACACACATGGGGGTCCATCCCCATCCGTTTTCAGCAGATAGTCATGAGTAAATCGGCTGTGGCCAATACGACATCGTCGTAAAATTACCTCATCACGTCTTGACTGACAACCCAAGTAGGTATAACCAATTGTTGGTTTCAATTCATACAGTTTATTTCTTCCTACTTGAGTGTCCCATCGTTTTTGCATGAGGTCCCGAGTATAGCTTTTGATAGTGGGTTTGAAATCACTGTACGGGATCAGCAGTGGAGATAAGGGCTTGTCAAGAGCTGCTTTTGCTGCAGCATCGGCTTTTGTGTTACCTGCTATGCCGACGTGAGCCGGCAACCAGCAGAGGACGAAGTCGCATTGGGCAGTAGAGAGGTCGTTGTAAAGTTCCAAAATGTCCAGAATGATGGGGTGACTTGAAGTAACATTTTGAAGTGCTTGAAGGCAAGATAATGAATCTGTGAAAACGATGAAGTTTTGGAATGATTCTGCTGTTTAATATAGGTCAGAGCTGAAAAGATAGCTTTGGCCTCAGCAGTAAAAATGGAACTGTTGTCGGGAATCCTAGAGGAGACAGTCTTAGATCCAATGACTGTAGCACTGGCGACTTGGTCCTCATCCTTGGAACCGTCTGTGAAAATGGATCTATGGGTGTCATACTTGGAACGTAACTGGATGTATTCCTGCTGGAAAACCAAGGGATTTGTTTCAGACTTTTTGAATTTAGTGAGGGTAAGATCGATCTGTGGTTTCACCATCTGCCAGGGTGGTGAAGACAGGAGTCGGTAAGGTGCTATGCTATTGAGATCAATTTTAGCTGCAGATATGTGTGGTTGAATTCTGATTCCAAGTGGTGGAACCAGGCTTGGCAGTTTAGGAAACAGGTTTTCATAGAGAGGGTTGAAAACACAATTGTATGCTGGATTGGACTGATTTGAACGTAGTTTAGTGATATACTTCAGTGAAAGTTTAATGCGGCGTTGTTCAAGGGAAGGTTCGTTAGCCTCTGCATATAGACTGTCTACCGGAGAGGTGCTAAAAGCTCGCAGGCAGAGCCTCCGGCCTTGGTGGTGGATAGAATCTAATTTTTCTAAATTGCTTTTGCAGGCTCCACCATAAACAATGGAGCCGTAGTCTAGTTTTGAGCGAACCAAAGATCTGTACAAGTGAAGGAGGGTAATCTGATCCCCCTCCCCACTCTGTATTTGAAACGACTTTTAGTAAGTCCAGAGCCTTCAAGCACTTGGTTTTCAAATATTTTATGTGTGGCAAGAACGTCAGGTGGCGGTCGAATATGAGTCCCAGGAATTTGGCCTCTTCTACTACCTTGATGGGAGTACCATCTAAAGATAGGTCTGGATCCTTGTGTGGTCTGTATTTACGACAAAAGTGAATACAATTTGTTTTGGATTTTGAAAACTTAAAGCCATTTTCATTGGCCCATTTTTGGATTTTGTTAAGGCAGAGTTGTAGCTGCCTTTCTATTGCGTGCATGTTCTTACCACGACATGAAATATTGAAATCGTCTACGAAAAGGGACCCATCAACACAACTGTTCAGGACGTTAGTGAGGCTGTTAATTTTGATGCTTAAAAGGGTGACAGACAGGATGCTGCCTTGAGGGACGCCCTGATCTTGGTGGAAATAATCAGACAATGTGGAACCTACCCGTACTTGAAATTGTCTGTTGTTTAAAAACTGAGATATGAACTGAGGTAATCTGCCCCTCAATCCAAATTCATGTAAATCTTTTAAGATACCATGTTTCCACGTTGTATCGTATGCTTTTTCTAAATCGAAGAAGATAGATACGGTATGTTGTTTGTTGACGATGGAATTTTTGATGAAAGATTCCAGACGCACCAGATGGTCAATGGTACTTCGGTTTTTCGGAAACCACATTGGAGGTCACTAAGGAGGTTATTGGTCTCCAGGTACCAGATTAATCGATTGTTGACCATGCGCTCCATGGTTTTACAAACACAGCTAGTTAGTGATATAGGACGGTAGTTTGAGGGATCGGTATGATCCCGGCCAGGTTTTGGTATAGGGATGATAATGGCGTTGTGCCACGAAGGAGGAAAGTTGCCGGTTGTCCAAATGTCATCAAATATATTGAGTAGAGTTTCCAAACTTGAATCTGGAAGGTGTTTCAGAAGCTGATAATGAATATCATCAGCTCCTGCTGTAGTGTCGTGAGCCTGCCCCAGGGCAGTACGTAGTTCATGGAGAGAAAACGTTTCATTGTAATCCTCACCATTATCAGAGTTAAAATTGACAGATTTCTTTTCTTGTTGGATTTGGTATTTCTGGAACTTGGGGTTATAGTTTGACGAGGAGGAGTGATTTGCCAAAGTTTCGCCAAGTTTGTTTGCTATTTCAACTTTATTGGTTAAGAGGGAGTCACCATCTTTGAGATGGCGAACATCAGATTTGGATCCTTTGCCCTTAATCTTTTGAATCATGTTCCACACCTTGGACATGGGTGTGCGGGAGTTGATTTTGGACACATATTTCCTCCATGACCGGCGTTTAGTTTGTTTAAATGTACGTCTTGCCCTGGCATTTGTCATTTTAACGGCATTCAGGTTATGCACAGTAGGATGTTGACGGAAGTATTTTTCCGCCTTCTTCCTATTTTTCCTAGCTTGTTTGCAGTTTGTATGAAACCATGGTTTGCGTATGTGCGGGTTTGCAGAGGACTTCGGAATGGTTTCGTCTCCAAAAGTATTTAAGAACTCAGAAAATAGTTCCATGGGATCAGGAACATTACTGAAGTTGTCCGGTATAAGCTTTTCAGAGCAGAGAGTTTGGAATAATGGCCAATTGGCCTTAGTAAAATTCCATCTTGTTGAAGGTGGTTCATCCGCGGGAGTGATACGAGTAAGAATAGTTGGGAAGTGGTCACTTCCACAGAGGTCATCGTGGACCGACCATTCAAACTCGTTTCAGAGATTAGAATCCGAAAGTGGTAGATCAAGTGCAGAGTATGTTCCAGTGGCAGGATGGAGATAGGTGTTTGATCCATCGTTGAAGATGCATAGATCATTATTGGAGAGAAAATCTTCAAGGACCTTAATATTGGTATCAGTACTCCCCCATAGAGGGTTATGGCCGCTCAGGTCGCCCATGATTATGCAGGGCTTTGGGAGTTGATTATACAAGTTCTGAATATCTGTTAGGTGGACAGTTGAGATGGGAGGAAGATAGAGTGAGCATAGTGTAAACCCTATGTTCAGAGTCATGCGGACAGAGTCCAAGCGCCAGACTTGCTGAACTTGCTGCCACCTTGCCCATTCGCCTGTAGTCTAAAATTTAGTAAACTCGTTTCATTCGCCTGTAGTCTAAAATTCAGTAAGAAAAGGTCCAAGATAGGTGTAGCTGTCTGATACCTCCAGGTCGATGTCCCCGCATAGAAAGGTAGATTCTGTTTTCGAAGTTGCCGGATTCCGGAAGTGAATAACCTTGGATTTGGTTTGATTCACAGTCATCTTGTTCTCTAGACACCACGAGTTTACACAGTCCAACATCAAGTTCCGGTTGTTCTCATTCTCAGCCAGGACAACGTCATCCGCGTAGGCAAGATCATTTACAAAGTGGTCATTGATGAAAATGTTAAAAAGAAGGGGTAATAGTAAACAACCTTGACGAAGGCCTTGTTTCACGTTGAACCACTCCGTACAGACTCCATTCAAGCTCACACAGCTGCGTTCAGAGTCATACAAAGACACAATAGCACGATACATATTGCCTTCAGTTCCATTCTCAGTTAATTTCGTCCATAAAATAGGACATTACCTGTCGTATTTTATATAGATATTTATATAGCGCACATACCCACGCACAAGTGTTTGCTCAAGGCGCTGGTGTATTTTCCCTTCGATCACTGGATGTCAATCTCAACGGCACATCGTATTATCAATCTCCCTGTCGAGTATCCCTGGGATACTGGGGAGTACCTGGTATATTTTTGTTGAAATGCTTATAACGAACAACGGTTATAACGAGTAATTAGTTGTCCCTTTGAGTGCCAAATAGTGTCAGATATCACATGTAAATAATGACATATATTCTTCAGTAACATTTCCATTATCACTGTCGTTGGCGGTGGGGTAGCCTCGTTCTCTCGTCGCGGCGAAGGTCCTGGTTTGATTTCCCACATGGGTACAGTGTGTGAAGCCCATTTCTGGTGTCCCCGCCGTGATATTGCTGGAATATTGCTAAAATCGGCGAAAATTGAACTCACTCACTCGCTCTTAAAGAACAAATATACTTTGTTTTCTTGTACTCTTTTAACTATTACATATGAAAGATTTGTGGTTAGTCTTATGCGGAACACCAAATTCATTCTTAAAAGACTTGTGGTTAATTAATACCGAGCGATTAAAAGTTGCCAAAAAAGTCGCCTGCTTCACTCTCGCCCGCCAACGAAACCACAGACAGGTTACGTAACTCTGTCGCCAGAGCACTGCAGTGACGTCATATGAGGAAGGATTTTCAGTTAGTTGTATCGAAAGTGTGTAGCAAGCTCGTCATTTTGATGATTTCTCGACATCCACCAAGACATCGTTGCGTTGTCGTCAATTGCTCCCAAGGGGTCGGGCGATGGTGTCACCATGCACAGATTTCCACAGGACCCTGCAGTTCGTGCTAAATGGGTTATGTTTGTGAGTGCGAAGCGAGCGTTGTGGAAGCCTGAAACGATATCTTACTTGTGTTCAGATCGCTTGACGGAAGTTAAAGAATCAAAACTACTTACTAGTTGTAGTAAAATATGTATATGATTCATGACCAAAAAAGATTTTCCATGACACAACTTGTAACATAACGATTTCTTCCTCGGAAGCGAGTTGTGGTCGAAGTAACAATAATACTGTAAGTAGTATTATTTGGACACCCACCTCGCTTCCACGAGATTAAATTACATTTGTGACGTCATTCCATTGTCTGTTCGCTCCATTACTTTTCAGGAATGGACCGATGTGTACCAGTTTCAAAATAAAACCTTCATTTTGTCATTTTGACATTTAATTTTGATAACAGCAATATTCCCAATACTTTGAATGTAATTTAAGTAAGGTAATATCCTCGTAACTCTCCATTCCTTAAAAATAATGTGCCTCGGCTCCATTATTTTTAAGGAATGGAGAGTTACTCGGACATTACCCTCTACGAAATTGTTATGTTATAAGCTATGTCATGCAAAATCCTATTGGCCATCAATCAAATACATATTTTACTACCAGTGGAAAGTAGTTTTGATTTTGTAACTCGGTGAAAACAAACCTAAATAGCATTTATCCTCAGACTGGTGGATGTTCGCGACAGGGCGCCGCCATTTTTGAAAATCGTAAAGTCACGGGCTTAAGTCAGTTAGAATTAATGAGATTATGGTTTGTTTCCATCAAGTTAGAAAATCAAAACTACCTTCTACTCGTAGTTAAATATGTATTTGAATCATGATCAAAAGGATTTTGCATGACAAAACTTGCGACATAACGATTTCTTCCACGGAAGCGAGGTGGGGGTCGAAGTGACAATACTGCGCGATAAATGTCTTGCTTGTTTAACGTCCACTCACCAGTATGTAGATACTAGTCAATGTACGTCTTTATATTTGGTCTTATAATCCTAATTAGTATATTATCATACTTGTAAATAACAAGCAGACGATCTGCTGATACTTATAGTGAATTTATAACAGGACTGTAATATCTAGACATTTTATAGTTTGCCAATGTGAATCATAATTCGCACACACGCCCTAGTGTATGTTGTCTGTCTCATTACACTTCACGGCGAAAACAATGATTCTGTTGAATGCTACGACAAATGAATAAAAACAAAACGCAAATATTTATATTAAAACAGATTAAAGTTATAGGAACAATGTCAGGCTATGACCTTGTTCGAGGAATGTATCCATCAATATCCACAAAAACGAGTGATATGCCATTCATCTGCAGCTGTTCCAAGTGATGTGTCTTTTAACACATCTAATATACGAAAAAGTGATGCATCGTTTCAGGTATTTCACATTGGTGTATAGTCTCATTGGTCACCCAAGATAGCACACCTGGCAACTAATTGCATAATGTCCGCCATTCTTTAAAAAAAACGTAATTTAGTTAGCCAATGATGAGCAATCCATCAATGTATTGGCGGTTAATCCTTTGAAAGAAGGACGTTGTTTTGACGCAGATTCAGAGACGACAGAGTGTATTCAATATAGATTAGTAAATCTACATACATAAACACTACCTTTTGACAAATACGCTGTGCAAGATAAAAGAGATTAATCAATGAGCGTGTTATCGGTTAATCCTTTGATCGATGTTTATAATGTTGAGAATTTACTCCAGACACGCACGCCCACCGCACAGAAAGCATCCATTTTTCTGGGCTTTTGCTGTATATTGTAATCGAAATGCTTGTTACGACTACGGCTACGACAAAGTACAATTAGGGGCCCCTTTGGGTTTGTTCTAACCAGAGTTTACAACATTTGTTAACCTAGTTGAACGTATAATACTATTGTTAATTTCATAACATTTCGTTCTTCTTTGAATGTTAATTATTTCACAACATTCATGTACGTTTTTAATTATTGACAATACTTTCTTTGGCCGACTCTGTCACAATCGGGTAAATGAAAAAAAAAACAGATTTTATCACCGCTGTGGCAATAAATGGTTAATAATATTACATGTACATTGTTTATTCTCACCCCTTGTCCTGCCATGCTGAAACTTGTTTGCTTTATATTCTTAGCAGCGGTAGTGAGTGAGTGAGTTTAGTTTTGCGCCGCACTCAGCAATATTCCAGCTATATGGCGGCGGTCTGTAAATAATCGAGTCTGGACCAGAAAATCCAGTGATCAACAGCATGAGCATTGATCTACGTAACTGGGAACCGATGACTTGTGTCAACCTAGTCAGCGAGCCTGACCACCCGATCCCGTCAGTCGCCTCTTACGACAAGCATGAGTTACTGAAGATCAATTTTAACTCGGATCTTCACGGGTAATCAAAAACATATTGTATCTTTTTAGTTCCGACCACCTACATTGGATTCTAGGCTAATGATTTCCCAAATCAAAAAAATAAAAATAACAAAAGAAGAGACCTAACGGCAAAATACATCGCATATTTTGATACACATGCTAAAACATTATTTTAAATCAACAAGTAATTTCACATTTGAAAAATTCAAAACATTGAACTTTAATTGAAGGAAGCGTTAGTAAATTCTCCCGGTCTTGCAAACCGTGATGCTCGGACGTGATGACCTTTTGACATCAGACACTGCACTTGTAGGTAACAGTAATCGTTTTCAGATTTATTGCTTCTATTGGGGATTCTGTGTCCGCAAAACAGGCACTAAGCTATTCAAGTAAATAGGAAAAAGTATAATGTTTACCGGCGTTGTGACAAAGTGAGTTACTAGGAGAGCCATGTTCACTTCACAACTCTGGTATACATTGTGCTGGAATCGCCCGAAAATGTAAATACCTATACAGACGATTTTCCCTTCAGTATAAAACTGGTAATCCTGTTAATATTAAATTTATGACGTCATATAAAAAGGCATTTTGTAGGTTCGGGTTGAAAAATCCAAGAGCAACTTCTTTTCAAAAAAGGATTCTTAGACTGGATTTGCTCCATCCTATGTGCAATGTAATTTCGGGAACACTTCAGATTTAATCTATTTTCAATTAGTCACATTTCGGGATGAAATTCAAAAACCTATTTTTAACCAATCACATAACTGGTTCGAATTTGACTCTTCTGGTTAAACCCAACCAACTTGCAGTATCAAATTCGATTTATTCCTTGTGGGTTCAGTGAAATCGTAATAGTATCCTTTGATTCCAGCTCATATTAAAATATATTTCATGTTTGATGGTTAACAATCATATCTAGTTCCCTACAGAAATGTTCCGTATCAGGAAAAAACTGATACTACTTGATACCCTTTGTTTCAGGCAAACAACAGATGTCTTCCTGCACCATATCCTGATCTTTAAACGTCCGTGTTGACGCGTGTCAGCAAGCGGAACATCCCCAGCAACATGTACTCACTGAGGACTGACTGACTGAGTTTGGTTTTACGCCGCTATTAGCAATATTCCAGCAACATCCCGGCGGGGGACACCAGAAATGGGCTTCACACATTGTACCCATGTGGGGATTCGAACCCGGGTCTTCGGCGTGACGAGCCAATGCTTTAACCACTAGGCTACCCCACCGCCCCTACTGACTGAGGAGGATATGGGGACTCATAATATATAGAAAATATGCTTCATGTGCCACAGAACTGCTTTGTTTGAATCTATGAGTTACACTGGTTCATCACTGCTTTGAACAACATCAGGATGTTAGCATTAAGAAGGACAGACCAAATCCGGGCATTAATGAACAAGGATGTCACAGAGATAAATTGCTGTGTGATCACTTCAGGTCAATATATATTGAGAGAAACAAATAGAGGATCACAGGAAAAGTCAAGCGTTCCTATATTATAGGTGGTGTAGTGGTTAGCTTGCTGGCCTCTCACACCAAAGGCCCGGTTTCGAATCCCGGTGGAGACACCAAAATTTGTTACCTTGGTCTCATACTGTGTTGTGTCCCTGGGCAAGGCACTTCGGCTGTTCAAAATGGGTACCGCATGGATTTAAGATCGCGATCTTAGCTAAGATCGCACTCTTCAACGGTGGAGGTGCGAATTTCTTAAACTCGACTCCTGTCTACAGTTGTCTGCAAGTGCGCATAGCATACTGCGCAAATAGAGAGTGATACTGGTCCCTGCACACAATACATACCTCCCTCAATCGCACTTTGCAGAATTTTCATGACAAACATTCCAAGAAATCTTCGAAGGAAACGATTACGTGGACGATAGCATATATTTTTCTACATTTTAACTGTCTTGATTTATGAATTGAGAATGTGATATTTCAACCACGGAAATACCTACCCATGTTTTATGAAAATATTGAACTGCGAAAAAATACATTCATAAATTTGGGTCTAGATTTAGTGACTTAATAATTATGAAAATTATAATAATATATCTAATATCGACAATATTTACTTATGATATAACACCTAAATGCATGATTTGCCACTGGTTGTCAATGAGACATTGTTTAATGCACAGCTGTTTTTTTTCCTTTTTTTTTTGTGTGTGTAAAATCAAAATATACCTTAGAAGTATTGGTTTTCTCACAATATAACCAGAAAATGTAATATGGCTACAGAAGTGTTGTAAAGAATTCATGACAGGGAAATACGAATATCAAATAATATATCGAGAGAGCAGTTGTTAAATACTCATTCACAGTATATTAATGATATGACCCTATTGCGTTGATAAATATTTTCTAAAAAGTGAAATTAAAATTGAATCTTGATTTTGCACGTTAACTTGATTACTTTAATGATTAACTAAGACAAAATCACTCCATCACCGAAAAGAAAATATCTTGAGCTCTGCGATTGGGCATGACAGACTCTACGGCAACGGCATAAGCCAGGGGAAACCACTCCCATCTTGCCCATAAACTAAAATTATCTGCTCTTGAGTTAATGAAAAGGTCACGGCCATTGTTAATCGCACGCGGACACCATTTGCTAGTATCCTTCCTTGATTATCAAAAAGGTATGTTGTTTCACATTTATTCCAACATTGAATCGGTTGGGAATAGTACTTTGTGATATCGACTCGATAGTTCTGTGGTTCACTACAGCAAATAACAATGTATCCGACGTTAACCCCCTGGCTGCCGAGTTTTTTTTCAGGCGCACATTTTCATACGGTTTGAAAAGTGAACGTTGTGCGAGAATTGCGCTCGCGTGGTCCTGGATCTACGTACGGCTATAAAATTACACAGAAATGTAGAATATTAAATTTCCTATCCGTTGGTATAAATATAAGTGCAACTACCTTGGCAGTTTGAGAAATAGACGCTGCTAAATGTTGTCCAAATGTTTGTTATGCGTTAAAAAACAGTAAATTTATCCGCTTTTTATCGCGCACCGATAAAAGCACTGTGCTACGAATTTATTAATGTGGCATCTTTACGGAAAGTGTGAGCGAAGAAAATACAGCCTGATATCTGAACGACATAAGTGCATATGAATTGGGTTTATTTGCTTGTGCATAACGTTATACGCTCAACATTAAAATGACTCACAATAAGTGTCAAAATGGATTTTCTTCTATGACGTCAAACGACGACAGAGAGGTCATACACGTATAATGATAAGGGGGCATAACTCCGTTATTCGTAACACTAGGTCAATGTAACTCAGGTCAATTGGAGAGCATTTGTTGTGGATACGGACGCTATATTTTCGTTATTTTATGTTTATGGTGAACCAAACTATTACAGTTCAAAGTTCCCCAATGTGAGCGGATGCAGTTTGGTAGTTTCACAATTTACAAGAAAAATGACAACGTCTTACATGTGAAAGCACGTAATAGCGATTTGGATGGCCCTATCCGATATATAAGTTAGTTCTTAGATTCCCATATTCTCCTGTTTGTGTAGATGTAATTTGACTAATTTTGCATTGTTATTACCAAAATACTAGCCATATCTTCAAATGTAAGGAAATTGCTGAAAATATCACAACATTTTAGTTGACGTCATTGCTTGTTTTATGCATTTTGCGACGTCGGAAAAGGACGACATTGGTATGCTGATTAGTATATATCTCTAACTTAATTTCCATTAATTGTATAAAAGGTCTCGGCTTCTACGTCAGAATTTAACACTCTATAAACAAAACATAAAATGACTGATTTTTCCATTTAAATAGTGTCCTGAATATATCATCAATTAGACGGTTTGACAGTGTATCTTATTGTGAACAACACGCGCACCTGTTTGGTTTCAACTTAACATAAATAAAAATAATATTTCAACACCCGAATATTTTGTTTGGGATAAGAAGTTTGTTTGTTTATGATTATGTAGCTATTTCTCTTCATACGTATGCAATGAACGATGCAAAAGATAGCTTTTTATATATGGAACTATATATTAGAATATGGAAGTAAGATTTGTCCGAATTAACACAGATGGTATATGAGATGGTATATATATATTCAACAATTTTCCTATAAATGTAGTTAGAGTTTGATATCCTGTCATCGCAATATTATTTAATCGAATATGAATTGATTATATTATCGAAAACAATGATAGAGAATCATAAAACGTTTCCAACAAACGCGCACCTGGCCAATCAATATGCATTATTCTTTTGTCTATAAAACGACACAAATTTATGCAATGAACAAGACAATTCCCTTTAAATATGTGTGCATATACATTTCATACCATATATAAATCATTTTCATTAATATTATCAGTTTTACATATAAGGTTGAATTAAATCACCGTTCATTAACCAGTTCATATGAAATTGCAATATTAGTCCAAATAAATTGAATAGGAACTAAAGTAGTTGCAACTATGGCTACGTTTGATCGTCTAACACTTGTGTAAAGGTTTAGAATATGGTGTATTGCACTAAATATGTCAATTTCTTATGTAAATATGATGCAAACAATCAAAACTTTCAAAGAATAAAACACCGTAAACCCTATACGCGCGCGTATGATATGATATTGAACAAGGCTAAATGTGCATACTGAAGTCAGTTTCATGAAAAAGTATCTGAACTATACGCAAAAATACACCATAATACTGACAGTGTAATCGGAAGGATTGGGCGATGGTGTTTACTCTTGTTCAACCGACCTTCACCTCAAAGAAATTGCCTAATATGTACAACAATGTTGACGTATGACATCACTACCGCTGACCGATTTCTTACAAAATGGCGGCTTTGGTTGACAAGGGTACACAGGATTTTGCAAGGTCCCTTATATTGATTCAGGGATCGTTTGTCCATAAATATGACATGTAAGTAATCAGAATGATTCTGACTATCTGTGTATTGTTATATGTTTTATCGTTTTCACTATAAGTAAGAGAAAAGCCAGAAATCCAGATAATTACCGTTGTCGTTCTGCGTGATTTTGCGTCAGTCATGGCGTCACGCTGCACGGAAACTTTGACAATTTTTTTATGAATTATCAAATCATTGCATTGTATCTATTTATAATTTCCTATTTCTTGCTACGATACTCTTTCCATGCATATTCCAAAGGTATTGAGCCATTGCAAGCAATGAATAGACGGATGAATGTTGGAAAATTTCAGAAAATGCTTCACAGTGTAAAATAGGTTTTTGTCTTTGTTTACATTTCGAACCAGCGCAGTCTTTCGAGCACAGCGTTCGTTTTCACACCCAATATGTTTCGTCTCATTTTATCTAGACAGTTGGCATTGGTGACAAAGACCAGTTGCAGTTTGATTCTAAAATGTATGGGGAATTCAGTGATGCATTTTTCGAAGCTAAATATGAAATATACGTGATGTAATAGGCGTCTCAATACCGGCCTTCGCGAAACGTGATTTTGTAAACACTATCCAATATGGCGGAAAGCGCTCTACGGCGTTCGTGTAAGTGTATTTTCGAAAACATCCCAACCGATTCTAGATTCATCGGCAACGTTTCAGAATTATCATTAGCGATTTCATGTAAAAGTGATATCAGTGTTCATTAATATGTTATTTTTAAATTCAATACTCCCAGTAATTATCCGATTTTCACATTTCAAAACATACAGCAAATAACGCTGTGAATCGCGATTTCGTACTGTGTCAAAAATGTCGCCATTTTCGATGAAGCCTATTTTGAAATGTCATTTTCAGCACTTGAGCTTTGTCTAAAATAATAGTGGATGGTATCAAGAAACAGGAAATTTCCCGCAGAATTCGAAACTGTGAAGTGTATTTGTGTGCGTGGGATATTTTGATTTTTATTGGACTTGAAATTGAGGGTTGAAGGGGAAGGACATATATGTCCCTGTGGCATCCAGGGGGTTAAATCGGTTGTGCATTCTCCGTGTTGTTGAAGTGTCGAGGCGAATCATACAGTACAGTTTTATGCAATATAAAAGCACGCTATCTCCAAACGTAAAGCTGATTATTTGCGTGAAACGTGAACACCATTTTGTCACAGACTACAATGATCTTAGCTCCTTACAATTGGTCCGGACCAATTGTAAGTTTCGATTGTAACTTACAACGATCTTAGCCTACAATCGCTTTGTGCAAGTCGATGGCGATTGTAGCCGAAGCCTAAGATCGCGATCTTAAGGATTTACAATAATTGTAGCGCTAAGATCGTTCTGTGCAAGTGGGCCCAGGTCCCTTCATCAGGTGAACTGGCAGTTAGGACTATGACGTCGTCACTATGACGTCATAACTGAGTTATGACGTCACAATGCAAGTGACATCACAGTACACTAGGGAGAGTACTGTATAAGTGAGTTTGAAGAGTTAATTACATAATGATGAAATTCATGCTAATACACAACAACTTCTAAATGCCACTGAAAGACATCAAGTAATTTCACATTTGAAAAATTCAAAACATTGAACTTTAATTGAAGGAAGCGTTAGTAAACTCTCCCGGTCTTGCAAACCGTGATGCTCGGACGTGATGACCTTTTGACATCAGACACTGCACTTGTAGGTAACAGTAATCGTTTTCAGATTTATTGCTTCTATTGGGGATTCTGTGTCCGCAAAACAGGCACTAAGCTATTCAAGTAAATAGGAAAAAGTATAATGTTTACCGGCGTTGTGACAAAGTGAGTTACTAGGAGAGCCATGTTCACTTCACAACTCTGGTATACATTGTGCTGGAATCGCCCGAAAATGTAAATACCTATACAGACGATTTTCCCTTCAGTATAAAACTGGTAATCCTGTTAATATTAAATTTATGACGTCATATAAAAGGCATTTTGTAGGTTCGGGTTGAAAAATCCAAGAGCAACTTCTTTTCAAAAAAGGAATCTTAGACTGGATTTGCTCCATCCTATGTGCAATGTAATTTCGGGAACACTTCAGATTTAATCTATTTTCAATTAGTCGAATTTCGGGATGAAATTCAAAAACCTATTTTTAACCAATCACATAACTGGTTCGAATTTGACTCTTCTGGTTAAACCCAACCAACTTGCAGTATCAAACTCGATTTATTCCTTGTGGGTTCAGTGAAATCGTAATAGTATCCTTTGATTCCAGCTCATATTAAAATATATTTCATGTTTGATGGTTAACAATCATATCTAGTTCCCTACAGAAATGTTCCGTATCAGGAAAAAACTGATACTATCTTGATACCCTTTGTTTCAGGCAAACAACAGATGTCTTCCTGCACCATATCCTGATCTTTAAACGTCCGTGTTGACGCGTGTCAGCAAGCAAAACATCCCCAGCAACATGTACTCACTGAGGACTGACTGACTGAGTTTGGTTTTACGCCGCTTTTAGCAATATTCCAGCAACATCCCGGCGGGGGACACCAGAAATGGGCTTCACACATGGTACCCATGTGGGGAATCGAACCCGGGTCTTCGGCGTGACGAGCCAACGCTTTAACCACTAGGCTACCCCACCGCCCCTACTGACTGAGGAGGATATGGGGACTCATAATATATACAAAATATGCTTCATGTGCCACAGAATTGCTTTGTTTGAATCTATGAGTTACACTGGTTCATCACTTCTTTGAACAACATCAGGATGTTAGCATTAAGAAGGACAGACCAAATCCTGGCATTAATGAACAAGGATGTCACAGAGATAAATTGCTGTGTGACCACTTCAGGTCAATATATATTGAGAGAAACAAATAGAGGATCACAGGAAAATTCAAGCGTTCCTATATTATAGGTGGTGTAGTGGTTAGCTTGCTGGCCTCTCACGCCAAAGGCTCGGGTTCGAATCCCGGTGGAGACACCACAATTTGTGACCTGGGTCTCATACTGTGTTGTGTCCCTGGGCAAGGCACTTCGTCCACATTGCACTCAGTCCACCCAGCTGTTCAAAATGGGTACCTGAGAAGCGGATGTACGGACCTATACGGTCGCTCTTAGCGCTTAGTAGCAGCTTTGAAAGTACAATTCCGTCAGGGTAATCATGTAACGCCAGAGAGCAGCATCGTGTTGGATTCTAGGCGCAAAAATTAGCATTATTATTATTATTATTATTTCCAGTTTCATCACTACAGCCCTATTCAATGCTGGTGATGAAAACTGGAAAATATTAAAGGAACGCTCAAGTTTTCTTGTGATATATTTATTTCTCTCAGTATATATAGTGTAATACAGAAGCGTTCTCATCACGTAAGACGTAAGATGTGACTAACGGGATCGGGTGGTCAGGCTCGCTGACTTGGTTGACACATGTCATCGTATCAGAATTGGATAGAACGATGTTTATTCTGTAGATCACTGGATTGCCCGGTCCAGACTATTTACAGACCGTCGTCATATAGCCGGAATATTGCTGAGTGCGGCGTTAAACAACAAACAAACCACACCAATTCCGTGTCAATCACACGTTTGTGTTGAAATTGAATTGAACACCCACTTTGACCTTGACATGAATGTCATGGTGTATGAAATATGAAAATAAAATAGTAATAAAGAAATTTCTTATAAAAAAACATTCAAGAGAAGTATAGAGAGTCTATGAAGAAAATCCAGTGAACCATTCTTGAGATATCTTGCTGACAAGCTTAACATACTGAAATCTTCAAAGTGTCGCCGTGACCTTAAAAATTACGTGAAGGTCACCAAAATGGACCCTGCGCCTTCCCCCGATGAAGCTTGGTGTCAAATATGAAGAAAATCCCGTAAATGGCTCTTGGGGTAGCTCGCTGACAAGCTTAACATGCAGGTTAACATGCTGAAATCTTCAAAGGGTCGCGGTGATCTTGAAAATTAGGTGCAGGTCACTTGCGCCTTCCCTAGATGAAGCTTAGTGTCAAATATGAAGAAAATCCAGTGAACGGTTCTTGAGATAATTCGCTGACAAGGGTAAAACGTTAAAGACCCCCTGTGTCCTTCAAATGAAGGTCTAGGTCACAAATCCTGACTGGGACCATTCGCATACTGTAATCAACCTCGGTACCAAGTATGAACAGAATCTAGGCAACGGTTCTTAAGATATTCCAATTCGTACGGACGGACGGACGGACGGACGGACGGAGCCTAATACTATATCTTATGTATTACGGTACACCCAGTAAGCACAATATGCGCCGGACCTCTGATAAGCGTCGGGCCTCTAATAAGCGCCGGGTCTGGAGATCCGTTGAAAAAACAAGCGCCCGGGATCTTATTAGAGAAAATACAGTACATTTGATTTTATATTTCAGTGTATCGAAGTTGCATTTTTAGTGTTTGGTCAAGTGGATTCACTAAGCAACGAAAACCGCTGACAGCACTATACTTGAAAGGTCCATGCACACAATAAGAGATATTTTACGTCCGCTTCCCAAAGTTAATTGAAACTGCGTTCGAAACTCATTTCAAATATTTTTTTGTTTGATATTAAGCATTCATTTTCGGGATTAGAGTTTCGGATCTTTTAAAAACCACTCCTGACTTACTTAAGGAACAATTCTTGTTCCGTTACATGTAACATTCTGAAGCATGTGGAACGGGTTGTGTGGTCTGTGTGATCGTAAAATGGTTGAAACCCATTACCGGTGTCTCCCGCCCCGATATTGCTGAATATTGCTAAAACGGCGTAAAACTCACTCACTCATTCACTCAATGATTGCCATGCAAGCGGTTGCTGTGGTAGTAGACTAAAAACTAGTTTCTGACATGAACATATTTTACAAATAAGACAGTTCATTATAAAAAAAAAGAATATAATGAAGAGGAGCCCTGAAACTTTCTTCATTTTCAGGGACCGCCTCCATGGTGTAGTGGTTAGAGCGTCCGCCAGGAGAGCGGAAGGTCGCGGGTTCGATCCCCGACCGCGTCATACCAAAAGACGTTAAAATATGGTACTTGTTGGTCCCTGCCTGGCGCTCGGCATTTATATGGGTACAGCAAGGACTGGTCGGCTCGGAGTCAGTATAATGTGTCTGAGTGGGGTATTCATGCTTCACTGCGGCATGGTATCTCAGTGCGCTAGCACTATAAAACCAGCTTCAGTCTGGGCTAGTACAAGCAGCCGCACATACACATACACACGCATGCACGTCGTCATATGAGCGAAATATTCTCAAGAACGACGTTAAACCCAATTTCACCTCACCTCACCACTCATTTCGTCATGCTACATGACAGCGGACAAGGGAGTCACCCATCCACCTTCATTCCGCCGCCAGCGTTCCTTAATTTCCCTCCATTCCTGACATATGAACTGAACCATGAGATACAAATTTACACCGACAGTAAGCTTGTCCTCATTACCTCACTCGCCACTCAAGCTTCCTCTCGAAAGTGACGCCACCACCTTCATCTTGCGTATCACAAATTTAGCACAGGATGCTTCTCGCTCACGAGAGTAATTTGATCACAGCGTTCCTTTTAACACTGTTCCGTCTCAAGACGTAACTATGCCTAAAGGTGCGGTGTATTCTTCATGATCGAGTAGATATATACAACTCACGAGATAGTCCAGATATACAAAATTAGCGCATTCCACATTAAGTTGTCTTGCTGTAAGTGAATGAGAACTGCCTTTCAAAATGGTGGCATGCTGTGAGCATGGAGAACTAATGGGGCCATTATTGATACCTGGATATACTTCTTTGACAGTATAACTTTGTATTATATTACTGTGGCACGGAATAAGTTGTCTTAATTTTCCAGTAGCACGTACTTCAGTTAAATTAATAATAGCATCAATACATCGTTTTGATTTACTAGTAACTTGTTTTACTAGTAACACGCAATGCATGGGTTAGTCAACCTGTAAAACTCAATACATCGGTTTTATTTTACCACATAAAACACATCACATCGGTCTAATTTACCAGTAAAACGCAATACAGCGGTTTTATTTTACCATATAAAACACATCACATCGGTCTAATTTACCAGTAAAACGCAATACAGCGGTTATATTTTACCATATACAACACATCACATCGGTCTAATTTACCAGTAAAACGCAATACAGCGGTTTTATTTTACCATATAAAACACATCACGTCGGTCTAATTTACCAGTAAAACGCAATACATCGGTTTAGTTTAGACTAACAACCAGTCTCTGAAATGAACATATTTTACAGAAAAAAAGTTCATAGTAAAAAGAAATAAAATATAATGAAAAGGAGCCCTGAGACTTTCTTCATTTTCAGAAGCTGTGGAAATCTAGACACATTTTCTAGACTTGCGTGAGCTTTCTTGGATATATTTGATTCCGGGTCTGTATGACAGACTACGGTTTAGTTTACTACTAACACACAATACATAGATTTGGTCAACGTTTAAAACTCAATACATCGGTTTAGTTTACAAGTAACACAGAATATATAGGTTTAGTCTAGCAGTTTAACACAATACATCGGTCTAATTTACCAGTAACACCAAATTTACGGGTTAAGTTTACTAGTGACATACAATACATAGGTTTAGTCAACCTGTAAAACTCAATACATCGGTTTAGTTTACAAGTAACACACGATATACAGGTTTAGTTTACCATTTGAACACAATACATCGGTTTTATTTCACCAGTAAAACACAATACATCGGTTTTATTTCACCAGTAAAACGCAATACATCGGTTTTATTTCACCAGTAAAACACAATACATCGGTTTAGTTCAATACTGCATCAGTACATTTGTTGATGTACCAGTAGAACACAATACACCTGTCTAATGTACCTGTAATACCCATGTGCTTAGTTTACTAGTTACATCAATACATCGGATTAATTCAACACTGCATCCATACATTGGTTGGTTTACCAGTAACAAGGAAGGCATCGTCTTTCTCTACTAGTAACGCGCAATACAGTGTTTTACGTTATTTGCAACATGAAAAGTATCGCATTTCTTTACAGGCCAGGCGCCATGCAGCCATTAACTACACTCGTAACTAGGATGACATTGTTTTACTAGCATGCACCACGTCGCCCTGTTTTACCTAGAACCCGCGGCCAAGAGCATTCGTTATGGAGCTCTCGGCTGGACACTTCATTTTCACGAGAGTTTCAATGGTCATTTAATAAACTTTCAGGACAAAAGGGGTGGGGTGGGGGTGCGCACCCCTGCAAAACACACACACACACCCACTGGATCCGCCTATGATGACGGACGGAAGACAAAGGTCTGCCGGAAGAGTTGATGACTTCGACAGCAGCCGTGAAGATCCGCGTTAGAATTGATCTTCAGTAACCCATGCTTGTCGTAAGAGGTGACTAACGGGATCGGGTGGTGCCGCTGGCTGAGTTGCTTGACACATGTCATCGGTTCCCAATTGTGTAGATTGATGCTCATGCTGTTGTTCACTTAATCGTCTGGTCCAGATTCGATTATTTATATTTCATGACATTTTTGCTTTTGAAATGACATCACCCGGAAGGAAATATTTCAATGAATCTATGGACGATATTTACTTACAAACTTGATGTCACTGACCAATTATAACACGGCAGATGAAGCCAAACTTGTGACATTAATGTACAGCGTGCACATGTTCGATATATACTCATGCCAATAATGGTTGTCACCCCCTTCAATTTTTTTAATTGGAGAGGTGATGTGTGTGTGGGGGTGAGGTGTGTGTGGGGGGTGTTTTTTTGGTTGTTTTTGACAACCATTATTGGCATGAGTATATGATCAGACTATTGAATACTGGTGTCACTGTTGCTTTGAAAAATTAGTCTGAATCGATCAAACACTATCAACAGCAGATCAATGTCCGCGAATCTGGCCGTTTAAATGTGGTTCAGTCACGGATGCGTAAACAATAGAAAGCATGCATCCATGTGTCATCAACTAGAAATAAAACAAACACAAATGGCTATTTGGGGGCGATGTATTTATTACTGGTATCATAATTATCTATTGGGCCGTAGCCAAGCAACGTTTAGAAAGTGTGTGCTATTTTCGGTCAAATCCAATTTTGGTGTGTGTACATTCTGATTTGGCCCGGTAGTTGATTTGTTGGGGTGGGTATTGCAGAGAATTTTCATATTGCAATATTTTGCAATGCGAAAGCACATATTGCGATATGTATTGCAATATATTGCAAGAAGGTTGTTTTAACAAAAATACTACTTATAATCGAGTTCATGCTTGATTTATAAAGCAAACAGCATCACTATGCTTGATTAAGCTAAAATAAAAACTTTTAATCATGGCAAAATAAATATGTAAATATGAAACAAATGAAACAAGGAAAGGAACATCTTAAAAACGGAAATATCCGAATATTTCCGAGTGTTACGAAGTTTTCCAAATGTATGTCAAAATACCGGTTTTCGATCAGCGTATCGCAATACGTATCGTTTTCATGTCTGAACCGGTAAATACCGATAAACCCGATATATTGCGCAACCCTATTGATTTGAATACCTATTTTGATACGATGTGTGAAGCCAGTCCTCCCCTACAACGAAGCACACGTGATACATGTGATCTCACCTTAGGCAAGTGAGTTTGTCAAACTTTGCCTCTGTTCACCCAGCAGAAAATGGGTACCCGGTGAGATAAGTCATGTGTCTATTAGGGTTGGGACGGGTACTCGGGTACTCGAATCCGGGTCGGGTACACCTGGAATCGAGTCCTATTTCTAGGAATCGAGTACCCGGAAAGGGAGAGAACTCTGTAATGACAAGGGCAGAAAATAACTTGTCTTTTTCATAATTGACGTAACACACATTTACATCATTGGTATTGTCCGATTAATGAAGGTTATTATTAACGACTGTAATTTTTCTACGCATGAGCGGCGGGAACGAAAAGTTCTGTGTTTTAACGAGGAATGTACGTAATGCTGATACTCTTATATTGGTTAAATAGACGTAAATTAAATAGCCTAAGATTTTTTAATGTCTTATTGCCATCCTTTCAAGTTTCTATAATACTCTCTGTCAACCCGTGACTGAATATTCAGACAGTTGACAGAAGCGCTGTATTCCTTACATTTCCGGGTACTCGATTCCGATTCGGGTAAGCACATGAGGGTACTCGATTCCATTTATTCCTACCCGTCCCAGCCCTAGTGTCTATTAACCTTCTAGCGCCTCACAGGCAGCTTGGGTTATCCAGTGAACAACTAGTCAGATGGATAATTCTCTCCCCCACGCCCCCAGCTCTTCCCATTCCAACGTTACGTTCCCTCCCCTCGTCTCAACCCCGAGCCCAACCCATGCGATGACCACGATGTGTGAGCCAGGCAAACCTGCCAATTCGACGTCAACCAACACCATTCGTTCACTTATGATTCTTTATTGTGGGATCTCTGACAAAATGGTCTTTATTTATGTATTTGTTTGAGTATAATATCATGGCATTGTGTAGTGTGAAGACATCGCCTGTGCAAGACAAGCCGTTGGTTGAAACCGCAGCTCTTAATGCCAACAGGTCAATATAAGATGACATTACTCTATAGCAGATTGCTTCGTTCCATCACAGATAAAGGAACGTCTTGGATTGTCTGGATCATTCTATTCTGATACCTGCACGTCAGGTAAGTTCCATTACAGATGTGAATCGAAGGATTACCAGCATTCATAGCGCTTCCGCCCACTTCCGGTCGCCATTGTTGTTCGCTGGGTAAACAATGGCCATCTTTACGGCTGACAAGATAATGTGCCACTCAGTAGTGAATGCGATGCGTGGCAGAGTGTGTTTCTTCACAGAGACAGCTTCCTGCGTGTGGTGTTTAGTCGTCCCAGAGGAAGACGTCTCCCATTAAAACGACGTTCCTGGGGGTGGGTGGTTTAGTGCATTTAACGCCATTGTCGTAATGGCTTCCTTGGCTCAACTCATAGTGGATATTCAGGTTACAAGATGTTGATCTGAAAAGGAAAGTTTATATACGCACGCGCGCATACATACATACATACATACATACATACATACATACATACATACATACATACATACATACATACATACATACATACATACATACATACATACATACATACATACATACATACATACATACATACATACATACATACATACATACATACATACATACATACTTGAAATGTCACTTGACAATTAAAACCCACATAATATAACTGAAAAAAA
Source organism: Haliotis rubra (assembly GCF_003918875.1). Taxonomy (NCBI): domain Eukaryota; kingdom Metazoa; phylum Mollusca; class Gastropoda; order Lepetellida; family Haliotidae; genus Haliotis; species Haliotis rubra. The sequence goes on along the minus strand of NW_025765525.1, from coordinate 654,324 downwards.
TACACTACTATTCATGTCGTTTTAATGATAAAAGTCTCTTTAGGGACAAGGGCATCTTCATTCGCAGATTTAATTAGTCCTTGTCGTAGTACCTTAAGCTCTGTAACCTGAGACTTTACGACTTTAATCCAAGTTTAAATGTTTTTGAAAATCGAGATTTGTTAGTGTTACTGAAACCAATTTACTGTAATTTTACTTGACGAAACTGCAAACGACCTTTTATGTTAAATAAACAATGTCTTAAGGGGTTACCATTCTGATGATATCACAATAGCATGGAGATATATCAACCAGGGTCTAAACCTTTCGCCACTCAGGGGTGGTGGGGTAGCCTAGTGGTTAAAGCGTACGCTCGTCACGCTGAAGAGCCGGGTTCGATTCCCTACATGGGTACAATGTGTGAAACCCATTACTGGAGTCCCCCGCCGTGATATTGCTGGAATATTGCTCAAAGCGGCGTAAAACCATAGTTATTCACTCACTCGCACTCACTATCGCAACACATAACAGTGCCGGGTTATCGTTGGTTACAACTAGTATTGTAAAACACGCCGTAATATAGTGCGGGAATATTTTTAAAGTGATGCTGTAAAACCCGCCGTGACTTTGCTGGAATATTGCTCAAAGCGGCGTAAAACCATAGTTACTCACTCACTCACTCACTATCGCAAAACATAACAGTGCCTGGTTATCGTTGGTTACAACTAGTATTGTAAAACACGCCGTAATACAGTGCTGGAATATGTTTTTAAGTGATGCTGTAAAACCCGCCGTGACTTTGCTGGAATATTGCTCAAAGCGGCGTAAAACCATAGTTACTCACTCACTCACTCACTATCGCAACACATAACAGTGCCGGGTTATCGTTGGTTACAACTAGTATTGTAAAACACGCCGTAATACAGTGCTGGAATATGTTTTTAAGTGATGCTGTAAAACCCGCCGTGACTTTGCTGGAATATTGCTCAAAGCGGCGTAAAACCATAGTTACTCACTCACTCACTCACTATCGCGACACATAACAGTGCCGGGTTATCGTTGGTTACAACTAGTATTGTAAAACACGCCGTAATACAGTGCTGGAATATTTTTTAAGTGATGCTGTAAAACCCGCCGTGACATTGCTGGAATATTGCTAAAGTGTCTGTGTGCGTGATATATTTTTAGAATCTCAAGAAGTGGCGTATATTGGTTGTAAAACCCGCCGTAATAATTCTGGGATACTGCTAAAGGTGACGGTTTTGAAAATCCGTAATAATTCTGGAATATTGCTGAGAGCGACATTGTAAAGCCTGCTGTGACATGTCTGGAATGTTGATTGCAGTGTCGATGTAAAACCCGCAATAATAAGTCGGTAATATAGCCAAAAGCGTCGATGCAAGACCCGCCGAAATAATTCTGCAATATTGCAAAAGATGCCTGTCTAAACCCCGCAGTGACAGGTTTAAGCAAAAAGTGTCAATGTAAAACCCGCAATAATAAGTTAAAACTTTGTATTATTGCAAGAGGTGCCAGTGTAAAAACCGCAATAAGTCTGCAATATTGCACGAACTGTTGTCAGAAAACACCCTGTAAAGTAATTCCGGAATACTGCTAAAGGTTGGGTAGCAAAAACCTCCAAAATATTTTACGAAATATTGTAAAGGCAGCGCTGTGAATCTAGTATATCGAAACCTAAAACCAACCCACGGCACTCGACATAATTCACTATAGAAATATCTTATGGCTGGATTATAGGTGTTTGGCACGATGCCAAGGTTATAATCTATATCGTATTCAGTCTGATCATGTCTACGAAGTAACATAAAACTATTTTCAAACTAGAAAAACAATGTTTTCCTGTTGTTTGACAATACCAACTTAAAACATTAAAATCAGTTAATGTTTTCATGAAAAATAGTATACATTACATAGTCTGTGGTAAATGAATCATAACATAAACGGTGGATATTAAAATAGAAATATCCAAAAAAGGAGAAATGCAAATATGATTTCTTTAAAATTTAATGGCATCGATGAATCGATAAACCGGATTTATAATACGAAATTACAATAATTGATGTATGTCATATCGCCAGTTATACCCGTAGTAAATATACATGTACTCATGCCAATAATGGTTGTCACCCCCTTCAATTTTTTTAATTGGTGAGGGGGTGTGGGCTGGGGTGTGAGGTGTGTGTGGGGTTGGGGTGGGGAGGGGGTGACAACCATTATTGGCATGAGTATATTTACTACGGGTATAACTGGCGATATGACATACATCTATTATTGTAATTTCGTATTATAAATCCGGTTTATCGATTCATCGAGTATACAATATTTTTAAAAAGCAATCTCTTGCTTCGATATAATTTTAGACAAAATAGAAAATATAGGTGTATATATTTTTTGCCTTGTGGGTTATATGTAAAGAGTGTGCCAGTAGGATCCACGATAATCGGAACCTGTTAATAATTTTGTGCAATAGTGAACCTTTCAGACTCATAAAACTTGGATTTGATATTACACAATGGAGTTTACAAAAGAATTCTTCAAGGCGATGTGACCGCCATATAGCTGGAATATTGCTGAGTGCGGCGTAAAACTAAACTCACTCAAGGCGATGTGCACAAGAATCACTTCACTCGTTTTGGTCGAGTTGTCATCACATCTTTGTAAACTGAGGACCAAAAGAAACTATACCCTCAGTCAAATTTGTACTGGAACAAAAGCTGGATATATAGGATAACCCACTACATTGCTATGGGATACACCACTCAGACACAGTATAAAAAACAAGTACCATCTTTTAAAAGTATACTTAATGACTCCGAGCCGACCTATCCTTGTTTTATCCCATAGTGCCGAACGCCAGGCAGGGTAACAAAAAGTACCATCTTTTAAGGTGAGGTGAGGTGAAATTGGGTTTTGTCGTGCTTGAGAACATTTCGCTCATATGACGACGTGCATGCGTGTGTATGTGTACCAGCCCAGACTTAAGCTGGTTTTATAGTGCTAGCCCACTGAGATACGATGCCGCAGTGAAGCATGAATACCCCACTCAGACACATTATACTGACTCCGAGCCGACCAGTCCTTGTTGTACCCATTAATACCGAGCGCCAGGCAGGGACCAACAAGTACCATATTTTAACGTCTTTTGGTATGACGCGGTCGGGGATTGAACCCGCGATCTTCCGCTCTCCGGGCGGACGCTCTAACCACTACACGACGGAGGCGGTCACCTTCTTTTCAAAGTATACCAGTGTCCTTGTTGTATCTCATCACATGTTTATCCCATCGAAGGGCCTGGCAAACTGACATTTTCTTGTACAGCACAGCCATTGATGAAAATGTGACGTCATGTATCCTTTGACCTATGTTCTTAATGTCGTATATATGCAAAGGATTAGAATAACTGGAGTTGGGGAAAGTTCATCAAATCTGATAACACTTGGCACAATTAACTTATGTTATTAGAAACGAGGCTAGCTTAGATCTATATCCTCTAAAGTACGTCAACGTGAAGTAACGAGAAAAGGACACTTACTTATCCAAGTATATGTGTATGTGCACTTATACCACTGTTGAACGGTATGACGTGACACTGCATATCTGAAAGGATATTATTCATAGTGAACACATTTAGGTCAGCGTGACGTAAACAGAAATACATTGCATTACCATGCTAACGTATATGTGCAATTACCCCATTTCTATATACAACGAGCATACGCTATATGCCTGAAGGGGCGTTATAGAAAGTATCTAACTTGATAGTGAGTGAGTTTTGTTTTACGCCGCTTTTAGCAATATTCCATCAGTATCACGGCGGAGGACACCAAAAATGGGTTTCACACATTGTACCCATGTGGGGAATCGAACCCGGGTCTTCGGTGAGACGAGCGACGCTTTAACCACTAGGCTACCCAACCGCTCCAACGTTATATGGAGGATATGTTGTAGCTTAAATGATATTTGTTATGATCTCGAGTGATAAAATTCATTGGTGACAGTGCTACGTTTCCTTCGGTCGTCTTTCAGTCTATCGTCTATGGAGCAATACGTCGTTTAATTCTGGATTCTCATTCTGAATAAACAATTGCAACTTGATAAATATACCACATCCATTCACCCATCCGCAATTAGAAAACTTTGGCTTTCAACGTCAGTCTGTAGCGTTACGTCTATACTTCATTCCGACGCTCTCCGACGTTGACTTATGAAAGTATGAACTTTCATTTGTTAAAGTTGAAGTAAATCCAGCAGTTCGCCACTTAAGTTAAGCATGCTGGTTTCGTGGAACTAATGTACTAAATTTAAATTGTACCAGCGAGCTATTTAAACATTGTGATGTGACGTGAAAAGATAGCTCGTTCAACTGTTGCGTAGGGATACATTTGTCTTGGGTTACAACCGCGAGAAATTCCAATGCTGTTAAATATGGAATCCTAGAAGAGACACTGTCGCGTTGTCGCCTTCACAAAAACAACCAAAAGTGGGGACAAGGTATGATAAAGGCCCTTATTGGCCCACAAAATTTCATGATATTCAAAGTTCTACAACATGATAATTTTAGCATAAAAATGCTAAATGAATTGTTGAAATTACCTCCATATATGTTTTTTTTATATGTTTTAGTGCTGTTTTTCCCTCTTTGAAGACCTCAAAGTTAACCTATTTTACAATATCTTCGAAAAACCTGCATTTTCATATTTTCAGAGTGATAAAAAAGTGTGAGCAAAAGCTTGACCCATCCCAATTTTTTCACCACACATGAAGAGAGTAAATTAGAATGCACTCCTAAAAAATTGTGGTGGGTCACGCTTTTGCTCATATCAAAATGTTTAAAAAAGTACATTTTTTCTGTTGTATGAAATTGCCCCATACAACATCTCAAAAATAAACATTGGCGTAAAGTAATATCTCTGAAAACTATCCGTCACATTTACACAACTATACCATGATTCATTACTATTTTGAATGTTTTAGAGCACTAAAATGAACTTATCAAACATGTTTATTAAAAAATTTCAATATCGTAAGGGACTCTCAAGGCTGATTACTTTGAGGTAAACAAGGGTAGTTTTTTGGAGACCCTGTTGATCACTGCTGGAAAAATAAGAAGACATCAGAAGATTTTTCAAAATATGATCAGGCAGCATTCTAAAGGTGAGAATCTTTGTAATTATGCTAGAATTTTATCATATTTGTTCTATCATCTGTTTAGCAAACCCCTCTGTGTCACCTGTCACTGTCAAATAACACTGGCATTCCACTGGATGTAACAGTGTATAAACATACACATTTTAACAAAAATAATGTACCTTGATGTTTTCTAGGATATATCAGGCTACATTTAATATTGTTAGAATAAGAACATTGTATCAAGGTCTAGCAGATTATGAAAAGCAAGCAGACGTCAAGTGACACATTGTTGCAAAGTGTATATATAAGCTTAAAGTGACAAATAATAACAGTAGAATCTGTAGCCTAGTGGTTACAGTGATGGCTTCTCAATTTTTTTTCTGTTATCAGACATTCAGGTTCAAATCCTAATTGTTTATTTTTTTTCTTCTTTTTTTTTTCTTCAAAAGTTAAGTTAAACATTGTAAATTGGCTGACAAAACTTGTGCACATGAAATACAAATTTTGTAAAAAAAATTCTTAAGTTTGGTAATGTAAGTTACACTGTTCAAACAAACTTGAATTAACATCATGTAAATCTTGTTTAAGCCTGAAGACACTGACTTTTCCACTTTGTTCCCACACAATAAAGAACCTGTAGAAGGTAAGCATTGTTTCAAAATGTTAGTATGGTAATTTCTTTAAGTAAATATTTACAAACTGTCCAGAGCTGTTAATTAGTGGTGCACTGATCAAACAAATAATTAGTTTATGGATATTTTGTGGGCTGCCAGTCAATTACCGATAACCAAATCACATAATCAATTAAAGCGTTCACTATTTCTTCTTAAAAATATGTTTACAGAATCAATGACTATTGGTTTCAATTGTCATATTAAAACTGAGGACTGATTACCTTTGTTTTCAAGTGCTCTAACAGTTGTTTTTATCTTATATCTATAATTGATCAAAAAGTGGCCTCAACAATTGATTATGCTTTTGGAGGTCAATTCCCTTCCCTATATAACTATCCTATTGACATGTTTAGCATTAGAAAAATTACAAAGCACCAATTTCTTGAACATAATGATAATTCTTTTATGATTTCAAATATTTGTTTTCAGATAAGAGAAATTTGCTTGGACTGATTTCAGGAGTGTCATTTCATGAAGATGACAACTTAAAACTTGAGGTGGAAGGTAAGAATAATGTGAGTGCTAAAAAATAACCAATATTTTTTTCTTCAATTTTCTTATTTAATGTGACAGAATTTCAGAAATACTGATGTCTCAGTGGTGATTAAATCTGCATAAGCCTTCAAGGCCAGACTACTGACATTTGAAAATAAATAAGTAATGTTACCCTTGAATAGATTTATAATATCAAAGTTTTAAAACAGGATTTTCTTTTGATATAAAGTCATCTGTTTTTCAGTTGAGAGAAGATCTGGGTATGGCAGACACCAAGACAATATGCCTGTTTCCAGCAACTCTAGTGATACACGGTTGAATGCTGCAGTTCTTGACAGTGATTCAGAAACTGATTCAGAGATTGATGACCATGTGGATGAAGAGTGAAAGTGGATGTTTTATATATATTTGCAGTGAATGAGTTGTGAATAATTACTTTTTGAAGATTTTTGAATACTGACTTTTAACACTTACTTGGTGTCAAAATCAAGCTGTGCCAAGAATGTAATTTCACCTGAAATAGGCCCCTTTGAGGTCAAGACCTGTGTGCTTTTTAGTGCAACATGATTGGTTATTATAACAACATGTTGAGAATGAGATGTTTACTGTATATATTTGCAAGAATGTTGTAAATACTGACTTTTAACACTTACATGGTGTTAAAATCAAGCTGTGCCAAGAATGTAATTTCACCCAAAATAGGCCCCTTTGAGGTCAAGACCTGTGCTTTTTAGTGGAAGCATGGTTGGTTATTGTAATAACATGTTGTGAATGAGATGTTTACTGTATATATTTGCAAGAATGTTGTAAATACTGACTTTTAACACTTACATGGTGTTAAATCAAGCTGTGCCAAGAATGTAATTTCACCTGAAATAGGCCCCTTTGAGGTCAAGACCTGTGATTTTTAGTGCAACATGATTGGTTATTGTAATAACATGTTGTGAATGAGATGTTTACTGTATATTTGCTAAAACCGGTTGTGAATACTGACTTTTAACACTTACTTGTTAAAAATCAAGCTGTGCCCAAAATGTAATTAGACCTAAAATGGGCCCCCTGTGATTTTTCGTGGGACATGATTGGTTATCATAAGTACATGTTGTAAAATTGACCTATAGTTTATGTTTGCAAAGAAAGTTGTGAATAATGTGCTTTTTGTAATCAATTGGCAAGTAATTGAATTACTGTCCACAATGTATTGCAAACCCTAATTGGGCCCCTTGAAGTTAAAACCTTGTGATTGATGTTGACATGTTTCTTCATCATGAATACCTGTTGCAAAACTGATACTGTTTGTATGTAAATAAACTGATAGTTGTATATAAGTCATTATGGCACACTGATATTTCAGATTTCTTGTTATTTTTTTCATGGGAACTGATAAAACCCATTTTTGGCCCCTCTGCATTGAAATTATGGCCTCAGATCATTTAAAAAATAGCTTTTTTATGCAAAGCCATCTTGTCTCTAAACAAATAACATGTGTTCAGCCAATTCTGTTTGTGGGCCAAAAATCACCCTTATCATACCTTGTCCTTTTGCGTTGTCGCATTGTATACAAGACCGTTTCATCCGAAACTGTATTACAAAACCGCGGTCAGTGGGCTTCTCAAATTGTAGATGAGCTTCGCAGAGCTGCAGGTGTCAGAGTGAGTGGACGGAGGATTCGTAATCGGCTACAGAGAACCTGCATCCTCAACGTCCACGTGGTGTCCAACGATTGACGAACCGTCGCATCACTGAAAGATGTCGTTGGTGCCAAGAGCGGCAGCGCTTCACCAATCGTCGTTGGGCAAACGTTATGTTTTCGGATGAAACAAGGTTTACTTTGGACTTCCTGGAGAGGTGCCACCTACTGGCTTAGACGGATTGGTTTACACATATTTTATTGTCCAAAAGACAACGGGATTAGGCACAAGTGCACCACTTAAAGTCCAGAAGGGGGTCCTGAAAGTTTATTAAATGACCATTTAACCCCCTTTTCTCACTGAGATGAGAGTTCGAGATTCCTGCTTTGTTTCTGGTTTTAGCATTGCCGAAGGGGCTAGACAGAAGGGAAAATAATTCGGCTCAGGGAGTGTGACTATCAACGAACTTTGCGCTGCCCTACATGAGTGAGTGAGTGAGTGAGTTTAGTTTTACGCCATACTCAGCAATAAAACAATCGGTCTGTAAATAATCGAATCTGGACCAGACAATCCAGTGATCTACAGCATCAGCATCGATATACGCAATTGGGGTACCGTGACGTGTCACCAAGTCAGTGAGCCTGACCGCCCGATCCCGTTAGTCGCCTCTTACGACAAGCTAGACCAGTTCTAACTCGGATCTTCAGGGATGTGTGAACTAATGCAAAGTCGCCTCTTACGACAAGCACGGGTTACCGGAGATCAATCCTAACTCGGATCTTCATGGGTCTGCCCTACATGAAGAACGATGGAACGAATCATGTTGACAATGGAACGTATGCCTCGTCGAATCCGGAAATGTCTTGAGAATGGAGGCGGATACGCGCGATGTTTTGATTTTGTCCTCTTACATTCACCGACTAATGCACATCTGTCTGATGAGCCTGTTACACCTTTAAACTAGGTATCTTCATAAAGATATAAAATATCAACAGTTGTGAGTGAGTGAGTTTAGTTTTACGCCGCATTCAGTAATAATCCAGCTATATGGCGGCGGTCAGTAAATCATCGAGTCTGGACCAGACAATCCAGTGATCAACAGCATGGTGATCGATCTGCGCAATTGGGATACGATGACATGTGTCAACCAAGTCAGCGAGCCTGACCACCCGATCCCGTTAGTCGCCTCTTACGACAAGCATGGGTTACTGAAGATCAGTTCTACCACGGATCTTCACGGGTCTCAACAGTTGTGACACCCTTTTATGGGATATAGTATATAACCAGTTAGCCTATATGGATGTTTAGGATGAAAACAGATATGGTGACAAGGTTTTTCATAGGTATTTCTGGTGTCTCCTGCCGTGATACTGCTGGAACATTGCTAAACTCGGCGTAAAACCATACTCACTCTCCAAAGGTCTGCTTCAGTTTTGTTGTATTGTTTGTCTAATATTATCCCGAATTAGTTGAAAGAAATTCATAGAGACAAAGTTATTCATCAAAAAAATAATGAATTCTTTTTAGCAGTGATTTTGGTTTAGAATTCCGCAATCTCGGCAAATGTATCCAACAAGCCAATGAAGAAATTTTAAGTGAGGGGCAGTGTCGAGCTACTGGGAGGAAATGACTAGAGACTGCAATGGGAAATAGTTCTAAATGATCCCAGTCGGCGAATGTCGTCTAATCACGTCTAATAACCAACCAGCTTCAAAGAAAGCTCCACAACAATATGGCTGCCTTTTGTACATTCCACAACAAGGATGTCTTTCAAGAAAAGACCCTTTAGTTGGGTTATCTTTTTAAGGTCGGACAGAATAGATATCCGGTCAGCTAATGTCATCTCATTCACGGGGGTGGTCTGTCAATATCAATGCGTTTGGTGAAACAAAAAATAGAGAATAGATGTGTTGACACAACTCGGTGGCCGAGCAGTCAACGCGTTCTCTCGTCCCACGGGAGACCGGGTTTAATTCCCAATGTTGGCTAGATAATTATACATGCAACGCAAAATCACAATTGTAAGATTAATATATATTAAAAGGGGAACGCCACACCCACGACAGAAGCATATTAACAGCATATGACACACAAGTAGACTGGTTTTTACTCACTACGCTTAATTGCTCAATGGAGAGGTGTACGTATTTTATTTTCAACTCACTGGGGAGCACATCTCCCAAGCTGTGTCAGCCCCTAGGAGATATGCCAAGGGCTGTTTGGTAACCTGCCTACGACGATTCCATTCAATATCCGGATTAACATATCGGATTAAAGTGCCCACACGCAGAGTCTTGAGGATATTTACTAGACAAAATAGTTAGGGATATATGTACATTTTGAAATTATGAATAATGCTCTATTTATTCATTGACACACTGATAAAATATCAATCATAAAAATACCAATATCCCTAAGTTATTTTGTCCAGTATATTAGTGCGCGTATCAAGCCGTGAAGATCCGGGTTAGAATTGATCTTCAGTAACCCATGCTTGTCGGAAGAGGCGAACAACGGGATCGGGTAGTCAGGCTCGCTGACTTGGTTGACGCATGTCATCGTATCACAGTTGAGTAGATCGATGCTCATGCTGTTGATCAATGGATTGTCTGTTCCAGATTGGATTATTTACAGACTGCCGCCATATAGCTGGAATATTGCTGAGTGCGGCGTTAACAAACAAACAAAAGTAATATAGTGCAAGTATCTTGCACACCATTGCACTATTTCTGAAGATTTAGATTAATCGATTAGTTTGCGGAGGAGTAAGGCAGAGGAACCTATGGTGCGACGTGAATCTGCGCGGCTCGTCAGTATTACCAGGGAGACTATATAACGTTGTAGATTACTTACCTGCTGAGAGCACGGTGCCTACAAAGTACGCTGTCCTTATATGGACACAGGCTGACAGGTGCTGAAACAAATTAACGCCCGGGTCCGAAAATATCATTCAATCACAAGAACGGAAGCTGTGAAAACAAGGATATAATTATATACGGCCCGATGTTTTGTCTGTGCCAGAGAACGTAAGACTATTCATGGGTAATAAGGCCTCCAGGTGAATGTGATTGCTGGTCCTTAAAGAACATAGCTATAGACAAGAACACTTTGTGAAATGAGGTCGGTGTGTGTTGGGGAATATATTAAGTTCACTTTCCAAAACAACGATATGTTTCGCGATTACGATCTGGCTTCGCGTAACAGAGGGGTATCACATGCACAGGGAACTATGAAGGCAGTTTATGTAGTACCGATAGTTCGATATCACATGCACAGGGAAATATGAAGGCAGTTTATGTAGTACGGATAGTTCGATATTACATGCACAGGGAACTATGAAGGCAGTTTATGCAGTACCGATAGTTCGGTATCACATGCACAGGGAAATATGAAGGCAGTTTATGTAGTACGGATAGTTCGATATTACATGCACAGGGAACTATGAAGGCAGTTTATGTAGTACCGATAGTTCGGTATCACATGCACAGGGAACTATGAAGGCAGTTTATGTAGTACGGATAGTTCGATATTACATGCACAGGGAAATATGAAGGCAGTTTATGTAGTACGGATAGTTCGATATTACATGCACAGGGAACTATGAAGGCAGTTTATGTAGTACGGATAGTTCGGTATTACATGCACAGGGAACTATGAAGGCAGTTTATGTAGTACGGATAGTTCGGTACATGGACAGGGTATGAAGGCAGTTTACAGTACGGATAGTTCGGTATCACATGCACAGGAACTATGAAGGCAGTTTATCGGTATCACATGCACAGGGAAATATGAAGGCCGATAGTACCGATAGTTCGGTATTACATGCACAGGGAACTATGAAGGAGTTTAGGCGGATAGTATTACATGCACAGGGAACTATGAAGGCAGTTTATGCAGTTCTGATACGGATAGGAACTATGAAGGCAGTTTATTACCGATAGTTCGGTATTACATGCACAGGGAACTATGAAGGCAGTTTATGTAGTACCGATAGTTCGGTATTACATGCACACGGAACTATGAAGGCAGTTTATGCAGTACGGATAGTTCGGTATTACATGCACACGGAACTATGAAGGCAGTTTATGTAGTACGGATAGTTCGGTATTACATGCACAGGGAACTATGAAGGCAGTTTATGTAGTACGGATAGTTCGGTATTACATGCACAGGGAACTATGAAGGCAGTTTATGCAGTACCGATAGTTCGGTATCACATGCACAGGGAACTATGAAGGCAGCTTATGTAGTACCGATAGTTCGGTATTACATGCACAGGGAACTATGAAGGTAGCTTATGTAGTACCGATAGTTCGGTATCACATGCACAGGGAACTATGAAGGTAGCTTATGTAGTACCGATAGTTCGGTATCACATGCACAGGGAACTATGAAGGTAGCTTATGTAGTACCGATAGTTCGGTATCACATGCACAGGGAACTATGAAGGTAGCTTATGTAGTACCGATAGTTCGGTATCACATGCACAGGGAAATATGAAGGTAGCTTATGTAGTACCGATAGTTCGGTATCACATGCACAGGGAACTATGAAGGTAGCTTATGTAGTACCGATAGTTCGGTATTACATACACAGGGAACTATGAAGGTAGCTTATGTAGTACCGATAGTTCGGTATTACATACACAGGGAAATATGAAGGTAGCTTATGCAGTACCGATAGTTCGGTATCACATGCAAGGGAAATATGAAGGCAGTTTATGCAGTACGGATAGTTCGGTATTACATGCACAGGGAACTATGAAGGCAGTTTATGCAGTACCGATAGTTCGATATTACTTCCACAGGGAAATATGAAGGTAGTTTATTGTCGTATTAGTTATATTGATAATTCGTCTGGTCAGTGGTGCCAATCCCACTCCTACCCCAAACCCGTGAATGTAGAATTGGTCTTCAGTAACCCATGCCTGTCGTAAGAGGCGACTAACGGGATCAGGTGGTCAGGCTCGCTGACTTGGTTGACACATGTCATTGTATCCCGACTCCTTTGGATCATTGGAATGTCTGGTCCAGACTCGATTCCTGTCACCCATGAAGATCCGGGTTAGAATTGGTCTTCAGTAACCCATGTTTGTAAGAGGCGACTAACGGGATCGGGTGGTCAAGCTCGCTGACTTGGCTGACACATGTCATCGTATCCCAATTGCGTAGATCGATGCTCATGTTGTTGATCATTGTCTGGTCCAGACATGATTATTTACAGACCGCTCCAAATAGCTGGAATATTGCTGAGTGTGGCGTTAAACAATATACCAACCTACTAACCTACCCCGAAACTCCGTATTCTATGTTCACTTGTGCCGTGTTTTATTGCCCTAATCTACCCTAAGGCTTGAATTTAACTTTTTAAACCAATGTTATTAGACTAGCTTTAGAAAAAGGATTAGAATCTCTACAGCCACAATACACTTTTAAATCATGCAGGATTGTGGCCTGATAAAAATGTTCATCATATTAGCAGCTTAATGATGAAACCCGTGTGTACATTTAAATTTCAGACTAGAGAATTATTCTGTGGGCTAGTAACTTTCAGGCATAGCCAGCCATAATGGCTAGCAAAATTTGGAAACTATTTCAGACACTGCTGGGAAGTAATCTGTTTTAATCTGTTTCCTCTGTCAATTGAATGTTCTAACAAATACTTAGAATTACACCTTCAAATACATGGGTGAGAGAGAGAGAGAGAGAGAGAGAGAGAGAGAGAGAGAGAGAGAGAGAGAGAGAGAGAGAGAGAGAGAGAGAGAGAGAGAGAGAGAGAGAGAGAGAGGAGGGAGAGGGAAAGAGAGAGAGTATGAGAGAGAGAGTATGAGAGAGGAGGGAGGGAGGGAGAGGGAGAGAGAGAGTATGAGAGAGAGAGAGGGAGAGAGAAAGAGAGATAGATGAGAGAGAGAGAGGAGAGGAGGGAGAGGAGAGAGAGAGAGAGAGGAGAGAGAGGAGGGAGGAGAGAGAGTAGAGAGAGAGAGAGAGGAGGGAGAGGGAGAGAGAGACAGAGAGAGAGAGAGAGAGAGAGAGAGCAGAGAGAGAGAGAGAGAGAGAGAGAGAGAGAGAGAGAGAGAGAGAGAGAGAGAGAGAGAGAGAGAGAGAGAGAGAGAGAGAGAGAGAGAGAGAAAGGGGAGTTATAAAGTAAGAGTGAGATGCTCTTTCTATTAACTGTTGGAGAGAGAGAGGAGGGAGGGGGAGAGAAATACATTCCTATGATATGCTATTTCTATTAATTGTTGAAGGCAAGACACCTCTGATCCGTTCATGTCAGTTTGAAGCTGACTGCCGTGTGTCGCACCTGCCATCCCTCTGACACCTTCTCCGTGAACGTTGTTGTTAATGACAGAAGTTGCCAGTGACGACATCGATAACAGCTTCCCGCTAACACGAACTGATTAAATGGGAACGGTTATATCCGACTCCCGTATTAGAAAATAGTGCACACTGGTCACGCTGCTTATGTGACGTTGCACTCTTATATTCTTTGTATCTTCAGCATTGTGTTTGAAATACAATAGGGAAACGATTACATTAATTAGATAATGAGTTTACTCCTAATCGCTGTATTGATGGTACACAATATGACTTATCAACAAGTGACTGAATTGCACATATTAGCGTCTGCATGGTTGGGATGTTCATGATAACGAATGTAGTACCGGTTACCTTTAACACAATTTTGATAATATTTTAAACAAATCACCGAAACTTTATTCAAATATTTTATCATATATTTTTTAAAACCCACAAAGTCATTTACCTAAGCAGTAGAAAGTGACATTAATTAAGCATACAACTTTATGGGTGACAATTTCTGTTTATTGCAGAGAGCGTTTCTGTGTCGTTTACCACAGTTATCAAACTAAATTAACGGCTTGATAACGGTGTTTGAATCCAAACCGAACCATCGCTCTATGCAATGAACAAAAGTTGCCATCGTTAAAGTTGTACACCTCATTATTGACTCACCAACTTCTAGAATGCCGATTAAACAGTTTAAAAATGGACATTGTTTGCAACCGATCCTCTTCTCTACTACACCCTACAGTCACGGTACACGCGACTAGAGCGACAGGCGTTCTGTGTTCGTGTGTAAACAAGAAATCAAAATCGACTTTCCAATATATATTAATATTGAGTTGTTAAAAATTAATATCAGTTTCACTTTACGAGATCTCTGTGTGTCACGTTAATATTTAAACACTTAAACTGTCAACTGTTCACCCCTCACGCCATGGTTTGGAAGACGTCATGTACCTTCATGCATTAAACAATTCACACACGCAGAATGAACCCTCGAACTTGATTGAGAAATAATTCAGTCCCCTAACGCCTTATAACATACTGGGTCCTTCCTTTAAGAAGACATAGCCCTCGTGGGCTTCGCTGTTAGAATACCGACAGGAAACTACACGAATCAATAGGTTGACAATTCTCCTGTTTGGTTGTAGCATCGTTGATGTATACAGTTGTTACAGAAGACCAGAGTTATCTGAAATCAATTATGGACCGCACCATCCTCCCCTTCCCCTCTCGTGACACACCTTACACATGAAGACCACGCGCAAATCATCCCTGTGCTGGAGAATGCAATGAAAGTGGGCGGGGCTACCGATATAACACCGCGTCTGAAGTCGCTCTGCCACTCGGACCAGTCGTCAGTCAAATAGTATCTTTCCACGCGAACGTAGGCATCAGGGACTTCACCAAATCTGGGAAAGGTAGGTGTACAACTAGTGTTCTGATTTAACCGAGCTTTTTTGTAACATGCGTTTTTATTACAATGTTCTAAAAAAATATGTGCCTTTGAGGAAAATACTTTCTTTCCAAATTCTACTTGCTAAGTCAAGCTGACCTGCATATTATTATTATTATTATTGTTATATTATATTATATGGGTATTTATATAGCCCTTTAGTCCATCCCACATGCATGCTCCAAGCGCTTCTTTTTTTTTCCCTCGACCATTGGATGTCAATCTCAGCGACACATCGCATTATCAAGCTTAACTCCCTGGGGATATTGAATAGTACCCGTTTAATGAATTTCTTTTGTCAGAAACATGCAATGTACTCCGGGTTTCTAAGGTCATATTGACGAGGGTTTGTTTTTTTACCCCTGTCTTAAGAATTCATTTTAATGCAATATCGCCCGCCATAATTGATCGTGAATTATCTTCTATTTCTAAACGCTATGAAAATAGCCAAGCATAATAACATTTCGTCAAAACGCCTGGAAGTCACTTTTAAAAGAATACTGGTTTTTTTCACTGGTACACTTAAAAAGATAACTTAGTAAAACAATGCGGGTAGCAACAGAACACGTGTTGAGTTTCATTGTCTGAACGCTTTCTGAGGATTGTTGCTTTTTCGCTTGATAACAAACCGCCCGCTGATGGTTTTTTCTTCTTCATATTTTCATTTTTATATCTCTATTGTAAATGTCCTTTTTTCGTTTTCCCCCGTTATCTATATTTTTTATATTTATTTTTTTATAAATGACCTATTTTCTTTGGCGAAATGATTTAATAATAGGAATTGAGGTGGGTGAAGCAAACAACCTTACCTAACACTGAAACATTGCCACTTATCTGAAGTTTTTTTTATTTTATTTTATTTTTTTTTATTCCATTTCAAGTCTCACATAAAATACATATGGCAAAGAGGACAACATCCAAATATACATTTATATAGCTTCAGTGATGTTTTGCAAGGTTATATGACATAAAAGTAGTAGTAGTAGTACTTATCTGAAGTTATTAAAGACGAGGCAAGAGAAGCCCGACAGAACTCTGTGAGGTTTTATGACACGGCGGTTGGCACCTATAAACATCAACGCTGTGGGGTAGCCTACTGGTTAATACGCTCGCTCGTTACGCTGAACACCCGGGTTCGATTCCCCACATGGGTGCCATGTGTGAAGCCCATTCCTGGTGTCCTCCGCTTGTTAAGGTGCCGTTGAATCATACTCACTAACTCCTGTAAATCACTGTTGATCACTGGATTGTCTGCTCCAGGCTCGATTATTTACAGAGCGATGCCATATAGCTGGAATATTGTTGTGTGTAGTGTAAAAGTAAACTCATTCATTCTATGCCACTAGAGTAGAACTCACTCATTCACTCATTCACTCACTCACTCCTCAGAGCGGTGATGTCTCAGGAGCAAGATGGCAGCATATCGACATACCATTTATGCTAACGTGTTTTCAGCTCAAACAAAACGTGGTTTATTCAAATGCATTCCTCTGCAACGATAGAATAGGAAAGCTATGTCGTTAAATGTAAATGAACAAACACAATCGCGTCAGTATCGCCGTGCCACTGATCAATGCAACCATTGTTCACGATGCCGGTGATCATGATGTACAAAAGATGATTCTGCCATGTTAACGTCGCCTAACGGCGCAAATGTTTTCTACTTCCGGGTCAGGACAGGTCAATATTGCTTTACGATTGTCGTAAAACAGACTAAAATGATGATCTAATGGACAGGCTCTTTGACTTGCTGTTTTTGAAGGTTTGAGGTTTTATTTAGTATTCGATTTCCGGCAATTTTGCCTGCAACAGAAGGTGTTTAATGCCGTGGCGGTGTGATGCTATGGATAAGCTCAGATTCGATTGACAAAAGAGATCCTCATTGAAAAGTATTCGTGTACAGAGCGTAGAGATTACACGCCATCTTCATTAAGGATACCATGAGGTCTGTTTTCAAGTTGTTTAAAATTGGTCCCTACTCGAACATCGGAATTAATTCCCTAATCTTTCGATGTTTAACTAACCCTCTATTTTGAGTGATTGATTTATGATCTATGGTTCTGGGATTAATCGCTTCATTTTGGCGATAGACTGACGTTGAAAACAAAACATACAAAATATGATCATAAGGAATCTAGGCATTTGCAATGCCATTTTGCAATTCCGACTACACCACAAGCTGTTGTTTATGAATCATTATCAAGTACAGATGATACCAATTCGCAAAAAGGCCAGCGTATCCTGCTTCACCTGCCCAAACACGCGCAAAGGCATGTTAGATTTTATTTTTCACCTCAACACGGGAAATTAAATGGGACACCATTTTTGTCATTGATGCTAAAAATGTTTGAAGTTTCTTTCAGATGTTTAAATTGGCATGGTGCATTAATGAGAAATGATAACACCAGTGTTTAACACAGAGCATTTTATCGTTATATCTGCATGGATGTTACATCGAGAAACTGAGCGTTGTTAATATAATAATACCAGGGTATGACATCGAGAAACAAATTGCTAATAGTATAGCATCACCTGGGTGTTACGTCGAAAAACGGACTACATAAAGTAACTCTTGACTGGGTTCCGTCTAAGCCAACATACCAATGCACCAACCTTCATGCACAAGGCGGATGTACACACTAATGGCGGTAGGAATCACTGCATGTCTGCACCCAAGAGTGCACAATGAACCCTAAAGCGTATACTACAAGGCCAGAGTGCAAGTTAGTAAGCAAATTAACGCAATGTTCATCACACACAGAAGCCGGAGTATTGTCCCTTTAACATACCAATACACTGGGTTATCTCCCCGTAAAAATAGCAATACATCACACATATATGCCGGGGTATCCTCCCTGAACATAGCAATACTGTACACAGATAAGCCGGGGTATCCTACCTGTAACATAGCAATACTGTACACAGATAAGCCGAGGTATCCTCCCTGTACTATAGCAATACTGTACACAGATATATAGCAATACTGTACACAGATAAGCCGGGGTATCCTTCTGTAACATAGCAATACTGTACACAGATAAGCCGGGGTATCCTTCTGTAACATAGCAATAGCAATGTACACAGATAAGCCTGGGGTATCCTTCTGTAACATAGCAATACTGTACACAGATAAGCCGGGGTATCCTTCTGTAACATAGCAATACTGTACACAGATATGCTGGGGTATCCTTCTGTAACATAGCAATGCTGTACACAGATAAGCCGGGGTATCCTCCTGTAACATAGCAATACTGCACACATATAATCCGGGGTATCCTTCTGTAACATAGCAATACTGTACACAGATAAGCCGGGGTATCCTTCTGTAACACAGCAATACTGTACTCAGATATGCTGGGGTATCCTTCTGTAACATAGCAATACTGTACACAGATAAGCCGGGGTATCCTTCTGTAACATAGCAATGCTGTACACAGATAAGCCGGGGTATCCTTCTGTAACATAGCAATACTGCACACAGATAAGCCGGGGTATCCTTCTGTAACATAGCAATAGCTGCAATACTGTACACAGATATATCCTTCACACAGATAAGCCGGGGTATATTTCTGTAACATAGCAATGCTGTACACAGATGTATCCTTCTGTAACATCACACAGATATGCTGGGGTATCCTTCTGTAACATAGCAATGTACACAGATAAGCCTGGGTATCCTTCTGTAACATAGCAATGTACTCAGATAAGCCGGGGTATCCTTCTGTAACATAGCAATACTGTACACAGATAAGCTGGGGTATCCTTCTGTAACATAGCAATACTGTATCCTTCTGTAACATAGCAATACTGCCAGATAAGCCGGGGTATCCTTCTGTAACATAGCAATGCTGTACACAGATATGCTGGGGTATCCTTCTGTAACATAGCAATGCTGTACACAGATATGCTGGGGTATCCTTCTGTAACATAGCAATGCTGTACACAGATATGCCGGGGTATCCTTCTGTAACATAGCAATACTGTACACAGATAAGCCGGGGTATCCTTCTGTACACAGATAAGCCGGGGTATCCTTCTGTAACAGATAAGCTATCCTCCCTGTAACATAGCAATACTGTACACAGATATGCTGGGGTATCCTTCTGTAACATAGCAATACTGTACACAGATAAGCCGGGTTATCCTTCTGTAACATAGCAATACTGCACACAGATAGGCAGTGGTATCCTCGCTGCAAACAGCAATATTGCACACAGATATGCAGGGGTATCCTTGCACACAGATAAGATCAGGGTATCCCTCACTGTAACAGCAATTTTGCACACAGATAAGTCAGGGTATCCTCACTGTAACACAGCAATACTGCTTTGATAATGGTCGAAGGTTCTTGATAGCTTCTGATTGATACCCTGATGTATCGTTTACATCGGTACCGTGTGTTGAGTTTATTCTTTTCCTCCCTGATGGATTTGCTGTTATATAAGTAAAAACGGCGCAAAACAATGCTCATTCGCTCCAGTTTGTGGGATAATTTGTTTCGAAAGAAAAGTTCCAGTTTTAGAAAGATATTAAAACAAACATTTTGATAGCGATATTGCGAGAAACATCTATATAATTACCAAGACACTAAATACTACAATATTTGACAAAACAGCCGTAGGTTCTATTGTATTATATATTTCTACCGGGCGTAGTCTTACAGCCACACAAGTCAGTGAGACTGACTGAAAGCAGATCCAACATTAAGTGGTACCTCACAGTCAGTGAACATCGATTATATTTCTTCAGATGGAACAGTAATATTTGATCACTAAATCGTAATAGATAGCGTCTGTAGAATGATTATATTATTACCATGGACAGATACAATATTTCAGTGTTTAATTCTCTACGTTCCTTCTCCACACTGAATCTGACAGATCGTGATTGGAGCCTCACAAACAAGCTATCAGTTTACTTAACTTATAAATCGGAGAATAAAAAATCAACTCTTATCTTTCAAGAGCGAGTATGACATACAGATAACATATATATTATCAGTCACAAGTTTATCTTGGTTTCGTTAGGGACACAATGTATGTGTGTGGATGTACGATACATGTATTATATACTTGGACATATATAGTCTTTGGACTCCTTTCTTGTAAATATCAAAACAACTGAAACAAATAATAAACTATCCAATTTCAGAGGCTTGTTGATAGTCCTATGTGATACATGAGCTTTATTGAGTGTGCTATTCAGTGCATTACGTTTTACCGTTTTTAAGTAATTTTGCAGCCTCTGCTTTGAAATTCGGATAAGTGTCTTTATCACAATGTTTTGTAACAACGATTTTATCGCAAACGTATGGTATAAGACCACTAATTTAATACGTATTACACCCGTGAAGATCCCATGCTTGTCGGAAGAGGCGACTAACGGGATCGGGTGGTCAAGCTCGCTGATTTGGTTGACACATGTCATCGGTTCCCAATTGCGTAGATCGATGCTCAGACTTGTCCAGACTCGATTATTTACAGACCGCCTCCATATAGCTGAAATACTGCTGAATGCGGCGTAAAACTAAACTCACACACTCACTCAGTATTATAATAACAGTAATATGTTACCACTGAAGTTACACAATGCAAATCAAAACAATTATACAATTATTTTTTTAATGCTTATGAAATAAACGCCAGTGGGTTAGCCTAAAGGTTAAAGCGTCCGCTTAACTGCACACGTGAGCTTAAATCAGCTTTAACTCAAATTTAAACATGGTTGCATTCACCTTTGTCTGCTTAGTTCTATAACAGTCACTATAGATATGCCATCATATGGGTTTTCATGTGTTTTATTCAACTGGTCGACTGAATTTACTTAACTGCTCTGCGTGTAAATAAAAGTGAACAAACCCATTCAACATTCATAAGAAATCTATTATTGTACATTTCCGACTATATTATTAGCATGTGTTTTCTTGTTTCTTTAACGCCTCATTCATTCATAGCGAAATCAAAGACACCACTGGTTTTAGTTCGTTATAACCGTAGTTCATTATACTCACTTTAACTGAACTATACAAGTGGCGGGGACATTTAAACCTAGTTCTCAGTTTCTGTCCATTATAAGCAGTGGGCGGTGGGGTAGCCTAGTGGTTAAAGCGTTCGCTCGTCACTCAAAGACCAGGTTTCAATTTCCCAAATGGGTACAATGTGTGAAGCCCATTTCCGGTGTTCCCCGCCGCGATATTGCTGTAATATTGCTAAAAGCGGCGTAAAACAATACTCACTCACTCGTTATAAACGTAGTATATGTTCAGACAGAGGCGCGCCATATTCGATGCAATACTGCTGGCAACGCAAAGCCAGGCCTTCTCCTATATCACGGCCTTCATTTCACATTGTCTAAGTCTCTCCTGAGTCATATACAATTTCTCCCTCCCTCCGTCTGCAAATACAATAATACCCCCTTGAGGTTTACACTAAATCAGTAATGTTTTGATTTTATTATTTTCCAATTTCATCTGATAGCGTTATCTGCTTATGCAAGTTTTGAGGTTCTCAACGCCTAAAACTCACTTGGCGATAGTGCTCTTCCGTTCAGAATACAACATAAAAGTCTTACATAGCGAACAATGCATGTATGTTGCGGTTTCATTAAAATGTAAGATAATTATGTTTTGTCGTTATCTTCGACCCGAACGATTTTGTTTGTGTGGGATGCGAACGCCCCTCACAGAAGAGTTCATTAACTGAATGACGAAGTCTTTGATTTATACAATCGGAAAAGCTTAGAATTACTCAAGTGATTTTATCGCCCTTGTAAAACTACTTCCCTGATTGTTTATTTTATACGTTTTGATTGTTTACAAGCTCTCGCGAGACTCCAGTTTTATCTTATTGCCGGACGAGTGATTGAAATGTACAAGTCACGTGACGTGGGACAAAGATACTGTTAACAAACGTTTGTGAGGCAAGAGTTGAAATCGACTACTAGAGGGGTGGATTAAAGCCATGCTGACGAGGCATGTTCAAAGAATCATGTAAGTCACGTGTTTGAAGGAGATTGTAATTATTATCATAAGTGAAGAGGAGACTCATGGTCGAGGCCGGGGGCGTTTTGGCGACGTCTGTTGACGTGAGCCACTTTGAGGGCAAGTTTTAAGGAGAAACTTAATGTGTGGGAATATGATTTCATCCTAATGGCTCACCACAAGGAGAAGGTGGAGAGGACTCCAAAGGTCTGTCCCCTAAACTTTAAGCTTTCCCTCAACATATAAACAACTTGAGGATATTTTGTTTAATTTTTTCGTGCGAGTACCGTCATCTGCTTCTGACCTTATAATTTTATAATGTCACTTTCATTTGATTTGTGATTATTTTTCGGTAATGAATTTAGTGGCACCTCGGTGTCTGGGGGACGCCTACCGAATAGACCTTGCTTGACTGGAGTGGGAAATCATGTCTCATTAATGTAGGTGATGGTTGTGGAGGGCCGAACTTTAGGTCGACAGGGGACACGCTACATCATGTACTGATGTCAAGGACCGTGAGAGTGAGTGAGTGAGTTTTAGCTATATGGCGGCGCTCTGTAAATAATCGAGTCTGGAGCGGGCAATCCAGTGATCAACAGCATGAGCATCGATTTACAGGAGTTAGTGAGTATGATTCAACGCCACCTTAACAAGCTGAGGACACCAGGAATTTGCTTCACACATTGTACCCATGTGGGGAATCGAACCCGGGTGTTCAGCGTAACGAGCGAGCGCTTTAGCCAGTAGGATACCCTCCGTTCTTATATTCATAGGTGTCAGTGAGTGAGTGAGTATCAAAGCGGGGGATGAGCGGAAAAAAACCTTTTACCAATCTGAGGGCTCGAACCCGAAATGTCGGGTTGATATAAGTGTGAATGTAAAGATGGTTCACACAAATAGTGAGTGAGTATGGTTTTACGTTGCTGTTAGCAATATTCCAGCAATATCACGGCCGGACACACCAGATATGGGCTTCACACATTGTACCCATGAGTTGAAGCGAACCGGGGTCTTCGGTGCGGCGAGCAGACGCTTTAACCACTAGGCTATCATTAGCCTATCACACAGCCTCTCCACACAATAACGTTGTCCTGATTATGTATCGAAACATCGTTGATATACAAGACGTTGATCAGACAGTGCATAGAGACATCGTTGATACACATGGCGTTGATCAGACAGTGTATAGAGACATCGTTGATACACATGACGTTGATCAGACAGTGTATAGAGACATCGTTGATACACATGGCGTTGATCAGACAGTGTATAGAGACATCGTTGATACACATGACGTTGATCAGACAGTGTATAGAGACATCGTTGATACACATGGCGTTGATCAGACAGTGTATAGAGACATCGTTGATACACATGGCGTTGATCAGACAGTGTATAGAGACATCGTTGATACACATGGCGTTGATCAGACAGTGTATAGAGACATCGTTGATACACATGACGTTGATCAGACAGAACATAAAAGGAAAGTTGAACGCCAACTTTACGCCAACCACCAAGGTATTCATGATTTGGGAAAAACTGGTTAAGTGGGGACTGTACTGAAGGGTGTCAAGGTTTTTGTTTTGCATATCTCACAAGAGTAATTACAATATAACCGCTTATCCTAGATAAGTATCTTCTAAATGTCTGTATATTACGTGGACAACGAGTGAATTATATCTGTCTGTAATAAATGTCTACGTGGAGACCGGTGAAGATCCGGGTTAGAATTGATCTTCAGTAACCCATGCTTGTCGTAAGAGGCGTCTAACGGGATCGGGTGGTCAAGCTCGGTGACTTGGCTGACGAGTGTCATCTTATCCCAATTGCGTAGATCGATGCTCATGCTGTTGATCATTGGATTATCTGGTCCAAACTCGATTATTTACAGACCGCCGCCATACAGCTGGAATATTGTTGGGTGCGGCGTAAAACTAAACTCACTCACTCACTAATTTTCACGGTGATGAGTTGAACTGGTGGAATTGTAAAATAACAGGACGGGAATAGCCTGGCGACATTGCATCATGCAATGACATCTTGTGAAGTGGGCCTCATTATGGCCCTGTCTAGGAAAAACACTTTCCGTACGATAAGGCACTTCATATTACTTAATCAGCTTATAGTGTCTGTAGTTTTTCTATGCTATAAATTGAATCAGTAAAGATCGTTTTGCATCCTCGCATGTTTTTTAATAGTCTACGAATGAAAAACTTGTGGCTTATATTTCATACCAAAGAATATTAATGCCTCAATTCCCCGACGTCACATCCTACAAATCAATACACATTTCTCGTTTTTACTATATGATGATTGAACAATTCAACACAAGGATAACGGAAACGACACCTTATTCTCTCTGGCATGTCCTCTTAACATTCACAATAAAACGTTAAAAACATAAACTGATATTAAACGGAAAGTGGCATTACACACTTTTTTGTAAGCTGTTTACAATATCTAATATTTGCATAATTGATCCGACGTAAAACAATCCCTGTATGTTATAGTACTCTTAACGGTATACTCGACTCATGTTACATCCATCAAGGTCGGAAGGAGACGAGACATTAGGTGTTGCTTGGTCGGATATCACTACGCCATTCATCATGCGCCAATGATTTGCTGCCTGTGTTTATGACGGGTGTTTATTGACTAGAACTGAGTTAATGATTTTGTTCACATATCAATTAGCGGGACTCCGGATGTATAAACCTATACATGTGGGTGGGAAGTACATTGATTGTGATGATAATTGAATATGACGTCACGATGTGGTGTATAGCATCAAACATCGCGTGAGATAATATGTGATATCAATCAAAATTGGAAAATAAGAATGCGTTCTTAAATTATGGATAAACATTATCGCATTCCCTCTACTGATTTCATGTAATTGCCTCGGTTGGCTTAAAACTTGTCTTGATTCACTGGCTTCACGGAGAAGATGAAGACCATGTTTTATTGACGGACTGGAACCTGTTATGCTGCAAACAAATAAACTCATAAAATGTTGACTCTCATAAGGAATAATTTATTTCAATTGAACATATTCCAAAAAATTGAGATAACTGAATTTAATGGCTTTGAGACGTGAATACAGACAGAGCTATGGGATCTTAGAATGATCACTAGCGCACTGACTTACAAAAACAAGGAAAATGTGACAGTATTAACCAAAGCGTGACCATGCGACATTGGTCCCTCTAGGTTTCAACTTAGAGCGCATACGTCGTAACAAAACGATCTTGGGTAATGTTATTACATGATATACAATATACAAAATAACTATCGAATGTAACCGGGTTGTGATGATAAGAACAAGGCCCAACACAGGCTGTGGAGACGAGTCTTTTGCTTGACTTGTTAATGAGAGGTAATGACACCCTGTAATTAACAGAACAATAACAGATTATACCACCATAAAACATTCCCGCCTTTTGCACACATTCACACCTTCACACATAAACACCCTCGTCAATGAGTATGAAATCAATACCTTGATTATCACAGACTTTATATAAGCCATAAATCAGGGGCGATAACTCGATGTTCGTATCCGATGCGCTTTAGATGATTCATCACAACAAAAAATGAAACTTGATTCCAAATATAATGAAATATCATCAATACAACACACTTATCAAATATTACTTTAATGAAACTGTTTTATTAATTACAGTAAATGATATACACTGATAGACAACTATCATAATGCACTCTATGTACTGATATATATCCCAGTGTCATGTGTGTGTGTGTGTGTGTGTGTGTGTGTGTGTGTGTGTGTGTGTGTGTGTGTTAGACACTGGGATGTTTGCTCTCCTTGGACAGCCGCCTAATGTATATTTCATCACAATCGGACTCAATATAAACAATGTTTAAAAACCCACTGACAGTAAGTTGTAATTGATGTAGTTTAAATGAATCGCGTGGGTACTGCTGCCTTCTTCAGTCCAGCTTTAAGATCTTCATACCCCATGTCTGCAAGGCGAGATGAGCCTCTTTCACATGTATCCGACTCGAAATGATCGGAACACAGGACTGCATTTTTGGTTGGCTTCCTCTCCCTACGTTGACACCTATGAATCCAAACCTTTCTCCTGCCTAAATATGTATCTTTACTTGGAAAACGGAAGAAAAGGTGGCTCTTTCCATTGTTCGATGATGCCGTGCATCCCCAGGCAACGGAATACACCATTTTACCATCGACAAAAAACGACAGAAACAACACGATTTGTTTTACTGTAGCTCTTGTCTAAGGCAACATGGCCGACTTCAGTCACATATGACGTCACGAGCGGAAAGGTCACGTGAGTCGGAATATGCATAATGGCCGAAACTCAGATAACAGAAACTGATAATATAAACAAAAATACATTTGCATTAAAGAATGAGTTACATGTTTCTGATGACTTTATCTTTCCCCGAGTCAGTTATTGCAATTTTCCAGTTTTCTTCTTTCACTGTTGTTGTTAATTGTCCGTCTTCTCCTGGAGACATACATTAACACATTGCAGCCAGAATATTGAATGTATTAGCTAGTAATTCTACATATTACTTACTTTCACAATGAAATCGTCTGTCCCAAAAATCTGTCTGTCACATCATCAGCTGATATCTCAACGTGGTGTTGTGTCAAGAGCAAGATGGGTGAAGGTGCACAGTTTAAACAAACCAATGAAAACAAACCTTCGGTTAGGACAAAGAAACGACTATGACATGAACATCAAGAAACTACTTCCCTAACGATAGAATCCGAATTAGATGGGAAATATTTACAACAAATTAACTGAACATAATAATATGGGTCTGCCACAAGAACATAATTAGGACATCAATGAATTAATACAAAAAAACTGTATAGCTGTGTATGCCTACGTTCGGACTCGATTCGCTTTGTGGAATGATCATACTACAGAAATCAATCACATACATAGTGCATTTGGGCTTACGTACTGGACGTGAAGATGGGCCTTATGTATTGGACGTGAAGATGGGCCTATGTATTGGACGTGAAGATGGGCCTTATGTACTGGACGTGAAGATGGGCCTTATGTATTGGACGTGAAGATGGGCCTATGTATTGGACGTGAAGATGGGCCTATGTATTGGACGTGAAGATGGGCCTTATGTATTGGACGTGAAGATGGGCCTTATGTATTGGACGTGAAGATGGGCCTATGTATTGGACGTGAAGATGGGCCTATGTATGTGAAGATGGGCCTATGGACGTGAAGATGGGCCTTATGTATTGGACGTGAAGATGGGCCTTATGTATTAGACGTGAAGATGGGCCTTATGTATTGACGTGAAGATGGGCCTATGTATTGCACGTGAAGATGGGCCTTATGTATTAGACGTGAAGATGGGCCTTATGTATTGACGTGAAGATGGGCCTTATGTATTGGACGTGAAGATGGGCCTTATGTATTGACGTGAAGATGGGCCTATGTATTGGACGTGAAGATGGGCCTATGTATTGGACGTGAAGATGGGCCTTATGTATTGGACGTGAAGATGGGCCTTATGTATTGGACGTGAAGATGGGCCTTATGTATTAGACGTGAAGATGGGCCTTATGTATTGGACGTGAAGATGGGCCTATGTATTGCACGTGAAGATGGGCCTTATGTATTAGACGTGAAGATGGGCCTATGTATTGGACGTGAAGATGGGCCTATGTACTGGACGTGAAGATGGGCCTTATGTATTGGACGTGAAGATGGGCCTTATGTATTGGACGTGAAGATGGGCCTTATGTATTGGACGTGAAGATGGGCCTTATGAAGACGTGAAGATGAGCCTTATGTATTGGACGTGAAGGTGCGCCTCATTTATTGGACGTGAAGATTGACCTTATTTGTTGGACGAGAAAATAGACCTTATGTATTGGACGTGAAGATGGCATGGAAGGAGAGAAACAACGAGTTCGAAGAATGCACTTCTATGACGTCCTATGTATGTATGTATGTATGTATGTATGTATGTATGTATGTATGTATGTATGTATGTATGTATGTATGTATGTATGTATGTATGTATGTATGTATATGTATGTATGTATGTATGTATGTATGTATGTATGTATGTATGTATGTATGTATGTATGTGAGTGAGTGGGTTTAGTTTTAAGCCGCTTTTAGCAATATTCCAGCAATATCACGGCGAGGGAGACCAGAAATGGGCGTCACACATTGTATCCATGTGGAGAATCGAACCCGGGTCTTCAGCATAACGAGCGAACGCTTAACCACAAGGCTACCCCACCGCCCCTTCTATGTATGTATGTGTGTGAATGACGATTTCCCAAAGCGAATGGAGTTCGAACACCGGCATACGTGACTGTATGGTTGTATTGTATGATTTTCTTTGATGTTGTAATTGTATTCTTGTCGCAAAAATGTATTCGTTCGTTCAGCTAGTTTTTTTTTCAAATTGTCTCTAATTCAGTTTCTTTTATTTATGACGTTCTGTATTTTATTACATACCTTTTTCACGACACAAACTGTTTCACTCTTGAAACATCCGCTGCGGCAAGGACGGATATACATACGTCTTTGGCTGAAGTTACCGCGATCTATATATCAGTCCGCACAAGGGACGTGTCACATGTATACGTGCGATCGCATTCCTCCGCATGACGTCAACAATCAAGTGCCAGGTTCTGATCATGAAAGGAACAAAACAGAATGATATGTGACACAGAAGAAGCCCACCGCCCTGCAACAATGATGTTATACTGTCGGACAGAGTACCCAATCATGGTTAGATGGTTACGGGTACAGGTCTGCTTCCGACCTGAAATTTTCACGTGTGCTTTCGACCTGAATATTCATGCTTGTAGGGGTTCGCTGGTTACATGATATTGCCTGGATTCTCTATATATTGTGGCGTCATGGGCGAAATATGATGTATTATTATTAGGACTGTGTATTGGCAGATAAATTGTATTAGTAATATATTGCGATTCAGGTACCCGTATTGCCATAGACCGCCTCCGTGGTGTAGTGGTTAGAGCGTCCGCGCGGGGAGCGGAAGGTCGCGGGTTCGATCCCCGACCGCGTCATACCAAAAGACGTTAAAATATGGTACTTG
The DNA here is from genome assembly GCF_003918875.1 of Haliotis rubra. Lineage (NCBI taxonomy): Eukaryota > Metazoa > Mollusca > Gastropoda > Lepetellida > Haliotidae > Haliotis > Haliotis rubra. The sequence goes on along the minus strand of NW_025765525.1, from coordinate 624,556 downwards.
TTGGTCCCTGCCTGGCGCTCGGCATTAATGGGTACAACAAGGATTGGTCGGCTCGGAGTCAGTATAATGTGTCTGAGTGGGGTATTCATGCTTCACTGCGGCATGGTATCTCAGTGGGCTAGCACTATAAAACCAGCTTAAGTCTGGGCTAGTACAAGCAGCCGCACATACACATACACACGCATGCACGTCGTCATATGAGCGAAATATTCTCAAGCACGACTTAAAACCCAATTTCACCTCACCTCACCTGTATTGCCATACGTATTGCGATATATTGGGAACTTAAGTGTTTGACAGTGAGCGACACTAATTGTGCATATCAATCCCATTTTCTACGTTATAAGTCCCTAAACATATATCTTATGTTATCATAACATCAATCTCAAAATTAGGTTGCATAGTCAGGGATTCTATTTATTTTATACAGTTTATAGTATTACAGTATGCAGTTTTGTCATTGAATGACGAATGAAACATTGATTGTGAATGAAAGTCTGTGTAGATTTTGATTTAAACCATAAAGATAATCACAAAAACTTCATATATGTTCTTTACCCAAAATACAGGTTCCGAGAAAATATATTGCAATACGTACCGTTTGAATAGCGCATTGCACTTATATGAAACTCTTGCAAAATTGTGTTTGCAATACAAAATTTCACACTCGTTTCGTATAAGTCGTATGACACACTTGCGAGTGTAATAATCTCTATATATCACATCACGTGTTACACACACTAACACTGCCTGGATTCTATAATATAACAAGATCATCTCTCCGGTAAATATCAGTCCTTCATGGCGATTCCGCTAATAGATCAAACTGTAATATATCTTGACAGCCTCTGTCCCAATCTGTATTTGTGATCTGTCATAACTATGTATTTTCTCAGTCACTGATAATGGCCCTCTGACTTGCATTTGGATCCCGAGAAAGAAACTTTGCAGGATATTGCGATCTTTGTGCAACAAGTTGGTGCTTGTGATTGTTTTGTACCATTGGGCCAAGAGTCAGAGGCAAATGATCGTCATGTTTGTAATAAATGCGTCAACAAAACAAAGAAAAAAATCACAATGACAGCTCTCCTGGGCATTAAGTAATAACATCTAATGGATTGTGTCCTCGGTTTCTTCAAGCACACAATGGAAGGAGAACTCCCTGTAGGTGGAACAGTTCCACAACACTGATCGCGAGTTATCAATTTTTAAACCCCCACCATCACCTATCATCAGATGACTATTATTGTTTGACTTTAATAGATTATTATCTTGCATTTATGAAATCTATGCGCAGATATGATTGTTTATCGAGATGAAGACTGGTTCCAGATTCGAACATTGATGAGTGTGCACTTGTCGACATATTTTATACAGGATTTGTTTCAGCAAGGTCAAGGTTTCTGTTATCAGTCACGTGTTTTAGTGAGGTCAAGGTCGCGGTGTCTGGTTTTGTTTCATCAAGGTCAAGGTTGTGTTATTAGGCACATGATTCATGAAGATCACGGTTGTATGACGAGTCATACGCATAACCAGGGTCAAGCTTTTGTGGTGAGTCACCTATTTCACCAGGATTGTGGTCTTGTCGTAAGAGTTGATCGGGTGGCCAGTTTTACGTTAACGACTCTTCGGTAAACGTCACTTTATTATCAGATCACCATCACCTGCAATGACGACAACGCAATGTCTGATGAATGTCGTTGTATTCAACAAGGGGCGGTGGGGTAGCCTAGTGGTTAAAGCATTCGTTCGTCACGCCGAAGACCCGGGTTCGATTCCCCATTTGGATACAATGAGTGAAGCCCAGTTCTGGTGTCCCCCGTCGTGATATTGCTGGAATATTGCTAACAGCGGCGTAAAACTAAACTCACCCACTTTCAACAAGGGACCAGAACACTGTGTTACCAAAAAATGAAAAACAAAGATGGAAGTGAGAAAAGGTTGATGTTCCCTTACGTGTAAAACATAATTAGAGAAGAAATATTTACACGAACGTAGAATCCTATCATTCAAATTGATTCCTAAGTGTTTTATGACGATGTTTAATAAGCGACGAAGTTGCAAAGGGCATCGATCACAGCAGTCTAACAAAGTATCAATTATTTTTTTCCTTTACATAAACTCCAAATAACAACACAGAAGTATGATGAAATATTTAGAACGTTCAACAGTGACACGCCCACCCTAGCCCAGTGCATACACCGGGTATATGGTTCCGGGTAGACGACTGGCACTATGTGTAAACAGGACCCGAGCCTAATGATGGGAGTGTTTGTAAACTACTCGACGCGTAAACGATTGCTGCAATAATTGTGTTTCTTTTATCGACTTGTAATTGATATTCTTTTTCAGTATCATTATTAATAACTAAGTAGTTGACGACTCCAAAGTGCGATGTTACAAACAGACCCGATGACGATAATGATCTTGAATCGTAATTACACGGTACTGGCTTGCATTGACGAGCTTCATATTTATATTGCAATTTTGTTTCCTAATAAATATTTCTTTAACTCTTCGGAGGGATTGTCACCTCGTTATTAAGAAATGATTAATGTAGCAGGTAGCAACCCTGTCTCGGACCAGCAAGGATGTTTTTTTATAGACGACAGTAGGATATGGTTATGTGAGTGACTATAGTGTTATGCCGCATTTAGAAATATTGAACAAAATCACGGCGGGGGACACCAGAAAAGGGCTTCACTCATAGTATCCATGCGGGAATGGAATCATGGTCTTGGTCGTGACGAGCGAACGCTTTAACCACTAGGCTACCCCACCGCCCTGTTATGCCCCTCAAAGGATAATCAAATACCATGGGTCTACGCAAGATGTCTGGAATTCCGTGCCCCATGATGAACATGGGCGATGGCCATTTAATATTCCGTTTGGAGCCGTGAGGATTTGTAGGAGTCCATTACATTATTTTTCATTGAGGACGCCAAGATCTACATAGTTTGCTAAACAAACATTAAGCCATAACGCAGCATTATTTAAAACGCCCTGTGTATCAAACCTGATGCAATCCCACATTACATCGAACAAAAACCTCAAACGTCCATTAATTACAGCCCGCCGAAATAGTTCATAAGTAGAACGTAGGAATCATCAAACCAGTGCTATTTAAATTATAGCAACTTCTGGAACTACCAAACAAAATCAGTTAATCGGTATTTGTGGTAACTGTGATGCTTATTGCTTAAAACCAGTCTTAGGTAGTCGGTAATAACATTGAGCCATTGACAAAGTTCACATTGGAATTATTTTCAAAATATTAATCAACTGCTATACGTCATGCCAATAGCAATATGAATTTGATAAATATTAACCGAACATGAACCTCAATTCGGTATTTACATGTATATTCATTTCTGGCAAGGTAATGCTGACAAATATTAATAATACACCTGTTTTCTGTCTCTGAAGCCTCTTGGAATGTCAAACTATTCTATACCAAGTTATATCATGTTATACCATGTTTTATCATCGAATACTGGTTTCCAGAGGAGAAATCGCTTGTAGAAGGAGCAACCGATTACCTCTTCAAGGAGATATCGCTTTAGTAAGTTTTGAGCTAATTACTGATTGGTCAATATTTTCGGACTACTTTCATCTCCCTCAGCTGTAGACAAAGATGGCCACCGCCATTAATTATTTTTGTTTCCGGTTTGTTCTAACGACATAAAAGTTTACTTCAAATGCCACTAAGAAATGGTGAAACTTTGCATTGCAGAATTTAAAGTAATAAACTGAGGGGCAAAAGAAACGTCCCCAAAGTAAAATTGTAAAAAACATTTCTTCTGTTTTCGTTATGACGGAAATTTATTTAGGAACACATCTCCCGAACGCATCCCCACGTCTCACAGAAAGGAAATCCACGTGGAGTTTTTTGTAAGCATGGAAATTGCTTTTATTCACGTTTTTTGCATGCTTCTGTGGAAACATACCCGTATGAAAGTACAGTATAAAAATTATGCTCGACTGTTCGAATTCATCACTTCAATACGTTGGACACAAAGAACATGCCTCGACTCACGGCAGAACAGAGAGAACGAGCTATTGGGATGTTGCAGCTGGGGGCTTCTCACAGTCACGTTGCAAGAATCATGGGTTGCAGCAAGAAAACCATCACCAGACTGATGACACGCTTCAGAACAACAGGTCGGACTGCAGACAGGCCTAGGACAGGGAGACCACCCGTAACCACGTGCACCCCTCAGGAAGACCGCCATTTACGGGTGCTTCACTTGCGCAACAGATTCCTGACTGTGACGTCATCAGCAACAACCAGCCTTACCCATCCAGTCAGTAGAAGGACCATATCCAGACGACTCCGCCGATTCGGTATCAGAGCCTACAGACCATTCCGGGGCGTGACGTTAACGCGTGAACATCGACGTCGTCGATTGGCTTGGGCACGTAGAGTTCGGCAGTGGCAGCCGCGGAACTGGCGCCGGGTACTCTTCAGTGACGAGAGGCGCTTCCAGTTGAACAAAGCTGATGGTCGGGTACGAGTCTACAGACGTCGGAACGAACGCACAGCACGTTGTTGCGTTCAGGAAGTTGAGACGTTTGGCGGCGGTAGTGTGATGGTGTGGGGGAAATTTGTGGCGAGAGGAAGACTGACTTGTTGGTGATAGAGGGAAACCTGAATGCCCGTCGATACATTGATGTTGTTTTACGACCTGTCGTGTTACCCTTCCTCCAGCAGAATCGAGGCGTGTTGTTTCAGCAGGATAACGCTACTCCCCACACTGCTGTTGTTACCGGAACTTCCTGAACAACAACAACGTAAACGTCATTCCTTGGCCAGCAAGATCCCCGATTTATCACCTATTGAGCACCTATGGGATCATCTCGGCCGTCAGGTTAAGCAACGTCAACATCCCCCACAGACAAGAAACGCTTTGGCTCAAGCTCTACAGGAAGAATGGCGTCGCATCCCACATCACGTGATCAGACGTCTTGTGCACTCTGCACGACGTCGTGTGGCAGCATGTATCGCTGCAAGAGGTGGACACACTCGCTACTGAGGAGTTGGACACTCAAAGACACTCTGTCAGTACTGATGTGCATGTGTTGTCATGATCGAAACCGGACATTTGAACCTCCTGTGAAAAACGTCACAAAAACTCTACTTACAGCAAATTGTTTCAATTGTTCTGTAATGACAGTCTGCATAATATGTTCAAAAATTATATCAAACATTTCAACATTGAATTGCACGTGTTTGTATCATTTTATGATACAAAAATGATCGGGGACGTTTCTTTTGCCCCTCAGTTTAGATGTTTGCAGTACTTTAATGTGCTTGTACTTTATGACGTAATGGTGTCACTCGTTCCCTTTTCCATCGCTCTTGTTCACTTGGATGTATTCATACGTAAATCTTCAAATGAACTTGTTACAGGTGACGTGTTTTTAATTTCTCTTGAACTACACATTAAGTATAATATTGGATGATAAACAGAATCTCGCCGAGAGTCTTTTGATGTCAAATCACGCAAGCCTCGGAGTTTTCTCACTTTTATCAACTCGTGGTGATATATTTGATATCAAAAGACACCGGGGTGAGATTATCTACATACCCGGCGAGGAGCTATATTACTCAGTAATAGTAATTATTATTACACAACGTGTCGAAGTCTCAAATGGTGATCCACGCTGACAAATGTATGATTACACGTAAACACAAATATGTACGAAACACATTCAAAATACGAACAATAATAAAAATAGGAATGCTTTCTAGTGTACTTTTTCTGACATATTTTTCCAAATATAGAGTAATTATCAAAATATGAAACATTACGGACTCCTTTCCTGGCAACCGCCTCCGTGGTGTAGTGGTTAGAGCGTCTGCCCGGAGAGCGGAAGGTCGCGGGTTCGATCCACGACCGCGTCATACCAAAAGACGTTAAAATATGGTACTTGTTGGTCCCTGCCTGGCGCTCGGCATTAATGGGTACAACAAGGACTGGTCGGCCCGGAGTCAGTATAATGTGTCTGAGTTGGGTATTCATGCTTCACTGCGGCATGGTATCTCGGTGGGCTAGCACTATAAAACCAGCTTCAGTGTGGGCTAGTACAAGCAGCCGCACACACACATACACGCATGCACGTCGTCATATGAGCGAAATATTCTCAAGTACGACGTTAAACCCAATTTCACCTCACCTCGACTTTCCTGGCAACTGATATGGCAATAAATAGCACCCCCAAAATACCAACAATGCTGTCAGAGGTTTGGTAGTTTGTGATAGATAGACATAAGCTACCTGTCGAAAGAAAGTATACAGTGTCACTATAAACTATGAAAACGTTATTAGTGTGAGAACAGTCACAGAAACGCTGGGAAACTAATGCCCAAAACATGAATGCGATACAAGTATTAAGTCCATCACCATCAAATAACAGTTTAGTTTTAGTTCTCTTTTAGCCACCAACAAACATAAGCGTACACTTTCTGTTTTCAGACAGTCTATGATAAAAGGATTTTTAGCACCGAGGGTTAAGCGTATATATCGTACTGTATAAGTTATATCAAGGATAAAAGCTATGTTGTAGGTTCGCCAAAGGCTAGCATAATGCTATCGTTTCTATTCCTAATCCATGATATTTGTGATACGGAAATGCTGTTAGCTAATAACCAGTATGTATGAAATAGAATATATCCGCACTTCCTACAGTACGATGACTTAGCGCATCTACAGCCTTCTAATGGTCTCTCAGTCATATCAGATTCCATTCCCTTCAGTCTTACTGTGATGCTTTAGCCCAAGATGACGCAAGTATAGTTTCCTTGCAGTTTAGATGTACCGTCAAAGACCGTTGTTTAGCTTTACGCCGCTTTCAGCAATATCCCAGCAATATCACCATCGAAGTAAGAAGGGGCGGTGGGGTAGCCTAGTGGTTAAAGCGTTGGCTCGTCACGCCGAAGACCCAGGTTCGAATCCCCACATGGGCACAATGTGTTAAGCCCATTTCTGGTGTCCCCCGCCGTGATATTGCTGGAATATTGCTAAAAGCGGCGAAAACTAAACTCAGTCAGTCAGTCAGTCAGTCGAAGTAAGAACGTTTTTCCTGCGTGTTTGTTCTTCAGTAATCATTATCAAACGTTGATGTGTCGAATCGGTTGTGTCGAAGTTGAACTTGTCTCAGTGTCAGTCCTTTTCTAGCATATACCTCCAGCATCATTTTTATATTTACTCTGATAAGTCGACGTTCTTATGTAATAGTCCGCTTATATGGCGCTCATCCAGGCACATTGCCTGCTCACGGCGCTACGAACATTACTATCCCCGGTCATAGGACACTATCGTACTACCCGATAATTTTTTAACTCCCTGGGGAACATACAGCCATGCTGCCTGTTAGGCGCAATGAACTAAACACTCACATTGCCAGCATATCCTCACGGGTACCCATTTTACAGCTGGGTGAACTGAGACAATGTGGATCTAAGTATCTTGTCCAAGGATACTACGCAAATGTGCCCACCTCGGGACCCGAACCTAGGTGCCCCCACCGGAGATCGAACCCGGGCCTTCAGCGTGATAGGCAAACACCTTACCACTGAACTACTTCGCTCCATATGTTCGTCGGATCTGTCTCATTCCACACACCAATAATCTGTCGATTATGTCGAACCTCGGATAATCCGAGTATTTACGTTGGTCCATGTAACTTCGACACATGGGTGTTTGGCTGCAGTTGTTTATTCTATTCACGTTTAGACACTAAGCGACCGTCCACCGTGAGAACTATCAGACAGACTGCGGCATCACGTGACATCACGACATGACCTCTGTTTAAGAGATCCTAGTACAAGATCATTCATCGTGACCAGAATATGTCCGATAAATGGCCAACGCTATCCATGCGTCGCGAGATTGTTTATTCTAACTGATTTATTGATGCTAAATTACGGGGACAGTGTACCTAAATGACTGTATACGTGTAAACCAATATAAAATAATTGCTCGTTTTCATGTTGCTGACATTTCTTTCACGCAAACAGCGGGGCATTTTATCAATTTCATCAGCTTTGAAATACTAGTATACCATGACAGTAACAGATAACATAAAAGTATTAACACATTAATAATTAAGGGTGTAATTAATACTATTTCATTTTTCAGATTTTGTCCTGATTCATTATGATTCAACATGTAACCTGGGATCTGGTGTTATTCAATCAGAGTCGAAGTTTCTGCGATATGACAACTGAGGCATGTTGAATTGCTATGAGATATTCGTTACGGTGTTACCTTTGATGCCGATCGTTACATTCCATTGGGATCTATCTGAAAACATGTATATTATACATGTTTCCGCAAAACCATTCGTTGTTTCCTCGACATTCACTCCTCCCATGTCTTTCCCCAGAATGAATGAATGAATGATGGATGGATGAATGAATGAATAGAATAAATGAATGAATGAATGATGGATGGATGAATAGATTAGATGGATGGATGTATAAATGGATGGATGGATGAATGAATGAATAGATTAAATGAATGAATGAATAGATGAAATGAATGAATGTGAATGAATAAAGAGATTAAATGAATGAATATGAATGAATAAATAGATTAAATGAATGAATGAATGGATGGATTATTAGATAAGATAAATATAGATGGATGGATGAATGAATGAATAGATTAACTGAATCAATGAATAGATTAACTGAATGAATGAATAGATTAAATGAATGAATGTGAATGAATAAAGAGATTAAATGAATGAATATGAATGCATAAATAGATTAAATGAATGAATGAATGAATGGATGGATTAATCAATTAGATTAGATTAGATGAATGAATTGAATGTATAGATAGATGGATGGATGAATGAATGAATAGATTAAATGAATGAATGCGAATGAATAAACAGAATAAATGAATGAATATGAATGAATGAATAGATTAAATGAATGAATGCGAATGAATAAACAGATTAAATGAATGAATGAATGAGTGAATATGAATGAATGAAAAGGAAACTGAACAAAAATGTGGTCAATATATATATTCCGTATATTGAAAAAAGACTAAACCTACATAGAATGGTATCACATTTCTCCACAAATAAATACCGTAAATAGATCAATCAGCTGCCAAATACGATGATCAGGGGTGTCCGCAACATCGGGCTATTTTCTGATCTGTCGGCCGATTACTACAGTGGTTTATTAACGACACCGCGCTATTCTTGACCGGAACTTCTCGTTAGGCGTTCTGCGTAGGAATTCGTTATTGAGATGTGAGTGATGAGGCCATTACTGCACTACTTGTATACTGATATAGGGTTTCCTTGTCAAGTTAGTTTTATTGTCTGATCCAAGGTGACAAGGGAGAAATCTTTGTAAGATATTGTTGCTACAACTTGTCCACGTGAGGTTTCGGTAAGATAACAACAGATTCGTCTTGATTCAGTTCAGAAACCACGAACTCTTAAAAAGGCGCAATATGTGGTAATTTTACATTATTTCTGTAACATAACAAAAAAAATAGAGTTCTCTTTACCAGATGTTGAAAGACATATTCTAAAAATGGCGCGCTCGTTAGGCATTTTGGTAGTAACGTACAGTACAATAGGTGTCAACGCACAATGATTGATTAATTAGGAAAATTTCAGATATGACACATGTTATGTTTGGGATTACACTTTCTCAGTAAAGTGCAGATTCAAGTACTTTCGTTGGGTTGAGTACCATCTAGGATTCGAACCCACACCTTCAGTCAGTCACCTAATCGCCAGCACACAAAGTCAGTCGTCTAACCCGCTCAGCCATAGCGACTTCCACCAAAACAAGAGTACTAGAACATGTACTTTACTGAGAATTTATAATCCCCTAAATAACGTCTCTTACATTTGACCACTTTCCAAAGTATGTCGTATCCATAGCTTTCGGTCGTAGAAGCCGTGCCAATTTACACTTGTCAGAAGCGTAGGGGAGACCGGGGTCAATTGTAACGCTTTTTACTCAACTTCTTGTAATTTGATACTAGTCCACCGCTCACAAAGTTAATCGGTACTAACTAGTACATTGGCATCTTGGCTTTAAACCTCAATGCCGTTTAAAATTCACTATCATGTCGTTACAAAGTTATTACGTATCAAATGCAATTAACTGCAAGTGTTACAATTGACAATTGTAACAGGTGGATGGGGCAATTGTAACAAAGAAGGTTCAAATGTAACAATCTGCTTATTTTCCAAATAAAATCAAAATAAAATGTGGAAAGATGTTATCTTGATTAATTGAGGTGGAAATGAATTAACATTAAACCTTTGTGACCACCGACATTTTACATGTTTTTGGTTTAAAATTCTTGCTTTTGTATGCCCAAAATATGATAGAAAGACTAACACCAAAAACTTTCACCCGAGGGCTGATACTATTAACATAAGACTGAAAATGTCCTACTATGATGAAACTAGTAAAGAACTAAAATAAAACCAACATCATAATTTGTTTCATCATGATAACACAAGGGAAAACTTAAATGGGGGCAATTGTAACACAGTGTTACAATTGCCCCCGATGCTAGTAGCCATGTTTCATGCCACCTCACATGTTAACAACTTTGGGCTTCTCAAATATTTCTACTTCAAAATATGTCGTAAAACCTCAATTTTACGCTTGAACAGTTAATTTCATTACAAGCAACATTTACAGCATCAAGAACGTTTTATTACGTTTTGTGAAAAAATTACTTTCCTATGTGAAAAACGATTTTTCGTCAACTGTATCTCGCCATGAGCGAGCAGCTGAAAAACGCCTGTATGTGTACCGCAGGAGAGCAAAGGGAAATAACTCTACTCACCTACACTATGCTTGAGCGAAAACTGTAAGAGTAATCGCCCTTGTTACAATTGCCCCGTGTTACAATTGACCCCGGTCTCCCCTACATAAAGTCCGTGGTCTAGACTACTAGTTGTCCGACCTCCATTTTGTAGAAGCCGCCGTTGGCTGAGTGGGTTAACGGATGACTCTATGTGTTGGCGATTACCTAGAATCAGTACAGTAGAATTTGAGTGAGTGAGTGAGTGAATATGGCTTTACTCCGCGTTTAGCAATATTCCAGCAATATCCCGGCGGGGGACGTCAGAAATGGGCTTCACACATTGTACCCATGTGGGGAATCGAACCCGGGTCTTCGGCTTGACGAGCGAACGCTTTAACCACTAGGCTACCCCCACCGCGCCTGTTACATCTGACCACATTTAAATGACACTGTGTGTTCAGTTCAGATATACCACTAATTTGATTGGTCAGTCAGAGGTATCAAATCACAATAACCACCTGTGACTGAAACAGCTCGCATCTGACATTTTAAGAAAAGTACTTCAAACTTGATGTGCAAAGCGAAGAACTTACTTCTAAAATGCCTTGCTTGTAGTATTCTCCCGGCAGCCACGGTTCACATACGCGCAAAAGTCATTTCAAAATCATTTACACGCTCCATCGCAGCTCCAGAGAAGATCTACGCGTTATGCCGTCTCTTTGAAATGACCCCTTGACATCCGATAATATGTAATACGCGAACAAATTAATTTCCTGTGTGTCGTGAGCTGTGACGTTTTCCCAGAGGGCGCAGTTGACAGGGCGATAGATCATTCATTACAATATCTGTTTTCATTGGAATGGTAGGAGTCTTTGAGAAAGTAAAAAAAAATGATGAAATATCTACTGGATACTGACTGAGAAGATCTAATCAAATCTGCAACGTGATTGTATCTGTGTTATTATCACAGTAACTGATTCAGAACAGACATTGCCCAATACACATTTGATTACAAAGGCCACTTCTATGTAGCCAAGATATGTATCACGTGATTGCAATTATTTGTTTGAAGCTAATCTCCAGCCCTCATCACCACAGCCTTGTGTATTGACTTGTCAGCCAACTCGTGTCTCAGTCATTTATGTATTTTCGGTTATTATGTTTCGAAATGTATAACCTTAGCTGGTTATTCTCTTGGTTGTGTCGTTCACCACACCAATAAGTCCAAGAATGCCATTCGCTCTACCTGTCGATTGTTGTCTCTTCATCAGTCCAGTGTTGTCTTAAAATATATGTTTGTTTACATCTATACTGTCAGACAGTCCGCGATTCCGACTGCCTGTGTAGGGACGACCGCGAGCAGGATGTGTAGGAAACGCCCTGAGGATGAGCTGGAACTCCGCTCACCTCATTCATGTCTGAGCCGGCAATTCAGCTCTGTTATTCCGACTGCCTGTGTAGGGACGACCGCGAGCAGGATGTGTAGGAAACGCCCTGATGATGAGCTAGACTCCACTCACTTCATTCATGTCTGAGCTGGCAATACAGCTCTGTTATTCCGACTGCCTGTGTAGGGACGACCGCGAGCAGGATGTGTAGGAAACGACCTGAGGATGAGCTGGAACTCCGCTCACCTCATTCATGTCTGAGCTGGCAATCCAGCTCATTTTTGTTTATCATGTACTGTATTATAAACTAAAGAAGTCTGGACTCGACTCAGCGTATTTCTTCGTCTTAATTCTGGGCTAGTTATCTTGTTGACATGTACGCGCTCACATTGCATCGAGAAATTTAACTTAACTTATCATAACCGCCTATCATTCAAATCAGATTCTTGTTCTCTTTACTTCTTTCAAATACTAAACTCAAATACTAAATATTTATTTTGAACAAATTCTCAATTTAAAATTTGAGAAGAGGACCAAAGAATATTCTGGAATGTCTGGATGAGAGTCAAGATTGTGAATCAATATTTCGCGCAGGGGACGTGAAAAATCTTGTGAGTTTCAAATGTTTATCCCACTGAAACGAGGGAATCAATCTTACAACCTGGTCCTGTCGTTCGGAATGCCTCGTGTTAACCATTCCGAGAATTGCATGATTAGAAACCACATCTTGGACTTTCACTTTCGTGATCTCCGAAGAGATGCTCTGTTTGGTCAGAAGAAAAGGTCGTTCTGATGTCATATCTAGTACGATGTTCCAATGGGATGTTGTAAGATCTTTGTATAGCGGTGAACACTACTGTGGTCATATTTTGATGGGATTGAGCATCCAGAAGTTGACAATAGCCAGCAATATCAAACCTCAGCGTGGCATCTGGCCGCCGTATCATTTTCTAAAAAAGGGAAGTTTATTTATTGATATAAAACATTCTCATTTATGAAATCTGAAAGATGCCACGATGATGTCTGAACATCAATGAAGCAATGGGTATCTACATGTTAAACACTGAAAATTGTTTTCATTATATGAAGTATGACATTATGACATTTTAAGTATGACATTATGACATTTTAACAATGCAGAAGCGACTCGGCACCTAAATTTCACGAGAGCTAAGAGGATTCCAAATTGATACGGCCCTCAAATTAGCGGTTTCAATCCGATTTCATTGCTGTGATTTGGAACTGTCTAATCATAATTTAGTATGATTTATAATAGTATTCATATGCAAATCATTGTCTCCAAATCAAGGTGCAGATTGGAGTGAGTGAGTATAGTTTTACCCCACTTTTAGCAACATTCCTGCAATATCACCACGTGGAACACTAAAAGTGGGCTTCACACATTGTACCCATGTGGGGAATCGAACCCGGGTCTTCGGCGTGACGAGTGAACGTTTTAACCACCAGCTATAGGCTACCCCCACCGCCCCGGTACAGTACGTACTATCATCCCCTGGCTGTCATACAACTAAAACATGTATAATTCTTGTTTCAGAGAAAAGGAAGCAGAATGCAAGCATATGTCATCGTAACCGTGCTCTCAGCACTATTGACTTTATGCACGTGCAGGACTATCGACCAATCACATGCAGCGTTATCTGGCGTGTCCCGCGTCAAACGACAGACGTTACCGGACGATTACGACGACGTCGACGTGCGCATGGCATCCTTGTACAACCTGCTACTGTCAAGAATAGCGGAACTATCGGCAAGGGAGGCCTACCCCAACACGTTCGCTGACTTCAAACGTAATTCACCAAGGGAGATAAATCTCGATAACTCGCCCATCACGCGCAAAAGGAAAGTATTTTGGCAACCATTGGGTTATCTCCCCGCTTCGGCACGAATCGGCCACCAGGGTGGATCCTCCAATGCAGCAAAGGACAAAAACGGTTCGAGTATCTTCCGATACGGAAAGTGAGAATCGAAGGAACCATGGCAACAGATACTGTGTAAATAAACGATTACAATAACTGGAGAAATTAGAAACTCTTATATTTTTAATCTTTCCGTCCCCCTGCATTGGAACTGGAGAGTTTGTAACGCTAACAATGGGAAGTGGTTGTTCGTGGATGTTTAGTGTATGTCAATTCAGTATAACGTTAATATGAACTGGAAATATATCCTATAGCAGGGCATAAGGCAACCTCTCTACATATCAGGACAGGAATTATACAGCGACGAACTTTCAGCTTGTGTAAATATTCACATAGAGACATCATACTATTGAAGCTAAGGCTTAATTTCCGAACAAAAGCAATTGTGGAAGCCGCGGTGGCTGAGCGGTCTAGGCGTCTGACTTTGTGTGCTGGCGATTAGGTGCCTGACTCTGAGGGTGTGGGTTCGAATCCCGGATGGGACTCAACCCCAAAAAGAACTAGGATCTGTACTTTACTAAGAAAGTGTAATCCCAAATATAACATATGTTAAATAAAAGCAATTGTTCCTAACACTTTGTTAAAACTTTTTTTAAAAAAGAGGGTGATCATTTTATCTTCAGGGCGTTCGAGATCGTTCATGAACATTACTTTTTATAAGTGACTTTTATCATTTATGTGATACAATTAGATACATTTATATTTTATTTTAATTTGGATCAAGTTTTAACCGAGTCAAACTCCACTCCCTCTTCCTCTACGCCCTGTACATGCGACCTCTACCACGAGAACCCATGGGAAGATAGAGCATCCATAAAAGTTGTGCCAGGAGTCGTATGCCTGCTGATGGCGACGCTCCTCTCCCGACTGTCATGGATATTGTGGAACTATCGGATTTACCAGATAAACGAAGCGTAGTTACAAATTTGATTTTTTTTCACCTTTTTCTATTCCACCTTTGAACTCTATTAGAATAGATTTTTCAAATACACGTATATCGTTAATTTAGTCTGATCACAATGGCCATACACCTGAATTCTGAACACAACCCCTTCGAATTCTTTCTTACATGTTACAGTTACATGTTTAAGACATCAAGGTATTTAGCAGAACTGGGTGAATAATGACACGTATGAATATTCCGCATTATTTCTCTGTGACACCAGAATTAGGCTTCAAACATTATACCAATGTGGTATTGGAACCTGGGTCTTCGTCGGGACACACACCCACAACACCCAAACACGAGAACACCCATCCGACACACCCTCGATGGAGATAGCGCTGCAATAAAATTCCATAACAATGTTCTGGGAGAAAATTGTAACGTCATCGGTTACCATGACGTCAGAATCACATGACATCACTTACCTCTCTGCCATAGAAGCTGGTTACCTGTATATTTAACCAATTATAAGGGATATTATATGTATATTTACTATGTTTACGACACGAGTGCCTAATTTTGGTATTTCCCGAGCGAGAGCGAGGGATATATCGATATTTAGGCACAAGTGTCGTAAACATAGTATGGTATGGTCTGTTTATTACCGAAGTCGTCAAATTGAGGAAAATAAACCCAAATCTACTTTCAAACAGGCTGGCTAGGGGCTACCGCCGTTACCGCATGTAGAACGCAACGTCACAGAAGAAAAGTGACGTCATTGCATTGTTCATGACGTCACGTCACCATGACAAAGATATTTTTTGCCCTAGGGCATCGTATGAAAAAATGAGCCCGATATTTTCCCCCTCGTAGGTAATAATAGTATTTATTACCCACGTGGTCAACGTATGGGTAGTTGCATACTAATCTTGTACGTCACACGAGTGTCGTATCGCGTTGACCTGTGTCGTTACTCTCCTACCCAGAGTTCCATGCGCTTTCGCTTTCGCTCGGTCAGATACCACAGGAAGGACACTCGTTTCGTATAATTCGTATGTAATGAGACCTCGTGTAGTATTCTCTATTTACAAACTGAAAACATGAAAGGAATGATATTGGCTGGTAAATATAATCTCAACCTTGTGCCTTTTGTTAACAAATATATCAACGTTCGCAGCCAAAAGCTTACAAATTATCTACGAATTTCGCTCGTCACGCCGAAGGCCGGGTTCAGTTCCACATATGTGTACAATGTGAGAAGCCCATTTCTGGTGTTCCCCGCCGTGCTTTTGCTGGAATATTGCTAAAAGCGGCGTAAAACCCAACTCACTCACTCACTGCAATATTCATCGATTCATGTTCATATCTACTATAACCTATATGAATCTAGGGTGGGATTCCCTATATGTCAGGACGATCGGAAGGCAAACACGCCAAGAATTACGCACAAGCACAAGGACACTTTTCATCCTGAAAATGGAAAAACTTCTTTTTTAACGAGACGTGGCTTCTCTTCTTATTACCCCAGTGAGTCAAGGCCGAGTGAGCTCAGCATTGTACACAACCAGCTCTCCGCGCAAAATCCTTGCTTCATTGAGACACGTCGAGCACAGATCGTGGCTGTCACAACCATACGCCAGGCAAACCACAGGGATTAATTTCTAAATCGTTGCAATTCTAATCATAATCAGACGCAGGCCGTTTTTTCCAATTGTCTCAAAACAAATCACAACGGGAGGTTAAGGAATAATTTTCTTGAATTTCTAACTGTTTGGTTTTGAAGTGCATCTTTTTTCGAGGAAAGCGAAGATGGGGAAGCTGTACGAAGGTCCTTCGATAAGACACACGGATCATCGGCTTTACAACTTACATACTCAGGTACAAATGGTTCAGTGATGGTAAGGACACATGTACATAGTAAAAGTAACTGAAAAGAACTGAACAATCTCCAACTGTAGTTAGCGAGCGAGTTTAGTTTTACGCCACACTCAGCAATATTCCAGCTATATGGCGGCGAACTGTAAATAATCGAGTCTGGAGCAGACAATCCAGTGATCAACAAAATGAGCATCGATCTACGCAGTTGGGATACGATGACATGTGTCAACGAAGTCAGCGAGTCGGACCACCCGATCCCGTTAGTCGCCTGTTACGATAAGCATGGGTTACTGAAGATCAATTCTAACCCGGATCTGCACGGATGAGATAGTCTATCAAATGGGTATAGATAGTCTATCAAATGGGTATAGATAGTCTATCAAATGGCTATCAAATGTGAAATAGATGACATTTTCTCTGCTGCCAAATTACCCGTCGGATTCAGTACATGGCGTAAACCTTGTACCCTTTCATCCCACACATACTCTACGGGGGAGTGAACGGGTGAATTTGCAGACAAAGGCAATACACTGTTTTGAAGAAAAGCCATATCAACCCAAGTCGTATGAGGAATTATCCGGTTGGAATGGCAATCCTGGACCATGACGTTGAAGTAACGAAATTGCCACGTTGGGGGATAACATCATACATAAGGCAAGCAGACATTGTTACCACCAGATCTTACCGTCGGAGTATAATGGCTCCCTATATGACAGACAAACATTGTTACCACCAGATCTCACCGTCGGAGTATAATGGCTCCCTATATGACAGACAGACACTGTTACC
Organism: Haliotis rubra; assembly: GCF_003918875.1. Lineage (NCBI taxonomy): Eukaryota > Metazoa > Mollusca > Gastropoda > Lepetellida > Haliotidae > Haliotis > Haliotis rubra. The sequence continues at coordinate 606,876 of NW_025765525.1, read as the reverse complement.
ACCAGATCTCACCGTCGGAGTATAATGGCTCCCTATATGACAAGCAGACGTTGTTACCACCAGATCTCACCGTCGGAGTATAATGGCTCCCTATATGACAAGCAGACATTGTTACCACCAGATCTCACCGTCGGAGTATAATGGCTCCCTATATGACAGATAGACAAATGATTGTTACCACCAGATCTTACCGTCGGAGTATAATGGCTCCATATATGACGGACAGACACTGTTACCACGTTGCACCAGATCTCACCGTCGGAGTATAATGGCTCCCTATATGACAAGCAGACGTTGTTACCACCAGATCTCACCGTCGGGGTCTAATGGCTCCCTATATGACAAGCAGACGTTGTTACCACCAGATTCCACCGTCGGAGTATAATGGCTCCCTATATGACAAGTTGACGTTGTTACCACCAGATCTCACCGTCGGAGTATAATGGATCCCTATATGACAGGCAGACGTTGTTACACCAGATATCACCGTCGGAGTATAATGGCTCCCTATATGACAGACAGACACTGTTACCACCAGATCTCACCGTCGGAGTATAATGGCTCCCTATATGACGGACAGACACTGTTACCACCAGATCTCACCGTCGGAGTATAATGGCTCCCTATATGACAGACAGACATTGTTACCACCAGATCTCACCGTCGGAGTATAATGGCTCCCTATATGACGGACAGACACTGTTACCACCAGATGTCACCGTCGGAGTATAATGGCTCCCTATATGACAGACAGACATTGTTACCACCAGATCTCACCGTCGGAGTATAATGGCTCCCTATATGACAGGCAGACATTGTTACCACCAGATCTCACCGTCGGAGTATAATGGCTCCCTATATGACAAGCAGACATTGTTACCACCAGATCTCACCGTCGGAGTATAATGGCTCCCTATATGACAGACAGACATTGTTACCACCAGATCTCACCGTCGGAGTATAATGGCTCCCTATATGACAAGCAGACATTGTTACCACCAGATATCATGGTCGGGGTCTAATGTCTCCCTATATGACAAGCAGACGTTGTTACCACCAGATCTCACCGTCGGGGTCTAATGTCTCCCTATATGACAAGCAGACGTTGTTACCACCAGATCTCACCGTCGGGGTATAATGGCTCCCTATATGACAAGTAGACGTTGTTACCACCAGATCTCACCGTCGGAGTATAATGGCTCCCTATATGACAGGCAGACATTGTTACCACCAGATCTCACCGTCGGAGTATAATGGCTCCCTATATGACAGACAGACATTGTTACCACCAGATCTCACCATCGGAGTATAATGGCTCCCTATATGACAGATAGACAAATGATTGGTACCACCAGATCTCACCGTTGGAGTATAATGGCTCCCTATATGACAGAGAGACATTGTTACCACCAGATCTCACCGTCGGAGTATAATGGCTCCCTATATGACAGAGCAGACATTGTTACCACCAGATCTCACCGTCGGGGTATAATGGCTCCCTATATGACAAGCAGACGTTGTTACCACCAGATCTCACCGTCGGGTATAATGGCTCCCTATATGACAAGCAGACATTGTTACCACCAGATCTCACCGTCGGAGTATAATGGTTCCCTATATGACAAGCAGACATTGTTACCACCAGATCTCACCGTCGGAGTATAATGGCTCCCTATATGACAGAGAGACATTGTTACCACCAGATCTCACCGTCGGAGTATAATGGCTCCCTATATGACAGAGAGACATTGTTACCACCAGATCTCACCGTCGGAGTATAATGGCTCCCTATATGACAGACAGACATTGTTACCACCAGATCTCACCGTCGGAGTATAATGGCTCCCTATATGACAGGCAGACATTGTTACCACCAGATCTCACCGTCGGAGTATAATGGCTCCCTATATGACAGACAAACATTGTTACCACCAGATCTCACCAGTGGAGTATAACTGCTCCCTATATGACAAGCAGACGTTGTTACCACCAGATCTCACCGTCGAAGTATAATGGCTCCCTATATGGCAGACAAACATTGTTACCAACAGATCTCACCGTCGGGGTCTAATGGTTCCCTATATGACAGGCAGACGTTGTTACCACCAGATCTCACCGTCGGAGTATAATGGCTCCCTATATGACAGACAGACATTGTTACCACCAGATCTCACCGTCGGAGTATAATGGCTCCCTATATGACAGACAGACACTGGTACCACCAGATCTCACCGTCGGACTATGATGGCTCCCTATATGACAGATAGACAAATGATTGTTACCACCAGATCTCACCGTCGGAGTATAATGGCTCCCTATATGACGGAGAGACACTGTTACCACCAGATCTCACCGTCGGAGTATAATGGCTCCCTATATGACAAGCAGACATTGTTACCACCAGATATGATGGTCGGGGTCTAATGGCTCCCTATATGACAAGCAGACGTTGTTACCACCAGATCTCGTCGTAATGGCTCCTATATGTATAATGGTCGGGTAATGGCTCCCTATATGACAAGCCAACGTTGTTACCACCAGATCCCACCGTCGGAGTATAATGGCTCCCTATATGACGGAGAGACATTGTTACCACCAGATCCACCGTCGGAGTATAATGGCTCCCTATATGACAAGCAGACGTTGTTACCACCAGATAGTCGGGGTCTAATGGCTCCCTATATGACAAGCAGACGTTGTTTACCACCAGATCTCACCGTCGGAGTATAATGGCTCCCTATATGATAAGTTGACGTTGTTACCACCAGATCTCACCGTCGGAGTATAATGGCTCCCTATATGACAAGCAGACGTTGTTACCACCAGATCTCACCGTCGGAGTATAATGGCTCCGTATATGACAGACAAACATTGTTACCACCAGATCTCACCGTCGGAGTATAATGGCTCCCTATATGACAGACAAACATTGTTACCACCAGATCTCACGGTCGGGCTATAATGGCTCCCTATATGACAGAGAAACATTGTTACCACCAGATCTTACCGTTGGAGCATAATGGCTCCCTATATGAGAGATAGACATTGTTACCACCAGATCTCACCGTCGGAGTATAATGGCTCCCTATAAGACAAGCAGACGTTGTTACCACCTTATCTCACCGTCGGGGTATAATGGCTCCCTATAAGACAAGCAGACGTTGTTACCACCAGATATCATGGTCTGGGTCTAATGGCACACGCTCATTGACAAGCTCAAGTCCTATCACGTGATCCATGCCGCCTTTACGATAAGCATACTGCAATCGAATCTAAGTTGTTTCCTGAAAGGGGAATTCCTTCAATGTCATTAGGCGTTGACAACCGATAAGGAGCAAACAATTTCATATTAAACAACTCTGAGTGCCAGTGCCTGTAAAAGATGCGAAAACGCTGAGACAAGTTAATTTAGTCCCAGGTAGTACGGCAAAACAATGACATGAGGAGTAAGTTCAAGACAATGGGTTGGTTCTAGAACATGGATGTCAACCAATGCTGGACGCAAGAGGCGACTAACGGGATCTGGTGGTCAGGTGGTCAGGTTCGCTGACTTGTTATCGTATCCCAATTGGGGCGGTGGGGTAGCCTAGTGGTTAAAGCGTTCGCTCGTCACGCCGAAAACCCGGGTTCGATTCCCCACGTGGGCACAATGTGTGAAGCCCATTAGTGGCGTTCCCCGCCGTGATATTGCTGGAATATTGCAAAAGCGGCGTAAAACCAAACACACGCACGCTCACGCACACATAATGTGCTGTTGAAAAGCGTTAGTCAGGGGCGGATACAGCTTTTTGAGAAAAGGGGGTGCACACTTCATTTTCGACCGTTTTCAATGCTGATTTAATAAACTTTCAGGACAAAAGTGGGGAGGGTGCGCACCCCTGCACACACAACCTCCCACCCTCCATCCCCCTGGATCCGCCTATGGTTATTGAAGCATTCGCATTCACCACTACTGCAGCAGTCATTAACACTTCCCCACGAAGTCTTCGCTCCAGGTGAGTTGACAAATACCCCGTCAGCCAGTCATGAAGCACTACCAAAAGAACGTCCACGTTTGTATTCATCTGATGACGACACCCGCTGACTCTACTGCTCTGCACACGCGCAGTGACGTACTCTCGTTCATCACGCTGTTTCACGAGACACAAACAAAGACTAATGACAATGTTTTGTGCCACAAGACACACGACATGTTTATTTGGTCTAATTTTGTCCACAAATGCACAAAATGTATTGTCGTAAAAAGCTTCTTTTAGGTTCGCAAGGATTCTTTAATGGATAAGGTTCCGAATAAAGAAGTTTCATAGCAGTGCCCTTTAACGTACGTGTACATTATTCTACGAACGTATGAATGTGTCAGAAGTCTCGATGCTGCAAATCACGACCCTGGGAATATCCGCTGGCCTGTTTGACGAATCGGAATGTCATTTTCTCTATCATTGTACCCAGCTTGATAATGCACATTAATGCACCCAAATGGACATCGTCTAACTAGTCCGGAAGTCTCGTTCTCGCGTTTCCTCTACTTCCGTTTGGCACATAATACCACTCAGTCGGGTGGCACACTACTTTATCAGATTCCTTGGGGAAACGTTAAACATTTTGTCATGCATGGAATCACGGCGTTATCTGGATGTTTCTCCATGTACGACTCTTATAGTAACACGGTGGCCATTGGGGGTTGATGGATAACAATCATTACGTATGTGATTATAGAAATTCCTCTCAAAGATACATTTTTTTTCTGAAGTGCTGTTCCTGTGCGCTTGCGCAGAAACTTATAATGCTGTTGAACACGGTGGCCACTGGTGGTCTGCAATCATCCCGAATGTGCTTATAGAAATGTCTCTTTACAGTCAATTATTTTTACTGTAATGTTTTTCCTGTGGGTCTGTATTTATGGAAGCTGAGAGGGGCCATCCTTATCACCCTTCTCAGCCAGTAAATATCCTCACCTATCGGACATGCAATTTATCATATATAAAAAACACTGTACACACAGTGGCGGATCCAGAGGGTGGGTTCGGGGGTTCGGACACACACACACACACACACACACACACACACACACACACACACACACACACACACACACACACACACACACACACACACACACACACACACACACACACACACACACACACACACACACACACACACACACACACGCCCTTTTGAAAATGACAAAAGACCACATTGAAGTTAATGGGTTTTCAATAGCAGGAGGCGGTTTTGGTATTCTTGTTTCTAAAACAAGCGAAGGAGTTTAGAAAACTTAAGGCTGGTTATGATTGATAGAGGAACTGTGGCTGTCTGTAAGGAGACAATTAGAACTGAGCTACATGCAATGGGCAGAAATGTCGAGGAATTCCATCACCGATCATGAAACCTGAACAAAAGGAGCGAAGGTTGAACTGGTGCTTACAGCATAAAAAATTTAACTGGGACAATGTGATTTTCTCAGATGGAAGTTCTGTGTGGCTGTTTCCTAATACACTGAAATTCTGGACCAAACAAAATGAAAAACCTTTGTATCAGCGCCTAAAGTACACTCCGAAATTTGACGTGTGGGGTGGCATATCTGTGTTTAGAGGCAACGCCCCTCTGTGTATTTGAAGGGAATATGAACAGTGAGCGGTACACAGATATTCTCGAGGGACATTTACTTCCATCTGTTCATGTGTTCTAAGGACATTTTTTGATTTTCCAGCAGGACAACGACCCAAAACATCGTTCAAAGCATTCACAGGCCTGGTTTCGGACCCCAAATATGACATTATTAGATTGGCCAAGCTATAGCCCTGACCTAAATCCAATAGAAAATGTTTGGGGACTTATGAAGGAAAGTGTCAATAAGAAAAATCTGCCAAATATTGCTGAAATGAAAGAAGAGGAGGTCCGATATTGGGACAGCATGGACCACGACTTTCTAACTTCTTTGATCAGTAGTATGCCCCGCCGCATTGAAGCCTGCATTGCTGCCCATGGTGACTTGACAAAATACTAACTGTTCACCTGTCTTTGAATCTGGAGTTATGTTCTGCTAATATTCACATTTAATATGTGAGTAATGAGTGAAAAAATATCTTTAAATTCTCAATAATTTCTGGTTGTACTGTATATCCAAATGTACCTTGTGATGTGTGTTTTACAACTACCATCACATATCATGAATCTCAATAATATATGTATGCATAATAATCAATATGATCATAATTGCTTCTGCCAAAACCGAAGGTTTGTTGCAGTGGGTATGCATTTAACCCTGTTTGTGTGTGTATTTATGTGTTAGCATCTTTACTCAAAACCTACTAGATGGATTCCATTGAAACTTACTGGATCTCTTGGGTATGTCCCCAGGACAAATCAATAAGATGTTGAAGAAAGTATACTCTTCAAAAAAAGAAACTCAAAACCAAAATATCATTGAACCATTGGTCATATTCAATTACGTAAATCAACGGTACAGCATTGAAATTATGCAGAGCAATACATTGTTATCTCGTGCACATTTCACAAGAATGATAGTCATCATAGTCATTACTGTGATGACGAGGTGACGTTGACGTTACTACCTTGTATGACCACCTCTTACTGCTAGAACTGCACGACACCTCCTTGACACAGATTGAATCAGTTGTTGGATGTTTTGCTGTGGAATCCTTCCCCATTCCTCCTGCAGCATATTGAACAACAGTTACTGTCAAAGTCTCAATGGCTGATTACAACGTTGACGTACTCGTTTATCTATCGGATCCCACAGGTAATCAATTGGTTTCAGATCCGGGGATCTGGAGGGCCAGGGGAGGACATTGATATTGTTATTTTCAAGGTAGTCCACTGTAGCTGTGTGAGGTCTGGCGTTGTCCTGGT